>NW_023596461.1:12653683-12740790 GCF_011947565.3 Pollicipes pollicipes | reverse complement strand
GGGAAGGGAGGGGGGGGGGGGGGGGACGCGCCCTGTTTAATTTGGGACCGGTGTAGTTATGTTAGTCGGGTAACGTCGTCTGGCAACGGAACACAGGGGAGCAGGAATGCGCATTGAAACAGAGGAGAGTGGGACGCCGCATGGCGCAATGCCTCAGAGACGGCCCCGCGCGCAGTGTGGCGCACGTGCGTCCCTGTCAACCAAGGACAAGAATGCGTCCAACAACAACAAAACAGGAGCTTTGATCTGTCGGCAGCCCAGGCCTGTGTCATCGGCAGTCTAGGCCGGTGCCATCGGCAGCCTCGGCCCGTGTCATCGGCAGTAAAGGTCGGTGTCATCCATCGGCAGCCTAGGACCGTGTCACCGGCAGTCTAGGCCGGTGCCATCGGCAGCCTCTGCCCGTGTCATGGGCGGTAAACGTCGGTGTCATCCATCGGCAGCTTCTGCCCGTGTCATCGGCAGCCTAGGCCGGTGCCATCGGCAGCCTCGGCCCGTGTCATCACCGGTAAAGGCCGGTGTCATCCATCGGCACCCTAGGGCCGTGTCACCGGCAGTCTAGGCTGGTGCCATCGGCAGTCTCTGCCCGTGTCATGGGCGGTAAACGTCGGTGTCATCCATCGGCAGCTTCTGCCCGTGTCATCGGCAGTCTAGGCCGGTGCCATCGGCAGCCTCGGCCCGTGTCATCGCCAGTAAAGGCCGGTGTCATCCATCGGCAGCCTGAGGCCGTGTCACCGGCAGTCCAGGCCGGGGCCATCGGCAGCCTCGGCCCGTGTCATCACTACAACTGGAGGCTCCAACACTCAGCGGGCTGCGAACGAGAGCGCAACGAGACCTAAAACGTCCAGAAATCCACCCCAGGCCCACACCGTTGTGACCGTGCGCAGACGAGTCAGAACCTCACCCCGCGTGGCTCGGTGGACCGGGCTCCAACTCGTCGGATCGACCCCAGCGCCATGCGTTCACATTTCAGCGCCTCACGTGCTGACCGGGCCGGGCGCGCGCGGCAGCGCGGCGTGCACAGGGTACGCGGCGAGTTCAGGGAGAGCGCTCCCTATGGCCCCGCGGGCTGCGTGGCTGACGCCGCGGCCATGCGGCTCACCCTGCGGCAGGCGCCACCCCCTCCCACCCGCCCCCGAGAGGGGGGCGCGGGCGATAGCGCGATGACGCAACGTTTACTTCCCGTGGCTTTACGACAGGATAACTGCCCATTATACCCATGGCCCCCGCTACCAAAGCCCCCTCCTCACCCGGCCGTCCATGACCAGCCAGGAAGCCACAGCGGCGCAGCTGCGGCCGCCTGGGGGCGCCGGGTCCGCCCTCTCTGACCCTCCCGGCGGGTCAATACACTAGACCGCCGCCGCTGCCGCCGCTGCCGCCGCCGCCGCCGCCGCCGCCGCGTGCAGGGGAACGGCTGCGGAGGAACGGCGTCACACCGCTGTCGCCTCATTAGCTATTCGAGGGGAGAGGATGGGGGAGGGGCTGGATTGTGGCGCGAGCATGGCGGTCCGAACGCCATCTACATACTGCGGGGGCTGACAATTTGCCTTAAGTGGTGCACTTTTGCATAATGGGCACACGAGTAGACGTGTTACGGGAGCCACAATTTACCCCTTTCCCCGAGCCGTCACACATATGTTGTCAGCCTGGGTTGCCTTGCAGATGGTGCGCAAATTGTTTTGGATAACACCGGCCAAGAGTCAAGCTAGGCACGCGCGGCGTCACCGCCGAGGAAGTGAACTAGACCGCGAAACAAGGCCCAAGTATTTGGTAGACTTTAGAGCTTATGGAGTCAAACGAAGGCTGCACCACATTCGGCGGCTTGCAATAAACGTTTCGGTTCAGCGACAAACAGATGTTAAGTTTGTGAAAAAGTCACGGTTAATCGCTCAGCCCAATGATACATTTTCGACTTTGTTATTATTGCGCATGCATTCTCCAAATTTCAAAAGACAGGAATACTTTGCTACTTCTTTCGATGCGTTTGCAATATCAAACACCTTGTAACAAACTCTGGCACGTGTCCAATAATTTCCACCTAACCGAAAACACAATGATGACGCAATTTCACCGATTCAAAAGTTACGTCCGTGTCACAGACAGCCTCCGCGCCGGACCCGTGTGCTGTTACCGCATCAAGACTAGACGTTAAATAAAGCCCGCACGTGATCCCCTGCATGCCACACAGCGATAAACACAAAGTCGGCCTGGGAATCGCGCGGACGTTCCTCTAGCCCCCCCCCCCCCCTGACCATGAACACCGTCCATAAATATTGGGGCTCTGCGGCACTCCTGTCAACATGAGGATATCCTTCATTCAATCGCACATCTATCGCCTGCTCCTCAAAACACGGCCAGCATCAGCCCATCACCACACAATGTCACCGGCGAATCAATCACAAGCCTTCAGCGCCCGCTCCAGCCTGCAGCGTGAGCCCCAGCTCTCTGGCTCTCCAGCTCTCCCAGTCGCCCATCCGGGCGCCAGCCGGCGGCCGCCCCTAAGGCCCGGGCGCGCGCTCCGTCCTTCAGCAGCCGCTGGCCGCGCGTGCCCGGGCCGACGGCCACCGGCCCTCGCCAGCCTCAGCAGCCGTCATCGACCGGTCGGCCGAGCCTCATCAGAGGGCATTTAGACGGCCCGCAGAAGTGCGTCGCGGCAGCTCGGGCCGCGCCGCGTCGCGCCGGCGCCGGGGAGCGCGCGGCCGCCGCCAGCCAGCGACACTCTGCCGTCGGCAGCGCCGCGCCGTCTCCGGCACGCCCAGCCCGCGTGCCGCGCCGCCACAGCCCAGCTGGCCGTCCGCTCATCAGCGAGCAAAACAGCAGCGCCGCCCCAATCTGGCCCACATCAGAATGCGGTCGGCTCTGAGGCTCTTACTTGGCGGTCCGCTCTGCGATACGGATCGGTCCGGACCGGTCCGGCGAGGCCAGCTCTGGCACAGCCCTGTGTTTACTCGCTCTCGCACGTCTAGGTGCGCATACCGGGCCCTTTCATTCGAGTCTACCGTGTCTGCTAGGTGTGCCAGCTCTTCATCGGTCTGGTCACACGTTACATCTGGTCTGGTCTGGTCTGGTCGCACGTTAATCTGGTCTGGTCTGGGCTAGTCGCACGTTACATCTGGTCTGGTCTAGTCTGGTCGCACGGTACGTCTGGTCTGGTTCTGGTCTGGTAGCACGTTACATTTGGTCTTATCTGGTCTGGTTGCACTTATATCTCGTCTGGTCTCGTCTGATCGCAATTTACAAGCAGTACGCGGACGGACGTTCACAACAGTCTCCCAGCACGACAGTTCGGTGAGATCAAGCTGTGACACGCCTTGCAAGCCTCGGGAGATTTTAGGATATTTCAAGATAAAATAGTCACGCACAACAAACTAACGCCAGAGGTGTGTTACAAAACCTTCTCATGCCGTTGAACCAGTCCTAAAAGCGGGCCAATTACAGTCTAAAAATTTGCCGAAGCAAAACAAGCTGTGCCGTCCCTGCACCCCATCAGTCCGATGCGTGAAGGCGAAGGGTTTCACCGAGCGCGTCGCTTCGTCGACACATCTCATCATAACCATGCAGTAGACATGTGGCTGGCTGCTAGTAGGCTTCTTTCCTGGGAAGCAATCCCGGTTCCTAGTTCCAGGACCAGGCGGAACAGAGGAACCAGTCTGGAGTCAATCCCAGAGATCCAACAAGGACCGGTATCCAGCACCGAAAATGTATTGACGGAACCAGCAAGAACAAGAATCCAATCTGGCACTAAGCCGGAGATCCGGAAGAACCAAGATCCCCCCTCGGAGTATGCGCAGGGATCCACCAAGAACTAAGATTCAACCTTAAATGGCAAGGGACCCAGCCGGAACTGAAAACCAGTATGTATTGCGTCCAGAGATCTAAACTACGATTCGGCCTGGAATTATGCCGTGGGCCCGGTAAATCCAGATCGGGTAAAAGTCATGGGAACAAGCGAGAGCGATGATATTACCTGGAATTATTGTGAGAAGCCAACGTGCACTCATACATCCACACTCTGCACTTATATTTTGCCCGTTGCATGAGTAGATATTACAGAACATAGAGTGCATATTTTACTTCCGACGACATGCCTTCAATGGTAGATAATTATCGAACGGTAACCCCAGCTAGTGTATACAAATGAGGCAATAAGAAGCAGAAGCCTGGACATGACGTTTTGCAAGTCATCCAAACGGACATCAGGAAACAGGGTGCGATGTTTGTGAGGGGCTAATGAGAACAGGAACCATGCTCTATGGTCTTTGTGAAAGGACTGGCAGGAATCAGGAACCAGGGCCCAGGGCCTGGTGTTGGTAGAGCAGTCGGTGGGAATCAGAAATCACGGCCTGGTGTTAGCAGGAGACCAATGGGATCAGACACCCCACCATACGTTTCAGAAAAAAAGCAGTGAGAACCGGGAACCGGGGCACGCATTTTCGGGAAGTACCAATGAGATACAGGAACCAGGGACTGCTGTTTAAGAAAAAACAGCCGAAACCAGGATCACGAGTCTCGTTTTCACGGGAGAAAATATGTGCCCAAAACCAAAGATGGAAACTAGCACACATCTAGACTACGAAACATGCGCTTCACTGGCTCGCTCCTCATCGACTCCGCCGGGGGGTCTCTTGATCGCAGCTCCTCCCCCACCCCGCCGTTCACCGATGACGTCAGAGAAGCTCCCCCAGTGGGCCCTGTGACGTCACGGTCTCATCGCATTACGCGTGGGCCCACAGCACGTCCGGCTGCTCAGTCTCTCGGCTCCCATTCCAGCTGACACGGCCATCAGGGTGCTCGCTGCCCGGGCTTCTCAGCCGGTGCGAGGCGCTTCATCGCGACGAGGCAGCGGCGCGCCAGGGCGGAGGAGGGAGCGAGCTCCTCGACCCTCACCGACACCAGAACGCCGCGCCGCCGGAGGCTCGCGCACCACCCGCGGCGAGCTCTCGTCGGTCACGAGTGCCGCGGCGTGCCGGTCAAAGAGCGTGGCAGCAACAAAGCGCCGAGCAACAGACAGATTCCGCATTCATTCGGGTCCGGCAGCGCTCGAAGCAAAGAGATGCGCAACACTGGACGTGGTAAAAACCACAGCCCGACGGCATCGATCGGCAGCCGGCTCCAGCGGTGAACGACGGCAGCGTCGCAGTAGGCCGGGCGCGGCGTCGAAGGGCGGGATCGTCGAAATACGCCGAGCGCGGCAGCGAAGGACGGCGCGTCGTAGTAGGTCGGGTGCGACGTCAAAGAACAGCGCGTCGCAGTAGGCCGGGCGCGGCGTCAAAGGACAAAAGCGTTGCATTAGGCCGGCGTAACGCCGAAGGGCAGACCCGTCGCAGTAGGCCAGCGCGGCGTCAAAGGACGGACTCGTCGTCGCAGTAGGCCGGGCGCGGCGCGGGTGCCAACTCCGCAACAAGCAGCGGACGGCCGGCCGACAAGCGGCGGCGGCCCCGCAGTCCAGCGGAAGCGAGTCACAGAGCCGCCGGCAGCACAGCGCGCAGAACAGCGCAGACTCCTCAGACAGCAGCACGGCGCGCAGAACAGCACAGACTCCTCGGCCGACAGCACATTACGCAGACACAGCACAGACTTCTCAGCCGGCAGCACAGTACGCAGAACAGCGCAGACTCCTCAGACAGCAGCACGGCGCGCAGAACAGCACAGACTCGTCAGCCGACAGCACAGTACGCAGAACAGCACAGACTTCTCAGCCGGCAGCACAGTATGCAGAACCTCACAGACTCCTTCAGCCCGAAGAACGGAGACAGGCGTGGCAACAGGGACTCCAATGCAGATGTAACCGCAGGACAGCTGTATGACAGCTGGACATTTGAAAGCGCAATGCATCTTCACAGAAGTCGTCGATGTGACACATGAATAGTATAAGCCACCGCATGCAGTTAGGATTGGTGGGCGATACATGGTCATCCCAGAGCGTTTGTAGAGAACCAGTTTCGGTGGGAGAAGAAGATGAGTGAGCACTTTTTGGACGAACTTTCCCTTAGCTAGGTTTAACCTGAAAACTTAGCGAATACCAGCTATCTTATATCAGAAACTGAAAGGGGTATCTTGAGACCCACGGTCTTGCAGTCCCATCGACTCAGATGTATACGGAACTGCACCACTGAATCCAGTATGGCAGCAGCACGACATCAACAGAACGCCACGCACGAACGAAGCGACAAGGCGCAAGTAGACCTGCCTTTTCGTGATCATGGTTTAAACGGCCTCGAAGCAACTTACACGCATCGAAATACAATATCTGTGTCAGCATAACTTAGCCGCGAGGGCGGTAGCCATGACATCCCTAGATCAAATCAAATCCACTGCACTGCGGCCATCAGGACTGAGCGCCAACACCGAAACTGCAGGGAAATCATTGCTAACTCGTGCGCCCCAATACATCGATTACGGCCGCCTTTGGCAGCTGAAGTTCACAAGGGTATTTGTCATCGTCTATTGCGCAGTGCCCACGCGATGTCTATTCGTGAGATCTATGTGGCGGCGACCCCGGGATATGACCTACAGAACAATCTGACAAAGCCAAGCAGGCAGACGACGTCACCAGCTAAGGTGTCAGTCAGCTGGGTCGAGTCCGGCACACGTCCAGCGTCAGTCAACTGGCTCGAGTCGGACACATGTTCGGCGTCAGTCAGCAGGCTCGATTCGGATACATCTCCGGCGTCAGTCGTTTACCACTACACTACCTGGGTGCCGGTAGTGTAGTGGTTAACGCGTCTGGGTTAACCACTGCGCGCCTGGGCAACCAGAGGTATGGGGTTTGATTCCCCGCGGTGCACGCCCTTTCTGCCAGGGTGAGAGACAGGCGACGCCATATAGCCTCAGCAGCTGAGTGCGTCGTAAAGCCCCAATGACACACACACACACACGCCGGCGTCAGTCGGCTGGTTCGATTCGGATACATGTCCGGCGCCAGTCAGCTGGCTCCATTCGGATACATGTCCAGCGCCAGTCAGCTGGCTCCATTCGGATACATGTCCGGCGTCAGTCAGCTGGCCCGCGTCGGGTACGCGCACGCCTCTGTCGATACGCCCACGGGATTTGTGTGTTCCGAGTCACAAGTTTACCCGACTCAAGAAGACGTAGCAACTAAGCAGTGATTTGTGCGTGTGCATGTCTGTTCTTGCGCTATGAACTACGTTCAGGGGCCTGAACGACCGTATGACTGATGGTCAGCTGTTGGCGTATCAGGAGTGTCGCGCGCGCACGAGTAACACCTGTGCTGTGCTCCTCTCTGGCTATACTCCAGCTGCACGGACACTCGGGCCGGGTTGACATCCCCTGTCGTCAGCGCGCTGCTACTGCATCCGACGCCGCCGACCTCTGTCTCTGACTGGGGGCGCACGTGGTGGTGTAACACGACCGTAAGACTCCAGCGGATCGGCCGCTTCGCAGCACGTGCGGCGTGTCGCTACTGGACGCCTGCAGCGGGCCGGCCGCTCCGCCAGTCCGCTGGAAGCAGTCACGTGGCAGTGGTACGAACGGACGGCCCCAGCGGACCGGCCGCTTCGCAGCACGTGGCGGCGTGTCACTACTGGACGCCTCCAGTGGACCGATCGCTCCGCAGCACGTAGGCATTCCGGGAACTAACGGCGCCTGCCTTGCCAGGGCCGGGGGTACATCGAGATAGCGCCCAGCCTGCACGGTGGGCGTCGTGGGGCTGCCAATCTCGCCCAGGCTGTCCGTCGGCGGTGCCGTCAATCGGATCTCCAAGAACTGAGCGCGAGCAAAACGGCCGTGCGAAGGTTTGGCTGAAAAGTCGGGCCAAAAATAAGCCCACCTTGTCCACGTGTCCACCCACCCCGCTGGAGCTCAGCGGCGCAGACGACGGCCTGCCAAGAAGGGATATTCTATACGCCGGAATGGGGAAATCCATGTACCCACACACTTGAGATACCGCTGATGAAAGCTGGGACTGGAAATAATACGCTGCGCACGTTTTCTGCTTATATCGCCCACGAACCAATCACTCAATGGCGAAGAACGCAACGCTTCGTAGCGCAGCAAGCAGTGGGCCGCTGGACGGACGGTGCAGCGCGGCGTGGCCCGCGTTCCAACGCACGTGGGCGCCGCGAGGCTTTTGAAGCCTTGAAACGCAAAAGCAAGCCGCGAAGACTGACCGTGACCTCCCGGGGTTTTGGCGTCTAGAAGCGCCGAGTTCTGCACTGCGTGCAGACAATTCATGGTGCACGAAACCAATGATTGCCCTCGTGCATTTGGACAAGACCAGTTCAGTTGGGGGCAGGTTGGGGATGGACGAGTTCATTTGGGGACATGTTGGGGTGGATGAGTTCGGTTGGGGTTCATATGAGCTGAGCTGAGCCCGAGGCACGGAGCCGGTGAGCACTTACGACTGAGGTTCGCCAGACGTTTGTGTGACGCTTTGCCGCGCCTCAAAACGCTGGCCAGGCCACGCCAGCGGCCACGCGGGTGGGAGCTACACATTGGGCCACACAGGCGCGACACCACACAGGGGTCTCACAGCTTCCACCTGTACGAGGAGGCAGTGAGAGGGGCGCGTGGTGCATGACCCACCCAGTCGCCCTGTAGGTTCAACCCAATCCCGCACTGTGATGCGTGAACGAACAGACTTTAAAGGCATTTGGGCCCAACGACCTTTGAAACACCCCACGAAATGGGGCCCAGCATCCTGCGTCCATGGGGGGCGAAAAGAGCGTTGATGATCAACGCGAATGACAGTCCGGCAGAGCGCAATGCATCGCGACATGGCCGTGGCCGTGGCTCGATCGACGTTGTTACACGCGCTATACACATTCACACGCCTACTACACACTTCTTAATATCATACTTCACTTAAGACAGCAAACCTTATAAACTGACGCTGCCTGTGCTGGTGCTTTCGATAGGGGCCACACAGTCACAGGTTATTTGTACCTGCCAGTTCAGCTGATCGAGAGTGTGCGCGCGCATAAATTTCTGCCCCAGTGCCTGCAACAGGGGTGCACTTCCTTATTCAGTTGGGAGGGGGGGGGGACTTCAGCCTCGCCCCAAATTTGGAAAGGAAGTGGGCAAAATCCGGGGGAAAACTTGAATTGGCATATTTCGTGGGCACGTTGTGGCATTTTTCGCTGCTCAGTACCCCCCCCCCCCCAAAAAAAAAACAACTGATTTTGCGAAACTTCGCCTCTGGTCAGCTGCATTCGAAGAAATCACACACCAATGACAAAGCGCAACTTTATCTCGCGGGCCAATTCCGCGTCCGCTCCACATCGTTTGCGCCTGCAGGACACATCGACACCACTGCCGCCACGCTGTTCCCTGACTGGCCATGCCCCCTCCCCCTCGGCGAGGCCACCTTCCCCGGGGAAATCCCGCCGAGCCCTGGGCTCACTGCCTCGTTTTCCGAGCGCGCGCCGGCCGCCGCGGCCGCCGGCGCGCCACCGCGGTGGCGCGCCGGGCCCGGCGCGCGGGTCACCCGGCCGGCAGCTGGCGGCCGCGCCGCTCCAGCGGCGCCGCGCGCGGAGAAAGTGTTCCGAGAAGCGGCTGTGCGTGCGGCGGCGGGCCGCGCGCCGTCGTGACGTCACACGTGGCCAGGTGACAACTGCGCAGTACAGCCGGCCGAGGCCGACGCCCGCGCGGCGGTGAGCACGGCCGCCCGGCCGCTGCGCAGCGCGGCTGGCCCGCGCTAGCGGAGGCCGCCGACGGCGGCTGGCCGCCCGGCGGCGCTTGCTGCGAGCCGCGACGAGGCGCTGGCAGAGAAGACATGCGACCTCAATCAGCTGCAGAACTGGGTCTGCCATTAAAGTTTCCGATTTTAATTTTCTGGACATGAGGGAGGGGTCTAATTGCAAAAGACAGCTGTGTAATGACAGTTGCTCAAGTACAAGCCTGCCTCCATACCCATGTTAGCCCAATAAGTCGCCCGCCACCGCCGCCAGTCACAGGGGCAGCGGGGCAGGGGCAGCCAACACTTTCCGAAATTATTTTAGCGTTAAAAAACTCCCGATAAAGAACTTAAGTGGATTACGATGCCTTCATATAATTAATTTAAAAATATAAGTAACGTGCATTCAAGCCTGCGAGGTATGGTAAGCGGATCTGACCTAAATTCTGAGTATATTGCGTACAAATTTTCGGTATCGTCTTACCTCTGCAGTACTATTTTTGCCAAGGTGTTCTGTGTGAAGTAATTCTGTGCGATGTTGGCTTTCACCCGAAACCTACGGCAGGGTAATGACATAGTGACATATGGCAGCACCTGCGCAAATACGGTCACCGCAAAGTCGGCTGACACAACAATGTATTGATGTTGGCGGCGAGTTTCACACGTGATTCCGTTTCTGTTGTCATGTTCTCTTTCCTTCCGCTGTGCACCGCCTGTCGCGTGATTATCGAGAAATAACAATGAACGAATGAAATGAGAATGAAGAGCTGTCTTGCCCACTCGCGTGGCTCAGGCTCGAGAACATTCTCCGATGTACTCGGTCACGTCATGGAACGAGCCACCCACGTACAAGGCGTTAACAGAAGCGGCAATCTTTCTGCTTTTCTACATCTGTTAGGAATGAAAAGATGCACCCCTGCAATAATAATTTCGCCCTGTTGTAGACACAACAACATTAGGGAGTCTCTCTGAACTGTCCACTCCAGGAAGAAGCCAACAGTTTATTTTTTTAATTGAGAAGCAGGGCCCATATCCATAAGGTATGGGAGCGAGAAGGCTCAAAAGGTACAGTTCTCAATACAGACAGGTACCGATTACCGTTACTCATGTTACCTAGCGTTGTCATGCCGTCAAACGATTTTTTATTTCTAATGTCAACACCAGCTCGTAAAAGTGCGACTTTACGAATAAACTGAAAGATGCTGCCACACGCCCGAAACAAACACTGCGCAAAACCAAGAAGCATTGGTAGACAGAATGGAAAAACGCGAAGATGCGTGATACATGCTGGTATTTTCACGTCGCTCGGAAGCGTGCATCATCATCTGGGCACATAAGACGTAGACATTCCGTTTAGATGGTGATTAACTAGTTCGCTTCAGGGAGGAGCCAAACTGCACATCTGGTGTGGAGGGGGGGGGGGGACAAACCTTGAGATGCCGTGGCCGGCGAAGTTACAGCATCTCCCATTGAAGCACAAGATATCTCTGCTTTCTTCCGTTCGTTCGACGTATTCCTGCCGTTACGCTGCAATATTACCGCGAATTCATCGCTTTTACATAAACCTACGAGTGGCTTGGTGTCACTCGATCTCCCACCGACGTCCGCTACACCCCTCAACCCCTCCCCCACCGCTACCGTGTACCCGCGTTGCGCAGTATTTCATGTCATGACGATACCGCGCAGACGGCGGGGAGAGACAAGTGCAAAAGTGCTGGAATTACCATTACTCTGCATTCGTTGGTGTTGAAACACCACTTCCTGGCATCAAGTACCCCTCGCTCCATTCGCCACAGCGCTGGAACACTGCCATGGAAAAACCAATCCCTTCAAGTGACCTTAACATCACTCCGTCAGTCGGGGCGGTTCGAGCGCAGCGCGAGCTGGGCCAGCGTCCGCATTGGTCGGCGCCACAACACGTCAACACAACGGGCTGCACCGCGGCCAGTTCCGACTAACGCATTCCCTTCCTGCCATCCGGGCAAAAACCGCCGCCGAAGCCGCGCGCCGCGCTCAGCCAAATCATCCGGCATTTGGCGCGCCCCTGTTGGTCCATCACTCTCCCGGGCGCGCATGCACGCTCTGCCTCTCCAACTGTCGCCTTCTCACACGACGTCTCCTTTCCCACGGCGTGCTGTGATTCTACGTCCTTTCAGGCGCGGCTCTGTTGAGAAATCCGAACCGTGACGAGGCAGGCGCAAGAGCAGCCGATGCCGCACTCAGACAGGCGATGACCCAGATGGCAGACGAAGAGTGCGGGAGGATGCCCCATCGCAGCAGCCTGACGGGAGAGACGGCGGGAGGATGTCCCATCGCAGCAGCCTGACGGGAGAGAGGCGGGAGGATGTCCCATGGCAGCAGCCTGACGAGAAAGAGTGCGGGAGGATGTCCCATAGAAGCAGACTGGTTCGGAGAGAGTGCAGGAGGATGCCCAATCGCAGCAGCCTGACGGGAGAGAGTGCGGGAGGACGCTCCGTCGTGCCGCCACTGGTCGCACCGCCCGTCGCGTTTTTTTCTTCTTCTTTTTTTTTGGTCACGTCGGGCTACGGTGACGGGGAGAGGCGGCCGAAGTCGGCTGGGCGGGCGTTAGCGTCATGACGCCGCGAAAGCGTGGACGAACGCTCCAGAGCTGTCGGGATCAGGCGGCGGCGACGCGCCGGCGCCCGTCGGGACCAGACACGACCTCGGGCACCAGCGGAGTGGTTCGGGCTCGACACGCCACGGTCCCGTGTCGAGACCATGACGTGTCGGGACCGATGGTGGGGTCCGGAACCGACAGGCCACGATCCCGGGACAGACGGTGGGGCCCGGACCCGACAGGTCACGGTCCCGGAACCGACGGTGGGGTCCAGATTCGACAGGTTACGGACACGTGCGGGATCTGAGAAAGCAGCCGCAAGCGACTCCTAATTCGTCGCCATTGGAACGCGTGGGCGCGCCAAAGGAGGATTATAGCTGCCCCGTCCCATCTGAGCATGGGAGACACACATCATCCTCTCTCATGTCAACCCCCATCCCCTTTGTGTCACGTTAATGTACGACAAGTCATGCCACCAGCGAAGATGCGTCTGGATTTCCCCGCCCTCCTCGTCTGCGGTCGGCCGCTGACGTCACCGACAGCTACAATGACGTCATAGCGGGCCCGGCCGAAGCGGCCTCCGTCTGCGACCATGGCTGAGGTGCCCGCAGCCGTCCCAGGTCACCGGCAGGGCCCCAGGTCCCGGAGAGGACCACAGGCGCCGCGGCGCGACCGCGAGCTGCCGCCCGGAGGCCGCTGACCGCGCGGGCCTGGGGCGCGCCGCCACGGGGGCGGTGGCCGCGTTGCGTCAGCTAGCAGCAGCTCCTGGAACCGACTCCAGTTACCGCTAGCTCGCTGATGTAACGTCAGGCCATGCCGCGCGTTGCTGGCGAGCGTCGCCTCGGGCGACCGGCAGAGGACAGACAGAAACTCAGGAGGACGAAAAGCGGCTGCGACAGGCGGACTGTCCCCGAAGCGGTCGTGGGAGGAACACTGGCTTCGAAATGGCTGGGGGGAGGGAGGAGTCTGGCCTCGAAGAGAGCGCCCGGCGCGGCCAGTTACAGAGTAAAAAGAGGTATGAGGTTGATGAGAAGAAATGAAGGCAATTGAAACAGCTATAGAGGGCGAGGAGAGTAAGGTCAATGGCTTGCTGTTTGATTTCCGATGCAGCGGAATGTAGGAGAAGCTGTCGAATGCTTGACATTTTAAAATCATAGAAATATCAAATTTGTGCACATATATCACTTGGGCACACAATTATTGACACGAAAATTCGCTTCTGCTAACTGTAGTGAAAATAGGTGCAGTCATCTTGCCCTGCCGTTCAGTTACTGAAAAATTGATAGCACCGGTAGCCGGAATGCGGACGTCACTAATGACGTCAATCGGCGCTGACCAACTAACCGCCGCCGCACCAGTCCCATTTTTAGGCGGTAAAACGCCTGCTACCGGCACGTCTGGAAAACACCCGCAAAAAAGCAAAGAGAAGGAAGCGGTAATGTTCGAAGAGACAACGGTTAAAAAGGGCGCGCGAAAAGACAGATGAGGTGTGTGTGTGTGTGTGTGTGTGTGTTTGTGTGTGAGATTGGGGCTTTTACGACGCACTCAGCTGCTGAGGCTATATGGCGTCGCCTGCCTCTCACCCTGGCATGAAGGGCGGGCACCGCGGGGAATCGAACCCCGTACCTCTGGTTTCCCAGACGCGCAGCAGCCAACGCAGACGCGCTAACCACTACACTACCGGCACCGGAGATGCGAGAAAGGCGCGTGTTGTCGCGGGATAACACCACAGTCGTGGCAGCGATGTGGAGGATCTGCGCCCGCTGCACCGATCGCCGATGGCTCCCATGACACACCGCACACAGCACACCGCACACCGCACACCGCACACAGGGGGCCGAGCGGGCGCGCGGCGCGTGCCTTACCGCCTCATCGTCGCTGCCATTGGCGTCCAGGCTATTGCAGCTGTCGGCGAGGTGGTTGTAGCCGTGCTCCCACGTTCTGCCTAGGCAGGCGGTCATTGTGTCGTGGCCGGCCTCCCCTGCGGACACGGACACGCCGCTCGCGTCAGCACGCGGCAGCCAATTAAATCACCGCAGCCAATCCAATCACTGCACCCAATCTGATCACTGCATCCAATGCGCTCACTGCACCCAATCCGATCACTGCACCCAACCCGATCACTGCACCCAAACCGATCACTGCATACAATCTCATCACTGCAGCCGATCCGCTAACTGCACCCAATGCAATTACTGCAGCCAATCCGATAACTGCACCCAATGCAATTTCTGCAGCCAGTCCCGACAACGAACGGTTTCCCAGAAGAAGCACGGAGAACGTTCATACCTATTTGGATAGCGCAAATAATTTTTCATCTTCTCTCTAACGTACTCTGGGATGGGTTTCCGGCACGCAGTGCTGGCTCACAAAACAGTAGAGCGAGGGTCAGAGCACGCATTCGATGCAGTGGGGTGTACGGTGCTTGGTTACCAACCGTGTGAGGCTATTTGGCGCCGCTGTAAAATTGGTGCTCAGTGTTGCAGGCATTTAGTGCGGCAAACGTGATGCGGGTTGGTATCTCAGATTTCATTGTTCGTTATGCTGCCCCATATGGATGGAGTTTCCAATTCATTTGGTGAAGCTCCTCCAAACTTTGAGGGAAAGGGAGCCAAATCCGGGGGCAGACCGATTTTTGACGTATTTTGGGGCAGCCATAGTACTTTTCTCCATTCAACCCTCCTAACAAATTTTGCGAAACTGACAGCCTATTTTTTGTGATCTTCTTACAATAGTTGTCACGTGATGTCCCATGCTAAATGTATATCGTCCCCAATTTAGGCGCCAGTTCCCCCACATCACTATCGTGCCGTGTGCGCCATCATGTACTTTGGCGCGTTCCGTTGGTCTCCGGTGGTGCAGTTCAAATACAGACGCCAACTGTGGGACGTCGTGTGTGTGATCCGGAACTGGGAAGGCGCGAACGAACAGATAACAAAACAATAGTTGCATCGGACTGGATCATAGGGCGGATCATGACGTCACGTTGCTATCTTTCAGAAGTAACGGACTCGTTTGAATTTAATGGGAGTAAAAATGAGATAAAATTTAGCTAAACCAAAGTAGAGAGAACAAGTTGCGTTCAACATCGAAAAAATGAAAAAAAAATCACTGAAGTTCATGCCTTAGCAGCAATCTGGGCACGCGCTGCCAAAAATGACACGTGGCGCTGAGCCACAGAGGCCAAACACTACAGCTTCTCTTGTTCCACCTCTCGCCCCCCCCCCCCCCCCCCCCCCCCCCCGCCTCTAACCGCTCACTGGCCCGACAAGGGACCAATTTGACGCCATCAATGCTCTGCCGTCAATAATGACATGCGCGTCTACTTCTTACGAACATATCAATCTTCAAAAAGGATTGGGGCGTGTCTTTGCGGGCAGGCCCGATTCGTTCCACCGACACTACCACGCAGAAAAACGAATCTCTCAAGAACAAACCATAATTGGATGCTGGATTTATATCTGTGGTCGACGGGTCCGTTTCGCGGCCAACATAGTTCACTGACCTCTCAGTGCATGTGTTACCAACGCGTTCTCCGAGGATAAGGTATGTAAAAAAGGTATTCCCTAAAGGTATCCCATAAAGGATGGTATCCCGTACAGATACTGGGGAGGCTGCGCGGCATGGGCGTCAAACGGCAAGGCACGATACACTGACGTTTCTGAGATTTTGGTTGCAACCTCCACCACCCAACACAGACGGAGGACTGCCTCATCACCACTAATGTAAATACCTCACTCGCATGCGATGTCCGGTATAATTGCAAATCTTGGCATAAAACATCGCCATGAGTGCGGTGGAGAAGAACTTCCACTTAATGCCCGCGCCCGGGCACACGCCATGTCCGCACCCGAACACAGAGTTGAGAGCCGCACCAGTGGTGCCTTGAGGCCCTGCTGCCGCGGGCCGGCGGAGGCGGGCAGCGCCCGTGGGCTCGTCAGTGGTGCCGCGGGCCGGCGGAACGGAGCGGCGCCGGTGGGCTCGTTACGTCAGCGTCTCCCGACACAAAAACAGCGCGACCAAGACAAATGAGCCGCTGTCGATGCCGGCACCGGCTGACACGCAGCCGAAGCACGCCGGCAGGGAAGCGTGCGTCGGCGGTGGGCGGCGCCGTGTTGGTGCGGTTTTACGGGTCCACCCGGTCAGGAGCTGACGCAGCCAGCGCTACGGACGCGTCGCCAGCAGAGGCGAAACCACTGTAGTGAGACCAGTTTACAGTACTGATGTACGGCGTCGCTGTTTTACAGCAGTGGGTAAACCCTGGAGTGTTTAAAACGCAGTGCGAATCGAGGCATCACGGCGGTCCGAAGTCCCCCCGGGAATCCCGCTGCGAGGATCTGGAACGCTCTTCATCAAGGGCTGCCAAGAAGTTTGCTCGGTTCAGCCAGTGTTTGCAGCTCACGGCGGGAGCGGGATCTAACCGTGCGTTCCGGTACAGCCGATTTGCTGACAAATGAGACTGACGTCACTCTCAGCGTCGCACGTCTCGGCGTCTCACCATCTCAGCGTCGCACGTCTCAGTGTGGCACGTCTCAGCGTCGCATCAGCGCTTAAGTGCGTGGCCGGAAAAATACGCAGCTGGAGAGAATCGAACCCGGCATCCGCCAATCGCGAGCGTTGCAGTCTCACGTTCATGTGGTTCAGGTTTGGGAATTCAGGGATTTAGGCCTCGGAGGCCACGCCGCTGACTAACGCGGGCGCCAGCAGTCGCCAGACATCACAGACGCATTAGGCTGAGAAACGACACAGAAAGTTGGAGAAGCCGCGATCGATTTCCGCTACCGGCCAACCGCGACAGCCGCCGCTCTCAGAAACCGTGCGTCATTTCGGCATCCATCGCAGGCGGCTAGGAATCCGAGATGGTGGTAGCAGGCAGCCAGTGACGGCAGAAATCAGGAGTTTTGCGTCCTAGCGCGAGAGAGCTCGGTACCCCGGCTCCAAACCAGCTGCGCCCCCCCCCCCCCCTCCCCCTCCCCAGGAGCGGTAGACATCCCGCCTCATCAGTCGGTGGCGGGCGCCCGGCGGCCCCCGGCGAGCCCCCGGCAGGCCCCGGCAGGCTCCGCCCATCATTGCGTAACGGTGCCGCGCCCTGGTCCGAGGGGACCGCTTCTGAGAAGCGCGCGCAGCCCCCCCCCCCCCCCATGTGGATGAAACGCCGACACCGCCGCCGACGGGCGGACGGGGCGGTCCGGCGGCGGCCCCATTCCGGGCGGCGGGGGCATGGGAAGCGAACAGGGTCACGGGCACCGGGCCCAGCCGCTGCGAGAGGCTCGGCCTCAGGAACAGTGGAATCGGCCGACGGCGGATTTAGGCCTTGAAATACGGCGGCTCAGGTCTGTTGGTGCTGGCAAACAGTTGGTTGTCTGTTGACCAACCAGGACAACAAATGGCCTATGTGGACAAAATGGGACATCAATTTCGGGAAAATCTGCAAAAAAAGCGTGCAAGCACAGAGTTCAGCCATAATGCTGTTCCATGGAACTAAACCAGCCCGTTTTCACAGAGTAATCGGGTGCCAGAACTGATGCCGGACGCATCTCATCACACCCCTGAACGCGTCCGTCGGTGGCCTCCATTCAGCGTGTAATTTGCGTCCCCCCCCCTCGCCCGCTCGCCGAGCGCCCCCTGGCGCCAGCACCGCGCGGACAGCCGGTGGCAGATCTCAGAGCGCCGCCCACCGAGCGAGGTCGTAAAGCGGGCCGGCCTGGCTCCGATCTACGATCTCGTCACCACACGAGCCGGCAGCGACACCAGAGCGGGCTGCCATGGGCGGGCTCGGTTCGCCGGGGTCCGCTGGCGTTCGCTGGGTCCGTCGCGGCCGGCTGGGTGGTCACGGTCGCATTCGACACCGGTGTACCCCGTGACGCATCACTGGCGCCGAGCCGGCCGCTGCCATCCTGCGAACGCCCGCCACTGCCATCCTGCCAGTGCCGCCGCCGGGCCAGCCTGTGCCATCCTACGAACGCCGCTGTCGAGCTGCACGTTCTGCATTCCACTCTTACGGTAACGTTCACGAGCTTAACTGTTCAGCTCAGGGCCAGCGCTGGCCAAAGCGATCTGGGCATTCGGCAGCGGGCTTTGGAAAGCCACCAGCAAGTAGGGCAGGAAACAGCTTACCAGCTGCAATACTGTCATCGGCAACATCGTCTTTCGTTCCATCGCTACCCTGTCCAAGTGATCACTGGTCCCTGTCCTAGTGACTATCGGGCCCTGTCCTAAAGGCTACCAGATCCCGCCCTGAGGACCACCGGACCCTGCCCTTGCGACCACCACCGCACTGCGTCTCCTGTGACTGCGCTGTGCGGTGGCTGATGGCTGCTGTGCGATGGCTGATGGCTGCTGTGCGGCCACTGACGGCTGCTGTGCGGTGGTTGATGGCTGCTGTGCGATGGCTGATGGCTGCTGTGCGGTGGATGATGGCTGCTGTGTGATGGCTGATGGCCGCTGTGCGATGGCTGATGGCTGCTGTGCGGTGGCTGATGGCGGCTGTGCGGTGGCTGACCGTGGCGCGGCGGTGCGGACCGGCCGCTGCAGGGTGCAGTCGGCGTCGTCGCCCGTCACCAGCCCCTGGCCCGAGCCCGCGCTCGAGGCCCGCCGGGGACCCAGCCTCGGGTCCGGGGATCCGCATGGGCCGCGACGGCGGCGGCGCACCCTGGCTTCCGCGGGCCCTCAGATGCCGGCGCGACGGCACATCAGATACGGCCGGCACCATCAGATATGCATGCAGCAGCGGTGGACCGCGGCCCCGTACGCAGCGTAGGCGTCCTCGCAAAGACGCATGATATAACGTTATGGCGAGGGAGTTCGCCGACGGCGCTGCAGTGGCCCAGACCATACAATCAATCAGTGACGCCTCACGTGCCGTACAACTAGCCGCCTTTCGCGTCAGGTACACGCAGTGTGGGAGAAAACGAAGATAACCGGCAACGACAGCCGGACCCGGGACGGATCAGCAGAGCTTATCGCAGCGCTCGACCCCACGCTGGAGTGACGTGGTCCGGACAGCTAGCGGCAGTGGTCCGGACAGCTAGCGGCACAGACTCAGTCAGAACACGGCACCGACGGATCATGCACCGACGGGCCCAGCGACAGAGGCTCAGCGGGGGATCCCGGCAACCGAACCAATCACCTCCAAAGCCCACACCCCCTGCCAGTGGCCACGTGACGACGAGCCGGGCGCACGTGGGCGCGGAGTGGTCGCTGCAGTCGACGCGCCTCGCGGCATCACTCGTGCCTACCGAGCGTAACGTACGGCCGAGGCGCGCCCGCCGCCGCGCAGCCAGCTCCGACAAGACCACGCGGCCGGCCGGTGCGCGGTGACATAACCCGCTACCTGCCAGACCGAAGCCGGACATCACATGCGTCGATGGCGCGGAGCTACCCCAACATCGCTAATGCGTAGCCAGGCGGCCGCGCGCATTCCGCGAACCCACGCCGGGGCCCGCGAGCCAAACCGGTTGACACACCTCTGGACGTGGGCTATGGGCGTCATTTTCCGAGACCACAGCCATTTATAGGGAGATCGGAAATGCTGTGCTGCAGACGGAGTCGGCGTCCGAGAGGGCAGAACTCCGGGGTTGAGACCTTCAGCGGCCGGGTGGGCCGCGTCCATTTATCTGCCGTTTATCTGTCATATCGTCGACGTGTAACTCAGTCGTCGCGGGCCCGTCAGCGCCAAAGCGAACCACATGCGGCATTTATGTCACCACAGGCCACTATCACTGATCGACTTGGGATGAAGCCTCATCAGTTAACGGCGTAACCCCATGATGTTCTTGTCCAGGGGAATGTGCCCCACCCAGCCATTGACATTACCTGGCACCTTTCTTTAATGAGGTGCGTTAAGCTTGCATCAACCACTCGTTTATTTTATTTTACAGGATGAATACATCAGAGAACGGAAGAAAACGGAGTATTTTGAGAGTAAGGAGTGATAATGTGAGTGTCGCCAATGCGATTTGAAAGGCCTAAGTATCCAAATACGGTTAGGAACGCTGCATGCCAAAGGCACAACGCTAAAAATAAAACAATTACGGGAGATTGTGATCCAAATGCAAAGGGTTTATGGGTTGGAAATGAGGCACGCGACTTCATTGTGGTAGGAGCGCGGCGGCTCCGGTGACCTGGCGATGAATCCGGCGACCTGGCGATGGATCCGGTGACCTGGCGATGGATCCGGTGACCTGGTGCTCCCTGTTCAAGCGCCCAGCAAGACACGACGATCCCCCTGCTGTGAGACCGATTCCCGAGCAACCTACAGCAAACCCTGTTTTCCATCAGAGCTATGACTGAGATGCCGGTCGCAAAGCCCACGACCTGACTCGACCCAGTCCGCTGACTCACATGGGCCGGGCGGTGCAGTGGAAGCGGCCTCCGCCGCCGCCCGTCTCAATGCGGGGGATACGCCACGGGTCCTACTGGAGAGGGAACGTGACGGCCGGTGGTATGGGCATCGCCAACACGTCAGCACCGCGGACTGGCGCGCCCGCCGGCGCCGGTGGGCAGGATCGCGGCCGGTTATGCGCCGCCCAACCGACATCGCAGCCTGGGCCGGCCCTCCCGGGACGGGGGGGGGGGGGGGTCACGCGAGGAGCCTCGCCGGACGGAGGGTCACGCGAGGAGCCTCGTCAGGCGGAGGGTCATGCGAGGAGCCTCGTCAGGCGGAGGGTCATGCGAGCAGCCTCGGTGAGGAAGCATACGCATCTTGGCTTCACTGATCCGTTTAAAACGGTAAGTTACCGAGCGCATGTAACACGGCCCGCACATAACACGCCATATCGCACGCAGCTAACTGTCCGCGAAAAGCCCAGGCCGACCTTATCCTGCAAGGCACTTGAGTCCTACCGGCATGCTCACTATCTTCCTCCAAGGCCAGGACTCACAGTGCAAACAGAGGTGTGCACGCTCATGACGGACGCTCCGCAGTGAGGGAAAGTGGCACGTGTACGGGACCCTAGGCACGCGAGAAACTTCGGGGAACCTTTCAGCTTTCCGTTACACCAGCGGTATTTGTCAGACCTGACCTATGCAGGTGCACGCGTCCATGCCTTCGGAGCTGCACGAATTCCCCAGAAACCAGCGCCCACTGTCCGCTGACACCTGGTATTTCCCGGACTGCCCCCGTCAGCGGACTGGCAACGCAACAGCTGACAAACGCGGGAGCCCAGCGACCACATGGACACTCATCCATGTGGATATTCAGGACACCTACGGCGGCCAGGCATTTGGAAGCAGCGATCTGAACAAACCTATCTACCTTCGTTCTCGGCTCCCAGCCCTTCAGCCCCACGAGGGCATTTCACCTTTATACATAGTTAATAACAATTTGAATGCATTCAAAAACCTCAAAACTGAGCAGACCACGAAATACACGGTGCGTCCAACCGCCCGAACAGTGAACGACCGGTCGCCGTTCGGAGCCGGCTCGTTGCTGGCGCGCGGCGCCCGGTCGCCGACCGTGGCTGCCGCTGCCGCGCATTAGCCCGGCGCCGGCCACTGCGCCCTCATGCAGCCACAATCAGCGTGCCGGCGCCGAGAGGCCCCGCGGCGTCAGGCACGTGTCTCGTGTGCGGCGAGGACGCCAGTTCAGGGCCGCAGCCCGCACAGCGGCGGCGCCAGCTCACGAGGGCAGCATCCGGGTCCGCGTACATTTGGGAGACAGCTGTGCTATGCCTGCTCCGACGTTCCGCATATGTTTTAAGGTTTGCGTTGGGTTCAGAGGCGACGGAAGCAAAGCGGGGACGGCGGAAGGCTGTGTCCACTTCCTCGCTCGCTCTCTCGATCTGAGAAAAGTAAAAACCTCGTTCTGACCGTTCACCTTCCCCCTTCCAACTTCTCCGGGGCAACTCCGCCACTGGTTGGAGCAATCAGCAGACGATCGGTGAAGTGCGGCGTTCCCGACCTGGCCGGTGACCATTCCCATATACCCCCTCCCCCTCCTGTCATGCACAATCATAGTTGTTTATAATAATTTGGATGTACATATATATTCGATTGCGTATGTAAATTTATATATACATATATATATATATATATATAAACTAAATTATCTATATGCCATTATATACATATATATATATAACCTGCTTATGCAAATCTCTCATTGGATTACACGCGCTTCCTATAATTAGATACATCAGATATAAGCATGTGTTTTTTCAGGGGCGCACAGCTTTCTGCTCAGTTCGGGGACTCCATGCCGCCACCCAGCTTCGAGAAGGAAGTGGGCCAAATCAAGAGAGAAGCTCGTTTTGGGATGCATATTGTGGGTAGGTTTGGTCATACCGTCGCGTTTTGCTGTGCAGTGCGTCACATGCAGCCAACCACAGACCGGCGGTGGTGTTAATGGTCAGGCCGTGGGCCGTTAGTGTTGGTTCCCCCATCACGTGATACTTTTTCTACCCGAGCCGGCATGGAACAATGCAGCACACAAATGGTATTCACGCTAAGAAAACGGGTCGTTTCGGACTTGAATAAGTGATGTCTGTGAATGTCTCTTCGTGTCCCGGAGCCTGACCATATCAGTTCGAATCCCACTCAAGGCGAGCTATTTCCGTTGAGCTGTAGCACGAACAGCGCGATGTCTGTGAAAGGATACTTCAGGCCAGCAGCGCGGGCTGGTTCAGGGCGTCTATAACGGAACAACAGACATGTGGGGAGAGAGAACAGCATGCGGGTGGAAGCGGCCGCCAAGACATTCCCTCCAAGTTCCGCAATACCTGAGAAACTCTCTAATCACGACACCGGGTTCAAAATTAGAAACCATCGAGGTCCCAGCGTCCATTCCCACATGTTAACGGCCGGCGCCGTTAAGCAACTACACGCGGCGCACGAAACACGTGCCACACAGTTCCGAACAGCGCTTCGGCGGCGGTGCGGCTGAATGAGAGCTGCAACGTCGGCGGTCGCACGCCGGGCCGGCCCTGTGACGGGGAGGCCCCCTGCAGTCAGACGCACGGCTATCAGCCGCAAACGGAGCCCCAGCGGCCACACCACGGCCGCCAATCGTAGCCGTAGCCGCGCCTTGCCGCACGGCCACTATCTCCGCACCCTACACGTCAAACAGCGACGTTTTTGCGCCGTGTTTTGCCGGCGTGCTGACCCAGTTGCCGATTGAGAACGACAGCGGTACAGGGCCCGCTGTGCGATCGACGACACAGACGGCGTGAGCATTGAACACCGCCGCGGTCACGACAGCGTGGCAGCAGCACCACGGGTGCCGCTTCATTTGCGCCGTGACCCCGGGTACGAAAACAGCGCCAGCGCTACAGTCTGGCACGTCGGCAGGGTAGAAGAAAGTATGCTAACCGAAATAATCTGCTACCCGAAATTAATGCAAGCATGCCACGCTCTCATTGACAATGCTGTTGCTGTACATTGGGACGGCTTGCTTTAGCTTCAATGTAGCTAACCATGGACGCAAGTCGCTGACTGAGGTGGAGGGCATGCGAGAACAATTTTGCAAAAATCCCCACTACAATGGGAAGAAACATCAAGACCGGAACAACCGGAATATCGAAATAAGAGAACCGGAAAACATCAGCGATGATTTCGCCTGCTGGGACAAGAATTTGTAGGGTACACAGCCAAACGTCACCTCGGAAGATATTCAACCCCGCTGTGTCGTGCTGCGATTGTCCTCACCTACTACGCAGGGTGGCGGCACACTTCGACATAGTTTAGCAGGTACACGCACAGCCCTGGTTAGATGGTAGAGTGATGGTGTATGACACAGATCAGACACGTCAGCTTTGCTCACGACCTGAGCCATTAGCGTATTGCTGACCTCATCTTCAAATCAACTGTCGAACTCCACATTAAGTGGCGTATCGTCGCCATGTGTGGTGTCATTGCTCTTCATAGTTTTATACCTGAAGATTAAAACGAACGACTGAATGGTGTTTACACCCTACCAAGCCAGACGAGTGCGATAGAACATTTATCCCACCAGCTGCTGCTGATATATAGGAAAACACAACCGATTTCGGATAGTTTCTGGCAGTGTGAGTGAAAGGCGGCTTGTAGGGACCGGGGTATCTACCCCCCCCCCCCCCCACCTCCCCTCCCCCCCTAACGCATACACTTTGACATCCGGTCTCCCCACACTTTGGAACTGCCGATGCCCGGTGGTTTGAAACCCCGACCCCCACAGGATATTAGCTATCCTGTTCGTGACTTTATTTTTGTATATTTGTGAAATGTGCCTAGACACACTCGTGTAGATTTCACAGCACCTGCAAGCTGCCTATCTCCGTTCAGATTCCAAATAAAGCATTCACTTCAATATTTTCATGCACGCGCTGAAAGCATAAAGATCGGGAGACGGCAAATGGCACTAAGTCATAAGCGGTGTCTACCGTGGGCTCTATATCTCTCTATATTTTGGTGGGCTGGAGGATCAACAGATCAGCAGATCAACAGATCGAGGAGATTGTTTCTGAGCTTCAACGCGAGGCCTGCATGTGGAGAAGTGCGGACAGAATTGACATTCCGTCGCGATGCGCTTGCTTCACGTTTTTAAAAAAATCTCCTGCAACACAAGCCATGCATGTATCCCAACGCACGCTAACCAGAGGAACTATGCGCGTTGTTGTTTTACAGATCTGACAGGCGTGCAGCGCCCCAACTGTGTTTTCTGCGTCAGCATCGAGAAAATGTATTGTGAATATCTTGGGCAGTGGCAGATGCACTCCAGACCGTCGCGAGAGGAATGTAAGTAAAAGGCAGCGGAGCGACCGGGCGGCTGGTTATGCCCAGCAGCGCCGCCATTTTCCCGCCCCCGCCGCTGCAACGGCGGGGAGTTTGGTGGTGACGGGTGACAAAACAGCCGCCACTGCGTCCACGTCAAACGCACCGCGTCACCATTACTCGCAACGGTTTGGCCGACGCGTGCGTCACGCCGCCGTCGTCGTCTCCAGCAACCGGATGTGTCTCCTGCCTCCTGTCCGCTCGAACGGCACGTTCGGTCGCTTCATGGACGGTGAACTAGCGAGGTGAAGCACCCGCTGGATGAGGTAAAGACTAGCTAGCAACACCCCTGGCCCGCCAGCCGCCAGCCGCCAGCCGCCAGGCCAGCTCCAAAACGCACCTGGTGTTCCGCACGCCGTCGCCACCACGCGCATCAAGACCCGCCGTGACTCGCGACCTCGCGGCATCCAGCCGGATCGGGACTTACGGAATCAGGCGGGACCAGAATGGTGCCACCATCACTACGGCGCTGTGCAAGGTTGCGCGGTATTCAGGTTAAGGATATCCATGCAAGGTAGCAAATGTCGTCTGCATGAGTCATCGTGCAAACGCATGTTGATTAAGTTAAGCCGGACAAAATATGTCGCACTAGAATGTCCATGTAATTAGCCCGAGTAACTTCAGTTGTGTGATAAGTTTATCGTCGATTTCGTTGTCATTTGGCAAAGACAGACCGTCACACCGTCACACCGTCACAAACCGTCACTGCCAGAACGGCAGGGCCCGGCCGCTGTAAGCGAGGCTCGTATACAAAACAAACAAAAACAACAAAAAAAACACTACACTCTGTTCGTGCGCACGTACCGGATGAAACTGTCGATGAAACCGGAGTGCATCACCGGACCGACATGGTTTTGAGATTCAAATGATGGGTGGCTGAACAAGGAAAAATAGCTCAACCTAAACCGAAAGTAATCCAAAGCGAGTTTCACAATGAATTTAGCCCACTCTCGTCCAAAGTTGGGAGCTGGAGCCCCCCTCCCCTCCTCCCCACACAAACTGAACAGGAAACTACACCCCCAAATCGCAGTAAGATCGTTTGCGAAAGAAACAAGTTTGTGCTAGTTTGAGTTCACAACGGAGAGTTTCACAACGCATTGTTCCTCCGCCAACCTTCAAACGCGGCTCCGGAAAACGCGATATTGGTGACAACCGGCAATCAGCGAGTGATTGCGATCCCGATAGATCATAGCCGTCTAAGCCAATTCACGCCGCACCGGTTGACGAGGGAAAAGAGGAAAATCAACCCACGAATACTGCACGCGAGAAAACACTTTTGCAGCAATTATCTAATCTACTTGTCCACAGTCACAACACGTGCATGGACCACAGGGGAAGAAATGATAGGCGCGGAAAGCTAAAGCAGCCAATTCGGGCACATGCCGTCAAATTTGGGCTACTTTTCGGATTAGGTCTTCTCAAGCCCTCGAGAACGTAATGCATCGTGCAAAGGCCCAAAGCCTCCGCCCTTGGGTCCGCCAGAGTACTGACGCGAACAAACTCGCGGGCTCAAGCGACGAAGTGAGCGGAGTCGCCGGCGGCATTCAGTTCCGCGGCATTTAAAGCGCAGCGGCAGCGGCATCTACGGCGCGCGCGAGGCGTGCCAGCGGCGCAATGGCCGCGGAAACACGTGCGGACCTGTCTGGCCAGGTCACCTGGGCGCCATGCTCCCAGCACGCACGGCGGTGAGTGGTGAGAAGGCGCCCGGCGCCTGCGGCTGCTCTACCGCCGTCCAACGAGGCCCGACAAGAACGGCCGCCAGGGCCGGTGGAGGAACGCGTACCACCCCCCTCGGCGCGCGAGGTCGACGGCGACAGATGGAGCGGCGGTCAGACGCCCTTTCGCCGTAGCAGTGGGACAGCTGCGACAGTTTTCTTCTTCCGGGGAGCGCAGCACCGAACCAGTTCAAACCGGTGTTTCGCCATTCGCAGAATCGCCCACTCCCACGTGGTCGCAGCCGCGACCCATGTGAGGCGGCGCGGAAGTTCCGACGGTCCACCACGCCGGCCACTGGTCAGCGCGCAGGTGCGTGGAGATGGCCGCCGCAGGTGGTCGAGCAGCCGCCAGCGCCACTCCGCGCCATGCGAGCAGAATAGCCCGGGGCGCGCGCGCGCGCGGCTGCGGTGATTTCTGCTGTCTGGCGGGCGGCCAGCGCGGCTGGGAGCTCGGCGGAGGCCGCGGCGGGGGGTGCGCTGCCGGCCGTGTCAGTACGGCTGGCTGACCTGACAGTGGTGACAGCCCAGAGGATGCGCTGTCGGCGTGACCCGGACCTGGGCCGAGGTCAGCCGGCGGGGCCTCTGCTCACGCCCCGCACACGTGTCGCACCGCTGACACGAGCCCTACAGCTGCACGATCAGAGATATCAGCTCTGGTCGGCTTATTATGAGCAACTATCTATCGCTTACAACTCACGATGGGCCCATTGATCTTCATTGAAGCTACGTTCCAATGCTGCGCCATTGACGTCGTCAGTGTACTTTCCAGCCGACCCCTGACTCCTCACTTCTGACCTCCTTCACATTGCTGAGATTGCACCAAGCTCTGCAGTGTGTGCGCGACCGCGGAGGATGACACGAAACACCACACAGTCGGTAGTGCAGGTGACAACATACGCAGCTCGTTGCACTGGCCGGCGTCGTGTGCTAACGAAGGCGCCGTATTTGGGCATTTGCTCCGGAGGGCCGGCACCACCACAGGCTCGTAAGCACCTGCAGGTGGTCTTTGCAGCTTGGTCGAAGCTGGCATTTTCGCTCACTGGTCACTGCACAGGGCCCCGTGAACTGACTCTTCGTAGCAGCACGTAGCAAAAACCACAAACAGCTACACAGCAAGAAGGCCGTGACATCTGCGGTCAGCTCCGCATGGGCAGCACAGAAACTCGTCGCCAGCTGCTCTAGCCTGCTTACAAGTCTGTCAAGGGAGCAGCAGCTGCCGCTCTGCCACTAAAGCGCACGGGCCTGCCGCTTCTCGCCGCCTGCACCGTGCCCGCCGCGCGCCACCTGACCGAGCTGAGCAGCTCCAGCACAGCGCACGGTTCACTGGCGGTGACAGCTGGCGGTGGCAAGCGCTGCAGCGCCGACACCGCGCCCATCGGCCGGTCGGCAGGCTCGCACAGGACCGGGCGACACCGACACCGCGCCTTCCGGCGCCCCGTGCCGTGTTGCCCCGGTGACTGACGAGGTCGCGCCCGCGACCGGACACCGGTCCGGGGGCTGAGAGTGCAGATGGTGGCGGCGTCAGATGTCCAGGGTGTGCGGCGTAACTGGGCTGGTTCAACAGCTCAGCTGTGGTTGAATGTCCCCCTGGGAGACGCCGCACATGAATACCCCAGGCAGGTGCCTTGGTGGGTGCGTGCGAGCGCGCGTGTGCGTGAGGGCGTGCGTGCGTGCGTAAGTACGTGCGTGGGTGCGTTTTAACAGCCTGATGGTCAACCTCTGAACTTCGCAGAGCCAAGGGACATCTGTAAAGCGTGGACATATTTCAGTCAAAGCCCTTCCATAATTTCACGCATATATACCCTACGTTGTATCTCAAGCTGAGCTTCAACATCCAATTTCAGTATATATATATATATATATATATATATATATATATATATATATATATATATATATATATATATATATATATATATAACAAAAGTTTTGTCAGACTTGTGCACGCTGTATCTGTAATTAAAGGTCATGTATTGAATGCCATGCATATGTAATATTCTTGTTGTCTTCTATTCCATTATTTTTTTCTTAACACAATGCTATCAAAATATTACATTCACATTTTCCTAACATTATTTTGGGTGCATTTTCGCACAGAAGGTCTGATACAATAGTGTGTAATTAAGTTGGCCGAACTAAAATGTTTCTTGAGTGTTTTCCGACAACGAGCAGATGGTAGTTTTTCTAAAAACTATTTCCTGATCACTGAGAAAATGAGAACAACGGGCGATTGCCTGCATTGCCATTTATATTTTGTAATAACGCTACGCACTAAAAAGCTGCCATAATGAAGATGCCGGCAGGTGGCACCAGCTTTCCATTGGACCAATGTTCAGGCCAAAACGTTGTCTTAATATTACAGCGTTCAAATTTACCATTTCTAGCACAAAAACGCGCCCAATGAATCATGCCGATATGTTTTAACCTCGCACAAAATGAGCTCAGAGACAATTTCTCACGAGGTCTAATTCATTAGGGTAGCGTTTAGAAGGCATACCTGTTGTACGCGCGCGCGTAGAGTGGCGAATAGCCGCACGTCCACCTTACGCCTGGAGCACCTCGCACCACTCTTATACATGAAAGCAGTGTCCACAACCTGTCTCAAACAGGCGCCCCTGCCCTGGCGCAGCCGCCCACGTGATCTTAGTCGCCAGCATGTGATCCACGTGATCCACGTGATCCACGTGATCTACGTGATCGTGATCCACCCCACGTGATCTTAGTCGCCAGCAGCGGAGCAAAAATCCGGACCAGACTTTGGCGGCGGGTGGGAGGATGGGCGCGTCCACACCCGCTGGCGTCAGCGACACGTCCGGCCTGCGAGCCGGCTGGCCCGACCGGCACCGGTCACGCGGCCGCCGGCTGCCGCCCCGGCCCACACCGGTCCCCGCCGGGCCGGCCCCGACCTCGCGCTCTCACGGCGCTGGCCGCGGCGCCAAGCGACGGCACGAAAGCGAGGCAGCGTGGCGCACTGCCACGCGACGGCGCAGGTGTACCGCCGTCGCTTCTGCACGCGCCTCTTTCTCTGCAGACGGCGTGGAGCGGAACAAGCGACGCGCGGGCCGTGCAGCAGCATCGAGCTCGACGTTTTGCCAGTCGCCCAGGCGTGCACGCATCCGAAGTAGGCGGAGCAGGCGGGCAGCTTCATCAGCAGCGGCGTCAACAGCGGCGGGCTCGTCGCGAGCCGCCCTAGACGTGTTAGCTGCCCATCCGCTGCATGTGCACACGCCACCCCCCGGCGGGGGCCTGCCACGCGCCGCCAGGTAGCCGCGAGGTCCGCCGCACCGCTGAGCAGCCGGCCGTCGCCGGCCGTATCTGCTGACGCGACTGCCCGGCGGGGTCCCGTCCCGTCCCCCTGGCGATCGCCGCGTGCCGAACGGGGCACCACCGCGACACGCATCGCAAGGTCTATTTTTAGATTGCCGCTAAGCTCGTTTCTCACAACGCCTGGGCTTACGAGGTCGTTTTGCAGAAGGCCTATTTTCAGAAGGTCAACGTTTCGCAAGCCTTCGCTCCGGGTACCTATGTTCAGGTCTACTTTATGAAGGCCACGCTCAGAGGACCTGCTGACAGAAACCTGTGTTCCGAAGGTCTCCTAGACTCCGCCAGCAGGAGAGGGACGAAGCATTCCCCCCAACTTTTCTGCAGATTAAACACTGCTTGCGGGCCTAGGTAAGGTAAATGCCTTAGAAATCTCGATGTTCCCGTCTCCCTTTACGTCCTGAACTAACAACCAGTGTAAAAGTAGATCTTCCTGGTACGGGTTTGGACAGTGAGCTTTCTAATCACAAGTCCCCTTGCAAGTAAACCGTCTGAACAATGGTTTCTGGAAGCGTGCGTTCTGCACATAGCCTAGTCTATCTAGGCCTTCTGAAAAAGGGGTACAGAACGAAGGTTTTCTGAACATATACCAGAACATAAACCCTTCGGAATGTACGCATTCTGAACATAGCGTTCTGAGCTCAGGTCTTCCAAAAATACACCTTCTGGACGGAAGCCTTCTACGAGAGAGAAATGAAGCCTGGGCTAGCCTGCCGGGAGCCTCCTAGGCTGGCCACTGCGCCGCGGCCGCTGGCGCCCCGTGCGGACCGGAGATATCGAATCAGTCCTGGCGGTGGTCGCGCGGCACCAGGCCGGCATACCTCAGCCCAATGTGGTCTGCGGCACGCGCAGTGTACACGCGGGGCGACGGCCGTGCGGCTGGCGCACCGGTCCGCCCGCCGAGCGAGGCGCTGCCCCCGGCAGCGGCGACCAGCGCCGTGCCGCGGTCCGACCGAACCGGCGCCCCCGGCAGCGGCGAGGAGCGCCGCGCTGCAGCTCCGACCGAGCCGCCCAGCCCGGCGCGGAGAGCGGCGGCGACGCGTCAAATGCAGCGCGGCGTCCGGCACCGCGGGTGCGTTGCAGGCGCTCTTTGCAAGACAGACTTGTCTCGGTGTCGGCCGGAGGCGGTGGCCGTGTCGATGTAAGTCCAGGATTAGATAGCATCCGTGCTTTAAATAGCTTGTCCAACTGTGACACGACACCTCGCGAGAACAGCGCGTTCGTTTCACTGAGATAGCGGACGGTCTCGTTCAGGCAACACGGCTTCTTTTTACCGCGCCGACCCAGCTCCGTGAAGCGAGATAAATCGACAACAGGTTTCGATCGACGGTAGGCTGCTTTCCAATGAGGTCCGCCGGCCTGCGGTGTAGTGATTGTTATTGCTATCGAATGGCTGTCGAAGTGCATTTAGACCGCCAGCTGCAATAGGGAAGGTTGGGGTGACGGGGGTAGTGTGAACAATCGACATCGAACCAGTCACACTGAAGGTGGCACAAACATCCACAGTATGGCAGCATGACCAGGCACAGGGTCGTCAGCCGCCTTTCTGCCTGCCAATGTGAAGCGTCTGATATGACTAGTGTCATGGAGAAGCTGCCTTGAACCTCAGAAAAGAGCTGTTAATGCTTAATGTACGCTTCTGGCTCCAGCAGCGCTTCGACGTTGAGTCCCAGGAATGTGGAGGGCGTATTCATCACAGATGTCAGAAAAATCCATCGATGATCTGTCAAAGCGAAGCATCTTGTAAAGTGCCGTTGGTGATGATCATTCCAAGCATTGACGCATCATTACTTTGCACCCAACTCGCACATTTCATTAGTAGTCCATAAATACATGTGCGGAAAGTCGCATCAGCAACGTTATTCCCGACTCGACTCGTCCCGCCTCGCCTCTGCCAGGCTCGGCTCGGGCCCTGCCTCTGTGCTTCGGCTCCGGCGCCGGCTCCGGCTCTCGCTGCCGCACCGGCTCCGGCTCCGGCTCCGGCTGCCGCGCCGGCTCTCGCTGCCGCACCGGCTGCGGGCTCCGGCTCCGGCTCCGGCTCCGGCTCTGGCTGCCGCGCCGGCTCCGGCTTCTGGCAGTGGCGGCTCACGACGTGCCGCGCGGTCCCGGCCGCGCAGCTGCGCAGTTCGCCGAGGCCCGGCACGCGCTCGGCCGCGACCCAGCCCGCCAGACGTCAGCCGCTAGGCTAGCCATGAGACGGCCAGCCGGGAGCGGCGATGACGGGCGCAAGAGGAAATCTCAGCAGAAATTCACGTTATAATTGGCTTAAAAAGACCCAGCGCTCTCGGCTTTTTAACATCGTGAGTTGCGAGTTCGTATGTTCTTCACACGGCCCCACTCAGCTGGGATGTCCCAGATGCGGCCCCGCTCAGCTGGGATGTCTCAGATGCGACCCTGCTCAGCTAGTATGTCTCAGATGCGACCCTGCTCAGCTAGGATGTCTCAGATGCGACCCTGCTCAGCTGGGATGTTTCAGATGCGACCCCGCCCAGCTGGGATGTCTCAGATGCGACCCCGCTCAGCCGCGATGTCCAAGATGTGACCTAGCTCAGTTGGGATGTCCCAGGTACGGCCCCACTCAGTTGGGATGTCCCGGGAGCGAGAGTCCCAGCAAGCAGCTCGAGCAGGCTGGTGGCCGACTCCCAGGCTGAGATATCTGTCCTCCCCCTCCCCCTCCTCCTGCAGCCTGGATCCTTCGGTCCAAGCGCGCGCGTGCAATGGATTTCGCATGCATCTGCGAGGTTTAATGAGAACGAAATATTATTCTCTGCAGCAGCATTGGGTCGGGCAAGGCACCCAGTCAACGGTAACATTTTCAACAGGTATGCTTCCAGCAGCGGGGGCGGCCCAGTCTGGAGTTTCTAGCCAGCTGATAGCGATCGAGCGAGGCCAGGCGATCACGAGGGCAGCAGATCAGTGACAGACGCTTGGTGATTCGGCCGGATATGCAGTAAGAAAAGACCAGACTGCACTAAATTCCAACCGCACGATTTCATCTCAAGGGTCCTCATCCAGCTTCCCAATACATAAAGGCTGTACCTTAGCCTGCACTTTATACTTTCACCGCATTGTAGGAGCCCAATTGCTAACGTGGGCCGTAACTTCGGTTCCTGATGACGACACAACCTTAAAAAGAAACTGTCCACTCCGCTTTTCCCGCAGGGCAGCAACAGCGTCTGACTGCACGCGGAGCAGACGGCGGGCGGTGCGAGCCAACCGCGTGAAAACGCGACCGTGTGCGGCCGGCAGGACACGGCGGCGTCTGATCTATGGAGACGCCCACTGGGAGCGCGAGTTACGGCCGGAGCGAGGCGGCGGCGCGGAGCGGGGCGTCCAACAGGCCGCACGCCCCGCCAATGGCAATGAGCTCCGAGTGACGGTAAACAGGGCGCCAATGGACGGGAGGCCAGTGTGGCAGGACGGACACCCGCGGCGGCACGCCCGCGCCCGCCAGCACGCCCGCCCCGTCAGCACGCCCGCCCCGTTCAACGCGGCAGTGGACTGAGCACGCCTGGGAACCGCAGCCTCTTCAGGGAAGGGGCATGCTCATGAGAAGTTCGGCCACCAAAGAAGCCCTCCGTAGGGAATCAGCGGGGTCGGGCTCACCGAGCCGTGGGTACCAGGAATAGAGCGTGAGTACCACCTGTGGTGAGTTTCTGTCAGAAACACACGAGCTTACAGACTTATGTACATGTAGTTTTCATTTCTAAGGGTGTGGTGTTTTAGCTAAATTTGGTCATTTTCGGTTCGTTATCGATTGAAAAACACCTCCAAAAGTACAAATTGCGTCGACATTCCACGATTTTCCGCTTTGAGAAGCAGGCACCCTGCAGAGCTTCCATAATTATCACAGCTAAAGTCCATAACGTCACGGCCCATGACCACGCGTGGAGGCTGCGATCTTTCAAGTGTCCGGGATTTGCTGGCGTTGAAAACTGCTATTTGGAATTCGAGCACAAGTACGTGACGTAGCCGACGTCACTTACGGAACGTAGTGAACGTATTTGTGTTAAATGGAATGTTTCGCATTTGAAGACATTGTAGCAAGCATCAGATATGATGAAACAAGCTCACTTCTAACTGTTGGTACACTTTTTAAGTGGAAAGGCTGCTCTAGACAGTACAATTCTCTGTTTGGTTCACAAGTTTCTCAATGCGCCATGGTTTGATTACGTCATCGTACCACGAACGATATTGACTGAGAGCCAATTGACCGACGTTATATCTGGAAATCGCGTTCACGAACACCAGATCTGAACGCCCTAACAACATACTTTTCTTGGCCCTGATCGCCGCATGGCTTATGCAATGGTGTGATTTGAATTACGTTAATATTGCATTTACGAATGCCGTGGTCACTTTGCATTATACTCTCCCCGATATACCTTTCTCCATGTTCGCGGGCGTGTAGTTCAGAGACTAGAGGGGTAAGTCTTAAGAGGGGTAGGATTGTGAATAGCACCGAAAGCTCCTCAAGATGGCTATTTCAGTCTAAAACCCCATACAGATGTGGTGCACTCCCTTTACAAAATATTATTAAAAAATTCGTTGAAGTGCGCCCGATTTTCCAGAACATCAAACAACAGAACGAACTTGAATGCACCATCCCACGCCCCCCCCCCCCCCCCCTCCCCGACCGCGTTGTTCGAGTGGGAGTCGGTGAGCTGTCGGTGGCCAGTTGGGACACGTCGTCAGGTCACCGGATGCTCACAGGCTGAATGATGATCAGCACCATCTGACGCTGCCGACATGTCCCGCCATCTCGTCCCATTGCGGCCGTCCAATTCGGCGCTGATGGCGAAAGAAGCCTTCTTTCAAGCCTCACCAGGCCCTGAGCGGACTCCAGATCTGATAGCCCTGGGGAATCCTGGCCGCGGACCCGGAAACGACGCGCTTCCGGAGCGCCCCGTCGACGGCGGACAGCGTGATCAGGCCCACCATGCAGGCTCCGATGCCGCTCAGCCGGTACCGAGTTCTAGCCGGTGGGCAGGCCTGCGGCGCGGCCGCCGCCCGCGGCTCTGCACAGGGCTCCGTCCGCCACGCTGGCCGCCGGGGTTTGGTAGCCCTCAGACCCGCCGGAGCCCAGCGGGGACCGCCAGCGCACCCCTCTGGACCGCCGAGGACCGCCAGCACACCCCTCTGGTCCACCGGGGACCGCCAGCACACCCCTCTGGACCGTAAGGGACCGCCAGCACACCCCTCCGGTTCACCGGGGACCGCTAGCACACCGCTATGGTCCGTCGAGAACCACCAGCACACCCCTCTGGACCGCCGAGGACCGCCAGCACACCCCTCTGGTCTACCAGGGACCGCTAGCACATCCCTCTGGACCACCGAGGACCGCCAGCACACCCCTCTGGTCCACCGGGGACCGCTAGCACACCCCTCGGGACCGCCGAGGACCGCAGCACACCCCTCTGGTCCACCGGGGACCGCCAGCGCACCCATCTGGACCGCAAGGGACCGCCAGCGCACTCCTCTGGACAGCAAGGGACCGCCAGCACACCCCTCTGGTCCACCGGGGACCGCCATCACACTCCTCTGGACCGCAAGGGACCGCCAGCACACTCCTCTGGACCGCAAGGGACCGCCAGCACACTCCTCTGGCCCGCCAGCGCCGTGCGGCGTACCCACCTCGCCTGCCGGACGCCGCGATTTCCTTCAGTGACGACGCCAGGCCACCTATATTTCCAGCGCGGATGGCCGCTTGATCTGGGGCAGAGAGAACGCCGTTGGTCCACGCCGGGACCGAGCCACAGGGCGAAAGGAACATGATGGGCGGCCACCGCGGCGTGACGCGATACATGGCGAAACCTGGCTCTGGTCATGCGCGTTGGAACAGCGGGAGCGGGGCGGAGGGGGGGGGGGGGGGCAGTGGTCATTCACTCAAGCCATTCACGTCCAAACGCTCCCTTTTGGTGAGGGAACGAATGAAAGTTCACCTCGAAAACGCGTTTTTGCCTCCCTCTCTGAGGTGGTTCTACGCCCATGAGGTCAGGACACGGATTCACGTTGGACACAAACGCCTAAATTGTCATATGCTCATCATCCACTCATGCGAGCGACACAACGCCCGGCGCGCGTTTGCCGGGACCGCTCCGAATGAGGGTGGGGTCGGCGGTAACCACTCCCCGCCGAAATCCACATTGACTCACTCTCAGTCCGACAGCCGCGCTTCCGTCCTCCTCCGCCGCTGACCAGTTTCGTCGCGAGCCGCAAGTTCTTGCTTCAAACCTGCGCCACAAGAGAAGCGCACTACCTCCTCAACGGACACCCAACGACTGAACGGCGCGGCCCGGGCCGCCACCAGCGCCACCGCGCGCGGCTGGCCCCGTTTCCCAGCCTCGCGCAACGCTGAATGATTATTGACGAGGAGAGAAGCTCCGCCCACTTGGTGCGCTCGGCTAAAGTTCTAGCTCAAATACGGTGTGTTGTTGTGTTGATTGTATCATTAAAATTGTAATAAATGACATTGAGTCTCTTAAACAAATATAAACGCCAGTTACAAGGCCTTGTATCATCATCAAAGCATTTGTGGAACCTGATCTTTTTAGCCGAGCGCATTAAACCTCCACTGTCGTATTTACTACGCACATCGGGCTCAAACCAGACCGTAGTAGGAAGGCCGTACGGCCTCGAAGACGCCGCATTGATCGGCTGCGCGGCCCGTACGGAGGGAGGCGCGTAGTGCGTAGATTCGGGGCTTCCACGTGAAGGTGCGTGGCGGGTGGCCGCCGTCACAACAAACATGACGGCTGAATCCGAGACCGGCCGCTCAGTCCCAACGGTTTTATGACGTAAGAGACTGGACGATGAAAATGGCGGCCGGCTGGTCTCGCGTGTTGGTTGAGGTGGCTTTGTGAGCTGCGGCAGTGGCGCGGTAAAAACTTCGCCCATGGACGGGGGAGGAGCGGCAAGTCAGATCAGCGGTCCTCGTAAGTAAGGGGGCTGCACGTGGTTATTACAACATGATGTTTCAAAAAGACAGTTGATTTGGAAGGAGCGTCTCGATCATCGCATCGCCGTGCGGCTAGTCGCCGCGGTTCATGATTTTCGGGGGTTCAGCGCTGCCTGGGATAGCTGATCAAATGCGAACTGCTGGTGTCCACCGACAGTTTTAGTTTCCTACCAAATGGTTGGCTCTCTCGTACCTGTTTATACAAATCTCACCTTGTATCATAAGCAGCGTCATGGCTAACCTGCAGAATGGTAAGCACAGGAGCGGAATTTTCGAGAGAAAATCAGTGCTAGGGATGCAAGCGTCTTTTTAATCCATTCTTTCTATGCAAAGCCATAGACCTAGCTCTAGCTTTCTGGGCTCCAGCAGCTGCATGTCCAACCAACAGTACGGTTACACTAATCGACAAGGACCAACCAATCCCAAACGGACCCGAACCGAGCAAGCTGGACGGCAATTCGACGACAGACTTCCAGCACTCCTGGGAGCGAACCGCTTCCATAGTGGATTGTAAAGCCCAGGATGTCTCTGCCTGCCGGCCATTTACACTCAGGTGAGGCCATTTTAAAGTCCAGAGGCGGTCAGAAACGTATGGAGGGGGTCAAATCTGGTCTGTGGGCGTTCCAACCCATGTAGCCCCTCTGGTCGCCTCACTTGAAGAGGGGTCATGACCCCAGATTTTCACAGGAAGAAAATACGACAGCAAGCAGCACTACCACGCTCCAGGAACTGTAGTTACAGGAGCGTGTCAAAGAAATATGGCATGGTTCAACCCCCCACGTCTAAGATAAACGTCTTGACAGAAGCTGTTTTTAAATGACCGTCTAATACCTGAATTAACTCCTAAAGATTCAGGTAACATCCCACCGCAACGAAACACCAACGCACTCATTTCTAAAATTTGTTCTCGTTCCTTTTCTGGAGAAAACAGCACTTTAATCACATTTTTGCTGCTCAGGACACCCCCTCAAAAGTATTTGTTACTTTTGTATTTTCATTTGATTTGTTTGGTGCGCGTTAGCTTGTTCAGAGGTAGATACGGGCGTGCACATTGTTCTGGCTGTGTTTTACACCCCTGATGTGGTTCCCAAGAACAAGAACACCTTGGCATGACAATGTCTATTGACTTACACTTCCATCAGTCAGTACGCTGATGGCACTTTATCTCCAAAACCAACAAAGCCATTGGACCTCTCTGCTCACTATCACAACTTCTGCGTCCACACACTCTCAACGACATATACACGGTACATTCTTCCGTTGTTTGACAGTTGTGACGCAGTTTATGACGGGGATCTTGACAACCAGCGGCTTCCTCAGACTCGTGAGACGCACAGCACAGACCAGCCAGGCTAGTCACTGGTGCACTGTATGGACAACACGCTCGCGCACAGTGTGAAACGATTTGAGGTAGAGCACTACAAGTCACGATGAGACATACGCAAACTGACACGGTGGCACACCCTCACCCATAACCAGCACCAACTGCCCACAAATGTCACTGCCCTTCCACCTGACATGCGAGCACTCGCAGCAGGACGCGCGCCACACAATGCAACGGTACTCACACTGCCCCCCCCCTCCCCCCTCCCTCCCCAACAGAAGGGCAGCATACCAAAACTTCTGCATGCCATCAACTTCAGGAGGAACTAACTCTCTAACTCAGGAACTAACTCTCTAACTCAGGAACTAACTCTCTAACTCAGGAACTAACTCTCTAACTCAGGAACTAACTCTCTAACTCAGGAACTAACTCTCTAACTCAGGAACTAACTCTCTAACTCAGGACTAACTCTCTAACTCAGGAACTAACTCTCTAACTCAGGAACTAACTCTCTAACTCAGGAACTAACTCTCTAACTCAGGAACTAACTCTCGCTCGGCGTGACGCCCCTCGAGTCTTCTCGTTCAGAGTCGGTCCTCGTTCCTTCAAGCGGGAGATGCAGCAGCGCTGCGTTGTGGCTGCACCCCCGATGTATCACAGTTTTGGATCAAGGCTTGGGAACATGAGGTTGAGGATGGGCGTTTGAGGCCTCAAAGCTCATATGTCGTAATTTAAAAATCCAACAACACCTAGCCACTCTTGCTTGTGTGGTCATCCAGATCGAAGTCAAAAGTGATATCGACTGAATTGTCCTCTCTATCATTGGATTCTAACCTCAAAACTGCTTGAAATAGAACGCATCATCTGAAACTTTTGCGAGATCAGTCAAGATCAACAACGCAATAGTTCTCTCAGAGGTAACGGCTGACAAAACTGCATCGGGCAGCAGATAACGAAATGTTTCAAGCGTCCAAGCTTTTTAAAACCAAACGTTTCGCGACCGTAGGCAGCTGATGGGTCGCTCGGGGGGGGGGGGGCCGTAACCGGGCCGCATGTTGGCCGGAGCCGGCTGGAAGTGCGACCCGGTCCGGCGGCGGACGCGTGGTTCGTCTCAGCTGGCAGATCGGACGAGTGGGCAATGGTTTGTGGCCTTGCTGGCGGCTATGACTGTGTTGTTTGTTATTAATTTATGAGAGGCGTTCACATTCAGACCTCCCACTTTTGCGTCAATCCACTCATCACATCGTGCGCTGCATCATGTTCATAGCCGGAAATCAACATCGGCAGCAATATCAAGGAATCCCAGGGGAAAGACCCGAGATCACCCCGATTTCCGGCATCTATATGAGGTCCGCAAACAGGCCCGTAGCAAGAACAGTGCTAAAAAAACGAATGGGCAGTAAACTTGGCGCGCTTTTCCTCGGCCGGCCCTTCCCAGAAGATGACAGGCATTGGGGAGTGTTTCGCCCTGCCGCTGAATCGACGCCGTGCCAACCAGCGCCCGCGGCGGTGGGTTCACGGGCATGGCCTGCCTATAAATAATCCTGCCAGTGCTAATAATCCTGGCTTACCTATATAGATCTCCCCGTGGTATGTCCCAAGAGCATGGCCCCTTCATGCCACCGGAGCAGTCCTCTAGCTTACCGAGCCCGAAAAATGGGAATAGCCCCTGCGTGTGCACAGGCGTCACCCAGGGAGCCTGACAGCAAGCGGGTGTGGTCCAGTAGAGCCTGACAGCAAGCGGGTGTGGTCCAGTAGAGCCTGACAGCAAGCGGGTGTGGTCCAGTAGAGCCTGACAGCAAGCGGGTGTGGTCCAGTAGAGCCTGACAGCAAGCGGGTGTGGTCCAGTAGAGCCTGACAGCAAGCGGGTGTGGTCCAGTAGACTGTCCCGAAGAGGTACCGAACAGCTGAAAAGTCTGTCGTGTGTAACTGACGGTGTAACTGCATGCAGTTAAAGGGAACGTGCCACATTTGAAGATATTAAAGCATGCATCACACATATTACGAAACAAGCTCACCTATAACTATTGGTATACTTTTAAGAAGAAAAGAGTGCTCCAGGTTGCATATTTTTTCTGTTAAATAAATATGCTCCGCGATGCCTCACGGTTTGATGACGTCATCGGCCGTGCACAACGTTGATTGGGAGTCCAGTGACGGCCGTTACACCTGGAACTCGTATCCACGAACGCCACATATGTATGAATCGACCATTATGTTTTCATTAGCCTTGATCGCTGCATCGCTTATGGCATGGCAGGATTTGAATGACGTCGGTATCACGTCATGAATGCCAAAGTGACCTTAAATACTATCCCCGAAATAGCATCACCATCTTCGCGGACGTGTAGCTCGGGAACTAGAGGGGTTTAGGTCTTAAGACCTACAGAGCTGTGAAATGTACCAAATGATCTTCACGATGGCTCTTTCGGTTCAAAGCCCCATAGAATTGTGCAGCACTCCCTTTAATAAGAACAGCGTCCATGGGGTACAAAAATAATGGACAATGAATGCAATTACCATTGGGCTTAGGTTTGAGATATTGTATACGATACCTGCACCACACAAAACAATCAGTGTTTTCTGTAATGAAATATGTCTAGGATTATATAAGCTTTGAATCCGTAAGAATCGCACTGATCTCTCCTACCACATACGTGCCGTTTTTAAGTCGCACTGGCGTCTCAACTTGATCTCAATATTCTGGAAGTGCAATCTCTGGCCTCCTCTTTCGCAAAGTCGGAAGTTCCAGCTTTACCTGTATTTGGATCAGTGCAAACGCCTCTTTTCTTGCATCTGGTAACAATATCGTAATACCACAAGTTCTGATCTTCCAGCCAGCTCTTCTCTGAACCAGAAGTGACTGGGCGATTTGTTCACCCCCACACATTGTCATGTGAATGCGGTCGTCCTGAGATTCACGTGGCCACTGCTAAATGGGACCGTGGAATTCAGCTCGAGCCGTGAGTCAATATCTCCGACCATTCCGAAACACTCCGCTAGAAAGGACCGTGTTCGACCCGTATTTGAGATCATTGTCTGCCACCTTTATGGCATGTCTTTCACGATGATGCTATATTTCATCGACGACTTGGCCGATTTCAGCTGACCTCAGGAAGTCAGCTGTGTTGTGAAACCCAGGTCAAGGACCCAAGCTCTTCACACATTGTAATGGAAATCCGGCAGACGCCACGACTGACCCCACCGCGTTCTATGGAGCCGTGATCGCTGTCAGTCTCTGATCATCTCCGCCTTCCAAGGTTAGAAGACAGTCGGCGCTCTATGGAGCTGTGAGCTCTGTCAGTCTCTGGTCATTTCCACCCTCTCAGGCTAGACGACAGCCGGCGCCCCAGCAGCATCCAACAGCTTGCCCTGCCCGCCCTGCCCAAACTGCCCGTCCTGCCCGTCCGGCGGCGCCGCCGTGAACTGCAACGTGCGCCGACGCCTCTGACGCGTCCGTGGTCATAGCTCCCGAGTGCTCGGTGGCCGGTGCCGAGCCGCTGCTGGTGTCTGACCCGCCGGCCAGACCCAGCAGGCCAGCGCCGGGCAGACCCAGTAGGCCGCCCGCCGAACTGCCCGACGAGGACGAGTCGGCCTCGGCCGGCTCGTCGGCGGGAGGAGGCTGCTCCTCGGCGACGGGCGTGTCGTCGGGCGGCGGACGCCCGATGCGGCCCGACTGCACGTAGCAAAGGATGGCGACAGCCAGCAGGAGGAACCACATGGCGCAGACGACGCCGAGCACCAGCGGCAAGTATCGGCGCAGGGGGTCAGCGACGGGGCCGGGCTGGGGCGACGGCGCCACCGCCTCACCGCCGCCACCGCCGCCGCCGCCGTCGCCGAGCCGGCCCTCACTCTGGGCAGAGCTGGGTGCCCGGGGCAGGAGCGCAGCACCGGCGAAGAAAGCACGGAGCACGGGCGGCGCGCGCGGTGAGCGGGCCAGCCACAGATGGAACGGCGGGTCGGGCGCGTGTCGGCTGAAGAGGGGCGAGCCGTGCAGCAGCGGGCCGAGCGGCCGGCCACCCCAGCCCACCAGCAGCAGCGTGACGCGGGTCACGCGCGGCATCACCGTCACCACCGGCAGGTGTTCCGCCAGCCGGAGCGCCCGGTACGTGGTGGCGCTGGCGTGCGTGTACAGCAGCTGGAGGTCGAAGCTGTCGTGGTCGGCCGAGTGCATCTGCAGGCGCCCGCGTAAGGTGGGCCGGCACCAGACTGATGTGCAGTAGCGAGCGCGGAGGCGCCTCCAGCTGGCAGGACCAGACGAACCGGTGCTGGGTCGGCCATCGGTCAGAGGTCAGCTCCAGGCCCTGCTGAACCAAGTCGAATGGAGTGGACACCGTGATCGGAAAGCTGGGCAGCTTGATGCCCAGAATGGCGGAGGAGTCGGTGGTCGAGGATTTGGCGTCGCATTTGCTCCCTGTGAAGCCAGGAAGGCAGATGCAAAGACACGATTGCATAAGAAATCCAGCTTTGCAGTCGTCCGGATCACAATGCCTTCCATCCTTATTTACGTCTTTAGAACATTGCCTTTCCGTGATATAAAACCGATCAAAAATGGTTAACGTAGGAGCGGTCGGAATTTGCAGATATAGTTTCCACATATTGCTAGGTTTTCTGGTCACAATCACGGGTCTGTCGTCCTCTTGTAGGTTCATAAAATCACCGAGGGTGACAGAAAAGTAATCGAAGGGTGTAAAGCGCTTAGGATGCCCGCACTTCAAAAATAGCTGGGATTTAAGAGCTCTTACAACTGCTGTTTTAGGGGAAAATATATCGTAGTTCAGCTGCTCAAAATGGATCTGCAAGTAGGCATCACGATCTTGCCTGTTAATTTCACTCCTTAGTCCGAGAGAGGCTAGAACTGCCACCGCAGCACCCAAAGAAGACTTCGTCGAGGAAAACAATTGCTTCTGTCCTGATTCAGAAGAGGCAAACACCAGCGATTTCAAGCTCCCAATAGTGGCGCAAACAGTCCATGGATCACGGCACCTCTTCACGTCGTCATTCATCTGAGTAAAGTTTAGGCACGTATGATTCTCGATGGCTCTCAGAGCGTACATCGTGTCGTTCATTCGCGTTGCATCTCCTCGTAACTTGTAGTATGTCATGTGCACTGGCGTAGTTGCGAAGATAGTTTTATTCCAAAGGTGACGGCTATTCTGGCTTGGTAAATTTGCATCCTCTGCGACGTTTGCTCCGGAAAAGTCATATGAAATCACCGAGTTGGAACAGCTCGCACATCTGACCAACAACAATAACAGGCCAAATTTTATGACTGCCCTGACTGTAAAGCGTGTTTCCCACAGCGTCTGATGTAACTTAGGCAAGATGATGTGCATAGCGGTCTTACGAAAGTGATTCTGTCTTGCTCAATTCCTTGCCTCACCAGCGGCGTTGCTCATTTGTGATCTTGACATATCCCTCTTACAGCTTAGCTCAGCTTCGGATTTATCCGGACACGCCATGAGATTATATCCGATAGGAAGATTGGCACACATTCTTCAATCCTGTTTTCACGCCCAGGAAGGCTGACACGAATGCTCTAATCATGACTGCATAAGAGCTCTCCTATGGCAAACATTCGTAACACCACACTCCTGAATTACTTGAAGCGATGCACTTTTCTGCGCGATGTTAAATGCCGCTGTTTTTAAACTAGCCGTGGAAAACACCACTCAGTGTCTGCCAAAAAGCCGCGTTTTGCTAATCTGTGCTGTGAACCAGCTCGGTTTTAACGCTTGTATACATCGCTGTACCTCTTATAACTACAATCGATAAAACTCGCAGGTGTTCAGTACCTGTTGAGCCCGTGCATTACTCACTAGTCAACTTTCTAACAGCAAACTCAACCCCGCTAACTGTCCGAAAACTTGCCTTTATTTCCAATCATGCTTACGTTAGTCTGGTGATTTAAGTTTAACACCTGGCATCCCAATCATAGGCCAACAATTCTGTTGCTGTAGAACTCACTTGCATGTCCCTTAAAGCCAGTTTATCAATTTGCTTAGAAGTGTGACTCTCTAGCTACGAGGGACGGCTCACGTTAGCGAGCCAAGAACTATGAGAATCTGCCCCGGGGTGCTGTGCCTGCTTTCAGCGACCGTGCTCGTCATAACGGCCTTCTACGCACTACGACTGGAGGACTGGAGTTTATGGATCGCCGAGTGAGTTCCAAGAAGCGGCCTAGTCTACTGGTTGCTGCGGATGCAGCCATCTAACTTCACGCTACAGAGACATTATTTTTCCATCAAAGCCGGCTTTACAATACTTAATTTGCATTCCATCCTTATAGCTCCCCGAAGGTCAAAGCCCAAGCAAATGAGGGAGTGTGTGTGGTGGGGGGGGGGGGGGGGGGGGGAGGTTTTCGCAGTAATTGGTAAGACTATGCCTCACCTCCCAACTGGCTTTTAAGGCTATCAACGCATTGGTGCCGCGTAGAACACGACTGCATGCTCACATATTCATTCACAGAGATTAACTTTCCTTAATTCGTGATACAGCGATGAATGTGGTTGAAGTTGCCACATTTGAAGGTTAAGTCTGAGAGGTGCTGTTGACGTAATTCGTGGCGAAACAATTTGCATTGTCCGCCCATCATGCAATTAGGCGAATCACTTGCTGTGTTATCCCACCTCTTCTTAAAGCGTCGGAGCCATGCTCTAGTCCAGACATCAGACGTGAGAGCAACGGGTGTCAGACCACTTCCAACGGGTCGCCGCAAGATTGTATTCCATCGGGTCAGATCAGTGGTGATCATGCTCTCATCCTATTTCATCTATTATGTGTGCTCTTAATTCATTTGCATGCCGTCCATATGGCTTCCCAAATATGCACGCTCAAAGTCCTGACATGTTGCCGCAAAGCGGCTTTATTATTTATTTTGTTGGCCAGACGGAGTACAGCTCCCTGAGAGCGTGACCATGCAGATAAGCATGCGTTGCGTGCAAGAACTCGTAACTGGGCCACACCCGACCCAACATGTCACGTGACGTGACCTTGGCATGGTCGCCATTGATCGTCCATGAAAGCGTGACCTGCGATCCCTATCGCCGGTACCAATTTCCTTAATGGTGACCTACATTGTCACCACCGACGCAGTCCCTGCGCTCGCATGGCTGCTGTGACAATGCATTGATACACTTTCAGCGCCATTCAGCACCTACATGACATTAATAAGCGGGTTATCAGTTTCCCCATGGTGTCAGATCCTGGACATAGCGCAGGGTCTGCCCCTGTACCTAAAGCATCCAGATCTGTTTGACTTAGAGCCTATTTTAACATATTAATTGAGGGGACGGTGTCCCCACCAATAACCGCTCAAGGCCCGATGATAAATTGCAAATCCCCCCCCCCCCCCCCCCTAGCAGAAACCTTGCTTTACCGGTGGCTTACGCCCGAATGCATCTTACAGCTCTGAGAAGCTGAGGAGGCAAATGTAATTGTCCCTCGGCTCTTTCCAGGTAACGTCATAGCGCTCATGTGATACTTCGAGATTTTGAATAAAGCGGACTGCTCTTACGACACTCACGCATCACTTGTTATTGCGACTTTTCCTGGGGGCGAAGAAGATGATGGCGCAGGTTCCCATGTGTACCCTGTCCCTCTTCCACCGCCCGGGACTGCCCTCTTTGGTTGCGTGATGCGCTGCTGAACCACCATTATTAAACACACCCACCCACATCCACTCCCCCCCCCCCCACACACACACGCACGCACGCACGCACGCAGCGTACGCACGCACACACACAAACACACACATGCACACACAATGTGGTGAAGTTTAGATTTTTGAGCATGCACATCCATTTGACAAATTACGTAAATAGCCTGTGTTCACCTACGTATAGGTGGTGTGCGACATAACGCGGTCATGCTATCCTGATTTTGCAATGGCTCCAAATAAACAACTTACTCCTGTGGCTCCTTGGGACACGTATATGCGTTCCAAGAAGTCAGCGTTCTTTAGATCATATAAATTGTGTGGTTTTGGCTATATCACCATTCGATCCTATTTTAAGTGAGTTCTTCGAGACATGTCTCCGTACATGGGCGTGCGCAGATTTCATAGTAGGAGGGGCGGGGCGGTGCATGGGCGTGTACAGCACAAAAAGCTTTCGCAAAAACCGCATTCAGAGTGTCGCAGGCGCGCAAAATTTCTCGCTTGTCGTAAAACAAAATTGCGTGTCTTTGATCTCATTTGCACTGTATTTGTACTTCGCACTAATTTTTTGCTGTCAACGTTTAGTCCCGTAATCTTGATCCATGCCATATACTTGGCGACGAGGACACTTGCTCCCGAGGGCATCTTTGTTCTTACGACCAGTCTCTACGCACAGTGATTGGCGCTCGCCTCTAGCAGTTAATGAGGCTAAAATCGTGCCTCCGGCGCCGAGTTCGCCACGACCAAAAACGCGCCAGCTGATATCCTGCTGTGAGCGCGTCTAAGTCGGCGCTTCGATACTGCACGGCGACAGTCTGGTCCACTATTCATAGTTCGTCGAATACTCATTGCTGCGACATCTCCGATAGCGTCAAGCATCGCTGCAAAGTATCTACACACGCAATTCCTACGATCATTCCCAATCCCCGACCCTTCATTCTCGCACTGGGGCTATTTTACGTAAAACGGTTCCTCCTTCAAATAGAGATCCCAGGATTCATGGTTGCTCGCCCCAAAAAAAATGGACATCATTTCAACGGCTTGACTACCGCGTAACTTGCTCAACCCACGTGCGCGATTTCTGGTAACCGGGTGAGCTTAAAAATAGGCCCTCCCACCAGCGTATTGCGCTTGTCAATCTCCGCAGCGAGTCATTAGCACGCGTGTGTACACGCCACGCCGTACTTGCGTGCTGTGGAAAGGTCAGGCTCTTGCTGCACCCTGTCTGACCTGCACATGGGCCAACTAGCAAAAGACGACAAACAGAAGGACGGGCATATAGACAGGCGCACATCTTTGTGAATAATGCAGTTTATGACATCCTAATTTGAGCCAAGAACTAGTACAGAAATATTGTACAACACGATATTGCAATTGACAAAACTTGGCTCTAACAAAGTTAACTTGGCTTTGACTTAACAAATCTGAACAATGAAAGCTGTGTGGAACTGTCGGCATGATGCCAAGGTCGGTGAAACACTCATGTTTTGCTTCGATGTTACCTTTACCTGGAATTCGATTGGCCTAGCATTTTTTTTTGCCCTCCCAGTCATTTGATCCTAAAATAGGCTCTGGCTCAGCTGAGGAGCATTGCATTTTTTCGAGGGAAGGGTTTGGAATATGCATTCGGACGAGATCAATACTGGCGTTTCGCAACACGCAAAAGTATGCGACCTTGCATTCAGCTTAGCAATCCGATGATCTAATGACGAGCATTTCATATTCTAATTATATATATACATATATATATATATATATAATACCTCACAACATATGCATGCATATATATATATATATATATATATATATATATATATATATATATATGTATCGATGTAATTGGATGAAGTCCATGATAACTTGATTTTTACAAATCTGCTCTTACATCTAAAACCGTCACTCTAGAAAACGTCCAACGATAAACATGAGTGACATCAGGCCACACACTATGACAAATTATAGATGCTTGTATGATGAGCCTTTGAACCATTTTGGGCGAACATCCGCAAAGAATTAAAACTATTTTCATATTTATCGAGAAAGCATTCAAAAGGACCATTGATGCTGAGTTCACTGTGCAAATATGTGTGCATAATGTGAGTCCACTGTGCACAAAACAAGCACATATGTAGGTACTAATACCTGAGCATGATATCGAAAATAAGAAAAGTAAGTTAATTTCAAAAGTATAAGTACGTTGACCTTTCCAAGTAACCAACGGATGCATAGCTGGATCACAAGCAAGACCATATTTTTGCTGCTTGATTTCATGTGGCAATGAAAGGGATATACTTCCCCATTCAGTACGCGAGGTAGGCTGCGGTGCCTTAAATCTGAGAAGAATGTAGGTCAAATCCTGGCAGAAACCTGATTCTCCTGTCCTTTGTTAGAAGGTTTGGACATTTTCCGCTCACATCCATCCCTGACTTTTTTGCGAAACTTCACTCCAGACTAATGATGCCGCTCGACTTCCTTCTTTGCGGTCTGGAGACCAAGCTGTAAGAGATAAGCAGAACAGATCTCATTTTTGCAAGAAGTGGGAACGCGTTTTAGGTGAAATCGGATCTTGATACTGGTTTCGAACGCGAACACGCCCTCAAATAAATGCGGAATTCAAATGTTAATGCGTTAGATAATATTTTTCTCAGAAAATACTTCCTAACCCAGACAACTGTCGAAAATGTAAGCATTTGTAACAATACTCCAAGAAATGGCCGCGAAGTTGCATAGCCATTGCTGGTGATACAGCCACCGTTCGTAAGAGCAGCCCCTCGGCTGACACATCAGGTGCCTGTTGTCGCGCAGGGAGGAACCAGTCTGCCCAAAACCGAGCGCCGTCTTCTTCCTGAAGTTGCACAAGTGTGCCAGCAGCAGCGTGCAGAACATTCTGCTGCGGCTGGGCGAGCAGCAGCGGCTGCAGCTGGCCCTGCCGCGGCGGGGCAACTACTTCGGCCACCCGCAGCGCTTCAGGGCGAACATGGTGCACCGGTCGGCAGGCGCCGACAACGCCACCTACCGCCTGCTGCTGCACCACATGAGGCTCGACCCGGCGCAGGTCACCAAGGTCAGCTGATGCGCTCCACCCAGGGGTATTGCCCGACCACGCGCCTCCTGAGCAGCCATGGCGAGGAATCACTGTGGCCGCGCCGTGAGTTTTGCACATGTTGGAGCGACCGGACCATATTTTTTTTTTGCAAATGTTTACTGAGATGTCATCCGAACCTTTTAAGTGAATGGATTTCTGGGCTCGGAGCTCAAGCTAAGCAGTGCTTGTTGTGTGACCCCTAACCTCTACCAGCCGGCTGCAAAACCCCGATCAAATATGATATTGAGCTCTGGCTGTGGCGCAGGTTTTCTGCCGGTGTTTTTGCTAATATCTCGCAGGTATCCTTCTTCTGCTACCTTTTCCGTATAATTGCTGATTTCATAGTTGATGGAGTATAAGCCCCGACGACCTTGTAAACCATCTCAACTCGTGTTTGGTGCTCTCAAAGCTTCTTCGAAAATTGTGTGAATTGAAGAAGGCTCCTGGGCACCAAAAGTCATCAGAAAAAAGGTTAAGCTTATGCTCACGGTACTCTATCACTAACAATAACGGTATATACTGCATCAAAGATTACTTGTCGCTAATAAAAATTACTGTTAAGAACAAACTAAGCATATTCAATCCAAAAATGCCGTTCTTCCTTTCAACCGTTTGATGTATCAGGCTAATAACATTTTTCATTCCACCTGCTTCGGAAAAACATGCATTTTCAAGGCTCATACCTCTGGGTGGCACATACGCGACCATGGCAACATGGTAAGACACCGAGCCGAACGCGCGATCCTCTCTCCGACCTTGCAAACAGAGAATGTCAGAACCTTTTATCCTCGGACGTCACGAGCAATTCTCGGAACGGCGGCCCCGACGGCTTCCAGCGGCGCCCCGTTCATAAGTTCGTGCCGCGTTGACCGGCTTCTCTACTGCGCACTGGTCCTGCAGGAGCCGCCTTTGCATTTCTAGCGAACGCTGCAGCGGTCGGCCGAGTTCTCGAGAAGCGGCGTGGCGACCGACCAACACGAGGACGGTGGCCAAGGGCACCGCGCGCGTCTGCCGGCTGTCGCGACCGGCCGTCACACCGCCGCCGATCCGCTAACCTGCCCGCCTCCCGCCAGCGATCCCCTGGCCTGCCCGCTTTCCGCCAGAACCCCTGACCTGCCCCCCTTCCGCCACTAATCCCCTGACCTGCCCGCTTCCCGCCGCTGATCCCCTGACTTGCCTGCCTCCCGCCAGATCCCCTGACTTGCCCGCCTCCCCCACCGATCCCTTGACTTGTCCGCCTCCCACCACCAATCCCCTGATTTGCCCGCCTCCCTCCACTGATTCCCTGACCTGCCCGCCTCCCGCCACTGATCCCTTGACTTGCCTGCCTTCCGTCAGATCCCCTGGTGATCGACTGACCTGTCCACCTTCCGTCACCAATCCCCTGACCTGCCCGCCTCCCACTACTGATCCCCTAACTTGCCTGCCTTCCGCCAGATCCCTTGGTGATCGACTGACCTGCCCGCCTCCTGCCACCGATACCCTGACCTGACAGTCTCCCGCCACCTGTCACGGCCAGCACGTGTGCTGCTAACGTCCACTGGGCCAGCTCCCCCCCCCCCCCCTCCAGACCGTACACGGCTGGGCCACGACCACTGCGCACGGCTTCCCAAAACGGCCACGGCTCGGCCACGGCCACTGCTCAGGCCCTCACATACTGGTCACGGTTCGGCCACGGCCATTGCGCATGGCCCCCCAAACCGGCCACGGCATCCGCTCAGGATTTCTCAGATCGGCCACGGCTCGGCCACGGCCACTGACCCAGTGCCAACCAAACCGGCCACAGCCACTGCGCAGGTGCTCCCAGGCTGGCGCACTGCATCGTGGCGGGGCCTCCCAGGCCAGCCTCGGCCCGGCGACTCCCAGTCGGCACTCTGATCATTATTTGTTCGGCCGGAGGCGGAGACCACGTCAAAAGGGGACATGGGTTCCGATTGCATTAGCCGAGAACTCTGCTCCGGGCTGTGCAGGGCTCGGTGTTGCCCATTTCCAGATCTGACGGCACCCACGTGCCTTGACGCATTTGACTCTATTCCGGGAGGGTTCCGTGAATGCTATTCAGGACAAGCGGGAGGGGTCCCGTTCTCACGGGAAATATCGGGAACTACTGAACCGATGACGAAAAACTACACGGCGTTTGATTTCTGTCAACGAAATATGCAGTTCAGTGGGGACATATCGTTGAAGCGTGCCCAAGGCTACTGTCAACGGCTGATGCCACGCTGCTGGTGGCTGCGGCCTCCCTCCACTGTGGTCCCCACTTTTGTCGTTCCTGGACTCGCCTTTGAAGTTTCAGATGCTGTTTACTGCACAGAAGAGAAAGAAAAACACAGCATGCAGTGTAAGACCTGCATGCTTCAGATGGCATCAATCCCTTTCTCTCATTCCTGGAGGTGCCTCTGCGCTTTTGTTTTTGTTTTGCTTTTGTTGCTTCTGCAGATGTGTATACATTTTTCGACGCCATCCGTTCACAACACCTTGGTGCTGGTCTGACTTCGAGTCTTTGTTGTTCGGCTTCCTCTCACGCAAGAAGAAGACGACATTGTCATGTTTATCAAGCATTCGAGTAAATATTGGCGGAGGTGCAAGTCTCTACATCTAGATACCGAGAAGCATGCCGCATATCTCTGCACTGGCGTCCCACATACGCCTGCACAGTCTATGTCTGCTACCCATAATGTATTATGACACGGTTTGGGGAGCCTTCCTCTTGAATCCTGAAGCCGTCCCCATATTGCAATATTACATATTGCATATATATATATATATATATATATATATATATATATATATATACTACCATCGGGAAGCCCCTCCCAAAACGGGAAGCGGGTCTCAAAAGACCCGCTCGAAACCGTCTCTGAGAAAACAGCACAAGGCCCGACGGGGTTGGGCGAGTTAAAATCTACCCCTCCTGTCTGAAACAGGGTTAAATGCATTCGATTAGGAGTACCAAAAATATTTCCCATGCGTCTTCTTCCAAAGGGAGAAACGAGGCTAGCAAAACATAACCTAGTTGAATTCCTCACATGAATAGTGCGGTTGGCGAAGCATGCTCGAACAAACAATCCCAAGTAGGCGCATGGCCCAGAACTAGATGTCACACTTTAACTAACATAGCCGAATAACTTTTTCGACAAGACCCTCGGACCTTGTATATTTTATAATTATTAGTGAGGCCCGAGGCCAGCACATTTTTCTGATTCTGAGGTTGATTTTAACTCCGCCCAGTCCGGTACAGAGTTGCTCGCGCCTATGTGCACTGCTGGACAAGGCGAATATTTTCGAGCATTTTCAGGAAACATTTCATGGATCACCCGTCGTGTATTAAACAACATCTCCTGGTCGTGCTACACAGAAGGGTGGTTATTTCCGGCATTCGGGAATCAAAATGCATCCAGCGCATCTGAATCCATCGGGGTGAAATAAGGAAATGACGTCAAATCTTCTTGAGTCGAAATTTGAGTCGACTCAATGTTGCACATCACTGCTCAGAATCGGTAGAAATCGGTCGCTGCGAGTAAGTCGGAATCGGTTCCGCTGAAGCAGAGTGAAGCACAGGCCTGGCCACGAGTAATGAGCACCACGGGAAATGTACTCAAGGTCTCGTGACCATGGCCGCCGCTGGAGCCATTGAATATTTTCATAAGGCCTTTTAATGGTTGATTTGCACGTTGCTCTGCCTTTCATCAGTAATTCCAGATACACTTGTGGTCGAGGATTCGCGATGTTACAGCTCAAAGTGCTATTTATTTACATCAAAAAGCGCTTGAAGCATTATCAGTTTTCGAAAGGGGGATTCAGCGCCTGAAGCATAATCAGTTTTCAAAAGGGGGATTCAGTCAAGTTCATCACGTTCCGCGGGTCGTCCCTCCAAGGAAATCATTCACCGGTAGCTGCGTAGATCAGGCCGTCCGTGCTGTCATTCAGCATCATATCGACGGCGTTAATAGTCTATGTGAAATAGTGCGGCAGGCAAATTTATCCAGGCTCAGGGACTTGGGCTTTTTAGGCTTTGATATGGTCACAGTCGTTAGGATTTTTGTGATCGGGCAATCTAAGTTCAAATTCCCAGGCAAAGATAAAGTCAATACAATTTAAAAGGTAGTCGCGCCGTTTGCCATTACCGGCGGCCATACGCGGCGCAGAGAAGCCACAAGTCTGGCGCGGTCCCCTGCTAATGCTGGTTTTCGCGGCCTGTCAACAGGGGCGGGTCCGAAACATTGTCTCGGGAGAAACAGCCAACTTTCAGAGAAGAAAATCCGGCCAAGTATCCTGATTTTCATCATTCTGTCGGGCATCGTTTTATTTCATTTAAGAGATAATGCTACAGCAGGATTCCTTTCACGCAAGTTGCCTACATTTTCTTCAAAGTTCAAAACCGTCATTGTTGCCATTCTTGGTCCAACTGGGGCGGTGGGAGGGCGGCTTGGGCTGGCCCTCCTGCCCGCTGATAGCACATCACGGTTAAAAACAAGTTTCAAACTTCCAGTACATCTGCTGGGACCATTTGCGAGTCAATTATTGTGGCCAGGTTAGCACAAATAAAGCTGGAGACACATTTTGAGCCAAGGACATAACTTAGCTGCTTTAACCGTTGACTGTCGAGTTGCGTCTCAGAGGAACCCCGCGTCCTCCATGAGACGCCCGCCGATAACGTCTATGTCCCAGGAACAACCATCCTAGCTCTAATAACAATTTGCTCACACTGATTTATCACTCACAACGCAAGGTTTCGCCCACGGACTCATGCGTACACATAACCACGCACCGACCCACGGTGTGCCTGCGCCCGGCGCCGACGCCGCCCCGCGCAGCACGGCGGAACACGGCGTGCTCGACGGTGGGAGTGGCGCCACGGCCGGGGCAGCCGCCCGACCCGGGCCCCACCAATGCACGGCCGCCGGTCCCAGGATCACGCGGTCAGCTCTCTTAATAAAATGTTTTTCAGCACAGTGTGAGCTCATAGTTAAAAAACAATAGCAAACATTCGCTGGAATATATTATGAAAACGCTCGAAGTTTTCAGCGGTGGCGTTGCATGTGACTGTAATCCGAACCCCACTCTCATTCTGGATTGAGGCCCGATCTCAGTTTAGACTGGATGTCAATCTGACCTAATTTCGCCTCCCGGTCTGACCCCGGGTGAGCATCGTTCCGACCTGATAACATCTGACCTGTAGGTGACCCCCGACCTGATCCGGCCGACGGTCCGCCGGCAGGTGGTCGGCCCGGACGCGGTCTGGGTGACCGTCATGCGCAGACCCGTCGACCAGTTCATCTCCATGTTCGAGTACTACAACCTGCAGGACGTGTGGAACATGTCGCTGGCCGAGTTCGCCGCGGCGCCCACAGACCTCCTGCCCGCCACCGCCTTCGCATCTCACTTCTTCCCCAACCAGATGTCCTTTGACCTCGGCTACGACGTGGCGGCGCTGCAGGCCGACGACCAGCTGCAGGAGGCGATGCTGGAGGACGTGCAGCGCCGCTTCCACCTGGTCATGATCACCGACCTGCTGGACGAGTCGCTGGTGCTGATGCGCTACCGCTTCTGCCTCGACTGGGACGACGTGGTGGCGTTCCGACACAATGTGAGGCCGCCGTCCCTGCGTTCAGCCGCCGCGCACAACCTGACGCTGCGGCGACAACTGCGCCACCACCTGGCCGCCGACGGCGCCCTCTACTCCCACTTCCACCGCCTGCTCCGCGAGGCGCTGCGCGAGTACGGCGTGGCGCACGTGCGGAGCGGACTGGTGGCGCTGCGCCAGCGCGTGCGCCACTGGGTGGCCCGCTGCCGCGGCTGGCGCTGGAACTGGCCGGGCGAGCCAGCGCCGCTGCCGCCGTACGCCGGCGGCGGCGCCGCCCGCGCCGCCTGGATGTGCTCGCGGCTGTTCGCGCACGAGCTGACCTACACGGACCACCTGCGACAGCAGCAGAAGCAGGCGGCGAGGAAAGCCGAGGAGGCGGCCCGGAAGGCGGAAGAGGCGGCCGAGGAGGCGGAGCTGGCGGCCAGAGAGGCGGAAATGGCGGCCAGGGAGGCAGCAGCATCGCAGGCCGAGGGAACAGGGTAGGGAGCCCGCGCTAAGGATCAGGTGCCAGGAGAACAGCGAGATTCCCGAGCACTTACCAGGTACTCCACCACAATCCTCGGTGGTAATTGTGAGACAGCCAGGGGGCGGGGGAACAAATGTCGTTCGAGTCACTTCCAAAGCGATAACGTTGGAGTGACTTCTTTCAGCCACGAGGCGCAAGCGCCCTGCCGCGAAGCAACTACAAATAACGACACGAGTAACGGATACGCACTGGAAGCATAAACGGCAGAGCCACGCTTCAAGCCGGCTGGAAATCGAGCACCAGCCGCTCAATGAACAAATATGTGGCGGCCGTGTTCATCTCCGCACGGCAGATCTTGGCCAGGTGATCTTTCCCACTCGCTCGGTGGGTTGTATCTGTGCGCGGCGAACGCCCGGGCGCCACACCCGGACCATCCCGACATACCGATGCCCCCCGAGATTCAACACATTCCGTCAACGCGGAAGAGCTTGTAGTAGAAAGTTTTTTATTAACAAAATACAAATCTTGGTTAACAGCCTTGTCAGAGTACAGGTTTCGTCTTTGCACTTCCCGCCCTGAAGCGCCGCATCTACCCCACAGCAGATACGTCACGCATTGTACTTTACACAAAACTACCACAAACGCAAGGACAAAAATGGTCATTCTTGACTAACAAAACGCCTTGAATACCGCTCAGGAACTTGACTACATGCCATCGGGCCTTACATACCTCACAGCTGTATCACTGTCAGGCTCACCCCGACCTCCCACCAGACTCCAGCGCCGATCCGTGCGTCTACGCGGTCCGCCGGAGCGGCGGCTACGGCTGGGCGGCGGCGGCGGCGGCCGGGGCGGAAGGCCGGGACGCGCCCTGAGCCGGCTCGTCGCCGCCGGGGCCAGCCGCCGGCGCAGAGTCGCTGCCGGCCGGGCCCGCGGCACCCGCCGCCTCCCGCCGACCGTCGCCCGCCGGCGGGAGCTTCGGGACGAGTTCCTGCCGCGCGTCACCGGCACCGGCGGTGTCGCGCCCAGCCGCGTCGTCCGGCAGCCGACAGGCACCTCCGACCGTCGACTCTTGAGGCCTTGCCTCATCGGCAGAGTGTGACTCTACCTGGATCAGTAACTCGCAAAGCCTTGCGCACATCTCCTCAACAGCCTCGTCGATGACTAGTGCCTCGTCGGAAGATCGCATCTCTGCGACGGCTTCCACTTCCTGAGGTATCTCGTCACCCGCTGAACCGGCGTCGGTGGCAGCGTCACCGGCCGAGGCATGGTGCGCCGCACCCACTGACGCCTCCTCCGCGTCATCCCCTCCCGGAGCCGCTCCCTCGTCACTCGTCTCCGCTCGATCGGCACCATCGCCGAGAGGAGTCGCGGCGCTCCCGCGCCTCTCTCCATCGGCCCCCGGAGCGGACCGGGTCTCGGCGCAGACATCACCACCGGGCTTTCCCGGCGACGGCTGCGTTCGGGGGCTTGCGCTAGCCTGATCCGCAGTCAGTGTCTCCTCCAGCTGCTCCGCAACGTCTTCACACATCTCCACGATGCCGGCAGACAGACAATCGCCAGGTGATAGCGTACACCCGCTGGGCAGCAAGATGTCATCATCACTGGGGCAGCGGTCGGCGCCCATCATGTCCTCCAGACCCTGTTCCTCTTCGCGGGCGGGTGTCTCTTCCGTCACAACCTCAAACTGGACCTCATCAGGTGCCTCAACCTCTGCTGCTTCCCCTTCTGCGACATCTAGGGTGGAACACTCCTCTGTCATCCCTAACTTCGCGATCCGCGTCGCTGTTGTTCCCTGGAGCTCGCCTTCGTCAGTTACCTCGAGATGAGACTCTTCCGCTATCTCGCATTCAACTCGCCATTTCGCGGCTTCAAGCACCGCGTCCTCCTCCGTTACCTTGAGATCAATGTCGTTCACAGTCATTTCAAACTCACGGACCAAAGCCAGCTCGATGCTTCCCATGCCCTTAACTTTATCCAACTCACTTTCGTTGACTGCCTCAGACTCCTCTTCTTCAGCCTCTTCATGGACTCCTTCCTCAGCTTCAAGGATAATCTCGAGATTTGTCCGTTTCCCTACTTTCTCTGGCTTCGCGGAGCTTGCACCCACCATCACTGCGCTCTCTGCTGTCACGGTCATGCTGTTCCCACTCGTCAGCGCTGGGGCCACTGACACGTCCAAGTCGACTCTGCCCCCCGTCACCTTACCACCCACTGCCACACCCTCCGTCTCCAGGTCTAGTTTCTCTTCCCCCGCTCCCGCGGTGGTTTTCTCGTCCTCCGGCTTCAGGTTCTGTTTGCCTTCCGCGGGCTCCAAGTCGGTCTTCACGTCTGCTGACTCGGGGTCCGCCTTCTCCACCGGTCTCATGCCGGCTTTGTCCTCCACAGCCCCCAAGTCCTGTTTCTCCTCCGCTGGTCGCGCGCTGGTTCTCTCGGCCGCCGGTTCCACGGCCGCCTGTTCCGTTGCCACTGATTCAGCGCTTATCCCCGTCGCCCTGCCGGTGTCTTCCGACAAACTTGTCCGCCCGGCGCTCACTCCCGACGCCCGCCCCCGGGCCGAGTCGTCGGTCAGAGCCGAGCCGCCGGTTAGGCCCAACTCCGGGCTGGCCGTCTCGTCCAGCGGCTCCGTCAGCAGAATGAACGATATCTGGCCTGGCACGATCTTCGACTCCCAGCTGAGCCGCCGTCCGCGAACTGGCGTCGCCACGCCGCCCCGCCCGTCGCCACCATTCCGGGCGGTCGGCATCTTCTGTCCATGTTTCGGACCATCAACTGACTTGCCCTGTCGCTTCCCCGGCGGCGCGGCCGACTCATCAAACGCCCCTAGCTGGACAGCGGACTCGTCAGCCACCTCCGACTGGGCGGCAGACCCGCTCGTCTCGTCCAGCTGGACGGCAGGCTCGCTTCGGTGCGCATCCTCTCCAGAGCACTCTACGTCTGAGATCAAGCAGAACGATATCTGTCCGGGCACAATCTTTTCGTCTCGGCCGCGTCGGGTGCCCGGCCGCGGCGTTGGCACGGTGTCGCCACCGGCCGACGCGGTGTCACCCGCAGGCGGCGTGGTGTCACCACCGGCCAACGCGGTATCACCCACAGCCGACGCGGTGTCATCACCGGTCGGCGCGGTGTCATCACCGGCCGGTGCGGGGTCACCATAGGCCGACGCGGTGTCACCACCGGCCGGCGCGGTGCCATCACCAGCCAACAGATCACCTGCCGGCTGGCCGTTGAGCGCGAGCTGCGCGCACAGTCCGTCGTCGTCGGTCTCGAGCCGGGCCGTTAACCGGTCGGCGGCGGCCGCGCACAGCTCGCTGAGCCGGGCGGCGGCCGTCTCAGCGGGGCCGGGCAGCGGCGCCGACAGGCGGCAGCGCAGCGCCAGCGGCGGCGGCAGTGCCACGCTCGGCAGCAGCTGTAGCAGCGTTGAGAGCGGAGCGCGCAGCGTTGCGCCGCTGTCAACCAAGCGGAGGCGCGCCGCGCCGGCCGCCGCGTCCACAGCCAACACGCGCGCGCGCTGCCAGCCATCGGCAGGCCGCCGGCCGGAGTACACAGAGGTCGCCGACTGGCCGGCGCCGCCAGCGCCGGCACCGGGTCGGCGTACAGCAGGTCCGTCAGGTCGCCCAGCGCCAGCAGCACCGTGTCGTCCTTAGCGAGGCGCAGGTACACCAGCTGGGCGTCCTCGGCGTGCGTCAGACGGACGGCCGTGTCAACACCGAGCGGCGGCAGCTGCGGCGGCGGCAGCGACGGCCGCCGCGACAGCAGGCAGAGGCCGGCGGCCGCGAGCGCCGCTGCCGCGTCCCCGCCGCCGGCCGCCAGCCGCACCTCGGCCACCGGGCCGACCGCGTCGGTGCACCACTCCAGCAGGGTCAGCGCCGCGCCGTCTTCTGTCAGCTGGCGCAGCCGCTCGGCCGCGGCGGCGGCGGCGCACGCGCACACGGCCAGGCGGCAACGGAGCGCCTGCGGAGGCGGGCCCGCCAGCGCCGTCGGCAAGCGCCGCAGCGCAGCCAGCGGCACCGTCTCGTCATTGCCGTAGTCGATGAACAGGACGCGCGCCCGGTCGCCGGCGAGCGAAAGCACGCGCGTCCGGTACAGCGCACCATCCTCGGAGGAGGAGGCCGCGACCAGGTCCCCCGGCCGCGGCTCGGAGGCGGGCAGCAGCGCCGGACCGGCGGCCGCCAACCGCTCCATCAGGTCGTTCAACAGCGCCGAGTCGGGCGAGTGGACGTAAAAGTCCAGCGGCGAGTTGATGTGCGACACGAACACGGCGTGCTCGCCCGGGTCCTCCAGCAGCGCCGGCATGCCGCTGTGCTGGGGCGTGGCAAGGTGCGTCTCCTCCGTCTCTCCGGTCTTCTCGCCCCGCCCCGCCGCGGAAAAGTCAGCGGCTCCCTCGCAGACGGCACTGGTGTCGTGCTGTCGGGCGCTGTCCGCCTCGTCGGCCACCGGCCCGCCGCCGCCCTCACCCGACGGCGTGGCGAGGCCGGCCTCCTCCAGCTCCGCGGCTAGGTCGACGCCGCCACGCCGCAGCGCCACCAGCGCCGGGTCGCCGGCTCGGAGCACTTCCAGCTCCAGCTCTGCGTGCTCGTCGGCCAACGCCGGCCAGCTCGGCGAACCGCTCCAGCGCGGCGCCCGTCCAGGCGCGCGGCCGGAGCATCAGCGCGCAGTGGGAGGCCAGCGGCGGTTCGGCGGCGACCGGCGCCGGGCACGCCATCAGCTCGGCGGCCGGCACCGTCTCCGTGTTGCCGTAGTCGATGAAGAGCACGCTGCAGCTGCCCTGCTCGGGTTGCGTGAGGAGACGGGCGCGGTACAGAGCGCCGTCCTCGGCGTAGCGCACGATGGCGAGCTGGCCGGCCACCGGGCCAACCTCGACCGTCAGCTCGCCTTCCAGCGCCTCTATGCCGGCCATGAGCGTGTCCAGCCGGTCCGAGTCGGCCAGCAGCTGTGCCCAGAAGTCAGTTGGGCTCAGTGAGAAGGCTACGACGGCTGCGGCCACCTGACCAGGTATCAGACTGGCCAGACCGGCGGCGGCGGCGGCCGGCGCCGGGTCCTCCGCTGCCTGAGCGTGACCGGCCGCCGTCAGCGCCGCCGCCACGTCCTCCCCGGCAGCATCCATCAGCCGTACCGTCCAGACGGCGTCGCCGTCGGACTCCGGCGTCAGCGTCAGCTGGGCCTCGGCCAGTCCCACCAGCGCCTCGAACGCCTCGGTGGCGGCCGCGCTCCAGCCGGAGGCGCCGGCGGCCGGCCGCGCCGCCAGCCGGCACTGCTGCGCGAACGGCGCGGGCGCGAGCAGCGCGGGCGTCAACTGACGGCACGCGCCGTGCGCCGCCCACTCCCTGTTACCGTAGTCCACAAACTGCAGGTGGAGCGAGGCGGCGTCCGCGGACACGGCCAGCACACGCGCCCGGTAGAAGGCGGCGTCCTCGGAGAACGGCGCCGCCACCAGGTCACCCGGCTCCACCTGCCGCCAGAGGAGACGCGGCCGGTCACAGCTGGGCGCGGCGCGCCACCGGTCGTGATGAGCCCAGCCGCCGAGAGAAGCTAAGGCAACAGTGAACTCCACAGCCTCTTTACACGGCGAGTGGCAAGCACAGCGAGCTCCAGGCGCGTGGCCACATGTAGGCTCCGCTATCGCCCAACACGTGAAAGAAACCTGACCACGAGTGTAGCCAACGCTGGGGGCGTGGCTTTGCAATAGCACGCGCAAATGCCCGGTATTTTTGGCCATTAGACGAGGCTTGGCATCGTATCACCAGCTCCACCCGGGACGCTGAAAAGGCAAGCTTCGTGTTCCCGTGATACTCCCGCCCAGAGGACCCAGATTGCAACGGTCACCTCCAAAACACAATTCGCGTCACCTAATACTGAGAGGCAAACTAATGTTGGTGAATGAAGTCTTGGATGAGCTGCGATCTAGGCCATGTAGCGCGGATGAGCTGCGATCTAGGTCATATAACGGGATGAGCTGCGATCTAGGCCATGTAGCGAGGATGAGCTGTGATCTAGGTCATGTAGCGCAGATGAGCTGCGATCTAGGCCATGTAGCGCGGATGAGCTGCGATCTAGGCCATGTAGCGCGGATGAGCTGCGACCTAGGCCATGTAGCGGGATGAGCTGCGATCTAGGCCATGTAGCGCCTACGCGGCCACGTCAACACGGCTTCCATATCATCGGGTCCAGTGAGCACCAACTCTGCATTTGTCCACCGCACAGAGCGCTGGCCAGGTCACAAGGACGCCCGACGCCTCTAAGGCCGCTGACGCCTCTAGGACCGCTGACACCTCTAGAACCGCTGGCGCCTCTGGAGCCGGCGGCGCCTCTGGGGCCGGTCGGCTCACCTCTGCCACGGCCCGCTCGCCGTCTGACAGCGCGCTGTACGCGGTCTCCAGCTGCTCCATCAGCGCGTCCAGCTGGCCGGCCGCCATCGCGTCCTGCACGTAGAACTCGTCCGGCGAGATGGCGAACGACACGGTGATGCGGTGGGACGGCGGCGGCGGCTCCGACGGCGGCGGACTCGGTTCCGAAGGCGGCGGGCTCGGCTCCAACGGCGGCGGCGGCTCCAACGGCGGCGGACTCGGCTCAGACGCTGGCGGCGCCGTCTCGGCCGGCGGCTCGGGCGCCGGCGCGGCGCCGCCCAGCTCGAGGTTGATATTGACCTCGCCATCCAGCAGGGTCACGTCCAACGAGTCGGGCCCGGTCCGCTCCACCAGCGCAATCAGCTCCTGCCGGCGCGGCAGCGGGGTCAGGTCAGGTCAGGCCGGCAGCGGGGTCAGGTCAGGCCGGCGCGGCAGCGAGGTCAGGTCAGGCCAGCGCGGAAGCGGGGTCAGGTCAGGTCAGGCCGGCGCGGCAGCGGAGTCAGGTCAGGTCAGGCCGGCCGGGACCAAGCGCGAGCACGGCTCACAAACAAAAAAAAACACAGCTATCCGGCTAGACACAGAATGCAGGCCTCAATAGAAAAGAAGGCCATCATTCGGATATCCCGTTAGAGTGATTCGATGCTCAATAGCAGATGCGCGACTCGAAGACAATGCATGATTAGTTCCTGCTGAGTCGAGTGGCTTACGTTGTTACACTCCGCATGGATGTATGGCTTAGCATGTCATCAATGAAAGCATACACGTATAATGGATGAAAAATTATCGCACACAGAAGAAAATACAGCCTTCACGCGGACACACACACTCAGAAGCCTAAGCCTGCTGAAAACCACACTTTTACAAATACTATGTGCTGCACACAGGTGCGCTTTACGACACATATCCGCGCACACAGCATGCGGGGCAGCGTTGGCCACTTGACAGCGTGTTGAGACTGCCCCCGCCCATCCCCGCCCCTCCCCCGCCGGGCTGCCGTGTTCTGCGCGCCTCACCATCTGGTCAGCTCGGGAGCAGCTTGGCGGTCTGGTCCGAGGAGACGCCGGCCAGCGTCAAACGAGCGCCCTCGCCGGCAGGTTCCGCAGCTCCTCCGGACACTCCAGCAGCTGACCATACACACAGATCAGGTCAGGTCAGGTCACCACGGGTCCGCAGCCCTCTCGGACACTCCAGCAGCTGACCCACACAAGATCAGGTCAGGTCAGGTCACCACGGGTCCGCAGCTCCTCCGGACACTCCAGCAGCTGACCCACACAAGTCAGGTCAGGTCAGGTCACCACGGGGTCCGCAGCTCCTCCGGACACTCCAGCGGCTGACCACACACAGTCAGGTCAGGTCATCACTGGGTCCGCAGACCCTCCAGACACTCTAGCAGCTGGTCCCACACACACACACGGTCAGGTCAGGTCAGGTCATCTCCTAAAATATAAGCCCAGGTCGTATCAGCAGCTATACTAGCATATGTGGCTTATTAGTGTTATGGCGGAACACGCTAGAAACTGATCCCGGTTAGACCATGTTATGTGGAGCGAGCGTCAGCTGAACCAGTCGCCTGGGCTGGGCAAGGTCAGGTCACGCCAATTTACTCCGGTACCGAGTGCCCGCATAAACGCAGCTCGCCCCTGCGTCAGATAACACGGGTGAGTCGGGTCCACACATCACACTAGCTTCAATACAATACGCCAGCTCCCGGCACTGTAACAAGCAAGCTCGGAGTTGGCAGCGCAGCCAGAGTGGCCTGCTCCGCCGGTGGTCAGCCCCGACCTTCAACCGTCCGGGGCCTCACCTCGGTCGCCGACAGCCGCTCGGTGTTGCCATAGTCGACGAAGTGGACGGTGACGCCGGCTGGGTCGACGGCGGCCACCAGGCCGCGGTAGAGGGTGTCCTCGAACGGCGCGAGGCAGGCGCAGCCGACGGCTGGAGGGACGGGCTGAAGGGGCGCCAGCGCCGGCGGTCAGGGGCGCGCGGAGCCCGGCGACGGAGATTACAGGAGGGCAGGCAGACTGGACTAGGTGATAGACAGGCAACTATGGCAGGGACACAGCATACTCAATCAGTGGAAAGAGACCAAAATAACTTCATATAGTGAACGCCGGTGGGGTGGAAAGGCCGTAAGTGCCCTCAACTGAAGATAGTAATCACATGCTCGAAGACATTTGCGACCGACAAACACTTCTATGAGCCCGTGCGCCTGTGAATGAGCCCAACAGACGCAGCCAGACACACAGCTCCCGTCGGGCGCACCTCGCAGGCGGGTGTGGCGGCAGCGATCTGCGCCTCCAACAGCTCCAGCTGCGCGGCGCTGGCGCTGAGCTGGCCGAACAGCCGGTCGGGGCCGGCGATGTACGAGACGAACACGTCCAGCCGGTCGCCGCGACGGAACTCGGCGCGCAGCGGAGGGAACGGCCCGGCGGCTACCGGGCACGGAGGCGGGTGCCAGTCACCACTCTGTCGGTGCGGCGGCGGCGCGGGGACGTCACGGCACCCCGACCGCTGCCGCTCGCAGCACCGCGAGACAGAGGCCCCTCCACCGACGGTCACGCTGGCACGCCAGCCGGCGGACATCCAGATGACTCTATTCGATGACACCCACATGACGGACCCTATATGATCATGCCCTCAGGCAACGGCGTTCGCAAGTCGACAGAGGAACGCTTACGTAATCGTGAAGACTCCTGAATGAAACACACAACAGAACGCGCGTCGGACAAACAAATGTTTAAGGCTGCTGGCCAGTGAAGCGAGCCGTATCGGACACGTCACGGATGGCGCGAGGCGGCCGAAGGGCATTCGAATTGGAGGTGGCTGGGCGGCGTCAGGGCGGGAGGCAGCCAGCCAGCACCAGAGCGGGAGACGGCCGGCCGGCGTCAGAGCGAGCGGGGAGCGGCCGTCACGAGCTCCGCCGCCGTCCGCGGCCGCTGGTGACGATCAGGGCCGGCGTCAGACACCGCAGCGTCGGCCGCTCACCGCGCTGGCGCAGGGTCCGGGCCGGCACCGCGCGCACGGCCAGCCCGTCGGCCACCAGCAAGTCGGTGACTTTGCGGCCGGCCAAGGTCACCTCCACTTCGGCGACGGCACCGGCCACGCCCACACACGTCACCTGCCGGCAGCCGGTAAGGTGACGTCCCAGGGCGCCGGCCGCCTGTTGGCCACACGGCGGCACCGTCGCGCCCCACAACGGCGCACCAACCCAAGGAATACCGAGCGCATAGCCGGGACACGCACAATCCTGCCATCCGAAGGCAAAAGGGCCGAAGTGCTATGTTTACTGGATGACTCTTAGGCCTTTTAGTCCGTGGACGGCAGAATTCCCACGCGGGACGCATGCGAGCTCAATGCTCGGACTGTGCTATTGCTTTTGCTGCTTATTGAAAGAATTCAGCAGATGAAAGACAGCCGGATTGATATTCCCATCGCCGCTTAGGCAATGTTGCATGACGCATTCCTGTACTGCGTACTGCAAGTGTTGCGTGATGATTCTGTAGATATCTGAAGTTGCCACGATCCCAATGCCGAGTTTGTTCATCACTAAAAAACCTTTCAAAAAATTTTCAACCCGCATATTGCACGTGAGGGTGAACGTACGGTAACCGCACCCAGGACTTTCATGAGATGAATGAAAATACCTAGCAATAGGTAGCATGCCCTCACTTGATCAAACTTTGTTTGCTACGCGTTATAACCAAGTTCCTGAATAACCCCGTCCCTTCCCATCCTCATCGCACCCCCTCGCCGCGCGGCCGTTGCTGGCAGCCTGACCGACCCGCCCGCCATCCGGCGACAGCAGACCTACGCCACAACACTGCGCCCAACGCTCTCACCGTGCCACCAACCCAGTCTTAGTTGGATCACCTCACGCCAGAGGGGTCGCGTTCCACACAACCCCCTCCCCCCCCCCCCCCCCCACCGTTCCCGGCTACAGCGCCCGGTATTGGTCACTGTAATGCCTTGTATTCTGGTCGCTATTGGCAGCTTTTAGGCCCTAACTGCCGCCTATCGGTCGAATGCTCATCATCCAGCATTGTGCGCCGGAACTATTCAGGCATGAAGCCGTCCTACAAGTGGACCGCTCTGCAATTGTCATGACTCGCCCTAGCCCCTCTCTCGCTCGGGTCGGAGGAGCCCGGCCCGAACAACAGCACGCACTAGACCCTGTTGTGACAGTCACATCTGCCCAGTGTCGTGTTGGGGACGCGTCGACGGCGGCAGCAGCAGTGACGCCATGTCTGGACCGAGCGGAAGAGCCACAGTCCCCCTGGCTCATGACCAGGCCATATGACCAAGCCGGACCAAGTCATAGGCCACGAGGTGGCGTGCGTCGTGCTTAGAGCTGCGCACGCTTCGAAACGCGCAACCCAACCACGGCGAACCTGACCAGACAGGGTCGGCCACACAAGATAACCTACAGTGATGGTCAACGCAGAGGTCGGTGAGAGGACGTACCGATACACCATATTTCCTCTACTTCTACATCGGGCGTTGGGTCGAGATGGGTCTGTCGAAAGCGGCGGAAGCACCAAAAAGCTGGCCAATGTGACACAACTGAGTCCCAATCATGACCATCACAACATCCAACACATGACGATAGGGCGTTGACCCCACGCCGCTCACCTCCATGTCGCAGCTGAAGTACTTGGCGAGCTGCGCCTCGTCCAGAACCTTCCACTGACCTCCGACCGGCTCTACGCCGCCAAAGCGGCAGCTGAGGGCACAGCAGGGAGACTCAGGCGTCTGCTCACCGCACTTAGGATGGAGACGCCGGGTGACAACACCTTCCTGCAACATGCCCCCTCCCTTCCGACTCTCCCACCGCTCTCTCTCCTCCAATCTCCCGAGAGTATGTCCACCGGACCGCAATGCATTCCACTGTCAATTAAATACGTTCAGATGACCGCGGGCACACACCAAAACCGTCTGTCAGAAGTGGGATTCGAACCCACGCCCGGAGAACCGGACTGCGACCTGAACGCAGCGCCTTGGACCGCTCGGCCATCCTGACCCGCGCATTAGGCAGGCTGTGGCGCCGTCTAACCAAACAAATACCGCTCGATCACGTATCCATCACAACACTAGGCATGAACGAACTCGGCATACGCCCGTTTCGTCTATAGGGCTCGTCTCCAAGATCCCATTACTTGCCTGCAATCAATGACCGCTATGACAGCAGCTCAATTGCCGTCAGCCTCACCAAACTCAGCAATGGACACCATTTGTTGACACGCCAGGCTCTTGAGATAGCCACAGTGGGTTACCGTCCACGCTCTCTCCCGGCCCGGCCCGGCCCCGGCCCCGGCTCCGGCTCCGGCCTCCGGCTCCGGCTCCGGCTCCGGCTCCGGCTCCGGCCCGGCCCCGGCCCCGGCCCCCGGCCCCGGCCCTGGCCCTCCCCGGCCCCGGCCCCGGCCCCGGCTCTGACCCCGGCCCTGACCCCGGTCCCGGTCCCGACCCCGACCCCGGCCCCGGCCCCCGGCCCCGGCTCCGACTCACCAGTAGGCCTGCGCCGGCAGCCGGCAGAGTTCCCCGCCGCAGTCGCTTGACCTGGTCGCGCGGCACCAGCTCGGCGTTGCCATAGTCGACGAACAGCAGGCGCAGCTGGCCTGCGGTGACGGCGCGCACCTCCGCCCGGTACCAGGCGCCGTCGGCGAACCTGCCGCGGCGGCCGCACCAGCCGTCAGCACGGCCGTCAGCACAGCCAGCTCCCGCCGCCGGCGCCGGCTCCTGCCCCGGCCACAGTCTCCCCCACTCCCCGCCCAGCCCACCGTCCACAGCGTGAGGGCAGGTCACTAATGCACCGCTGCAATAGTCTTTGTCAGCCAAGTGTGTCAATCACGAACGCGATAGATGATCCCAGACGGCTACTTCCGGCCGTTTTTGACGATTGTGACACGCAAGAACACTACGCTACTCAACTACATGAGGCAGAACGTGCAAAACACTGTCCATCTGAGGAACAGTGTGGTGCGTGACATACTTTCAGAGCCTCAGGGCAAAGGACAACAGTCTCCCTCCGCTCCGCCATCGTGCCCCAGGTGCGCCATTCCCGTCCAGTAGCGCAGGCTCACCTGGCCGCCACCGGCCTGCCGACGGCCGGGTCCGTCTCCAGCCCGTCGGCCGGCCGCAGGGAGCCGTAGCCCGTCTGCAGCTCAGCCATGAGCGCGACGAACGCCGGGTCGGCCGGCGCCGGCTGCACGTGGAACCGGTGCAGGCCGGCCACCCAGGTGGGCGTCGCCACCACCGTCTCGCCCACCGCCAGCGGGCGTCGCTCGATCTTGCTCGCGTGCGCCGGGATCTCCAGCGCGGCGGCGGCGGCCGGCCTGGCGACGGAGGGCTCGGCGGCGTTGTCCCAGTCGTCGGCGGCGGAGAGTTTGGCGGCGGAGGTTTTGCCGGCGTCGTCCCAGTCGTCGTCAGCAGCGGGCGCGGCGGCGGCGCGGCCGGCTGTTCCGCCCGAGGGCCGGCGGCCAGTCGGGCGGCTGCGGCTGCCGTCCGCGCGCGCCGCCGGCCGCCGCGCGTACTCGGCAGGATCGTCCATGCGCATCTTACCGGCGAAGCGGTCCGAATCCGGCCCAGACACCGACTCAGGCTCCCGCGGCGGCTGGATCCGGGTCTGGGTCTGCATTTGGGTCTCGGGCTGAGTCTGGGTGCGGATCTGGGTCTCGGGCTGGGTCCGGGTCTGTGTCTGTGTCTGTGCCTGTGTCTGGGTCTGGGTCTGGGTCTGGGTCTGGGTCTGCGCCTGTGCCTGCGCCTGAGGCTCGGCTGGGGGGCCGCGGCCGGCGGGGGTGCGTCGCTCCACGCGGAACCCTCCGCCTGGTCGTGGGTCCGCCGCCCGCCAATTCGTCGATTCCGAGGTAGTGACGGGCGGGGCCGGCTTGTTACGCCAGTTCATGTCCTGCGGCAGACAACACCAGCAACGGGTCACATCACCCATCCCCGTCGATGACGACGTTCAGAACCCTTTCGATACAGACTCCAGCCTGTCCTGTTTTTCGTCAGATTTACTTCTTAATGTCTCCCAAGCATCACAACGTCAGTATTAACAGGTTATCCCGAGATCAAACTTTCGTAAAGCTTCGGGACGAGAAAACTGGTGCGACGAACGCGCCGTCACGCAGACATCAAAATACAGAGAGCGGTGGTGTTCATGACCGCATCGAACTTTTCAGCAGGCTCAAAACGCACAGCGACCTCCCGTTTCAACTGAAAGACTCACAACAGTAGGGCCTCTCCACATCACGCGGCCATGACCTCCCAGCGCCCTCGGCCTCTCAGCAGCTCCGCCGCCAGCCGCGCGGGCCCGCCGCCCACCTGGTCAGCGCGCGGCGGGGACACCCTCCTGATGGCGTTGTTGTTGGCGTCGCCGGCGCGCGGCGGAGCCACGCCAGGCGTCACCGGCTCGGCCTGCGCCAGCGTCACCACGCACGTGCCGGCGCGCACCTCCTCCGCGCGCGCCAGGAAGCGACGCTCCAGCGCACCGCGACGGAACTGGGCCACCTGACAGCAGCGGAACAGAGAGGTGGGAGACTGCGAGGCTGAGAGATGAGGGGTGACAGGTGAGAGGCGAAAGGCTGGGAGGTGAGAAAGTGAGAGATGAGATGCTGTAAGGTGAGAGAGTGAGAGGGCCAGAGGCTGAAAGGTGAGAGGCTCCGAGGTTGGAGGCTGAGGGGACAAACACAGGCCGCAGACGGCTTTGCATGTCATGGTCGTCGTTAGCAGATCCCATTTACACAGCCTGCATTTTTGGCGGGCGCCATTTTCGAAGCCGACAACACCAAATGTACATTTTCTACAAAGCGACACAGCTCTGCATATCAATCACCCACACATAACCTTATCCAAGGGCGCAGAATGGCCAACGCCGTCGACAGACGGCCCCTGCTCCGCCACACCTGCCCCTAACAGCGCGCCTCCTAGCCACCCCAGCGGAGCGCGCCGCGGTGTTCCCGCCGCGCATACCTCGTCGTCCGACCACCCGCCGGCGGCGGCCGGCCGGGCGCCCCTGACCCAGCAGCGGACGGCCTGGGCCGGCAGACCGGCCTCCTCGGCCCGCAGCGGCCGCACCGACGACAGCGGCACCGTCACCGTGTCGCCCCGGTCCAGCAGGAACACAGTCACCTGCAGTGCGCCGTACGCCAGCGTTACACACTCGCCGGCGCTACCCCGACAGTGACGTCATACGCCGAGACAGACGGGCGGAAGCACCGCTGGCTCACTGCCGGCACCCCGCTTCGCCCACACACAAAACGTCTGTCGAGCGGCGCCGTCCGTCCAGAGCAAACCCCGAGGCCGATGCTGTCAGTGCAGACAGCCGACTACGACATTCGCAAGTTCCGTACGGTACAGCGCGCGCGCCGCGCCACCGGGCACAGCCGGCCGCACGCCGCTGGCTGCTGCGGGCGACCCGCCGCTGCCCGCCGGGTGCGCCTCGGGCGGGGGTCAGGTTCCGGCTCGGAGCACCGCTCACCTGGCCGTCGCGTGCGGCGATGGCCCGTCCGCGGCTCCAGCCGGCCTCGCCCCCGCGCTGTACCGCCACCGCCTGGTCAGCGGCGACCGTGGCTGGCGGCGGCGCGGGGCCGGCCGACGCCAGCTGCTCGCGCAGCGCCTGCAGCGCGCCGGCCGACTCGCGCAGCCGCACGTAGAACTCGGCCGGCGACACCACGTGCACCACCTCCACCTCCTGGAGAGAGCACGGCACGTTCTCAGCAGGTGGGAAGAGGGCGACCTCACTAGTGAGTCCGACACGGCACGCCGCCCATCATTGGAGCGCAGAGTAGGAATAATAGTGCTCGGGGTTTCCGGGCGCATCGGCCGCACGGTGATACGACGCTGCACTGAATGAGCGGCGACAGGCGCCATACACAGCCAGGCGTACACACCGAAAGCCGCGAGGGGTGCGCGGTCCGAGAGACAGACGCGACATGACTGGCCCCCGCTTCAGCGTCGGTAACGACCGACCGTCACTCGAGGCTGCCACGATCGAGCCAGCCAGCCGGCGTCGACACACCCACCTTGAACACGCCGACGGGCAGCTTCTGCGGAGAGACGCGCACGGCCTGGCCGGCGGCGGGGCTGCCCGCGCTGCCGGGGGACGCGGGCTCGGCCGCGCCCGCCGCCGCCAGCACCGCCTTGGCCAAAGTCGCTGCGGTGTCCGAGGAGCCGCGTTAAACAGCGGCAACGTCCGCACATCAGCGGGTGGACGTCCACTCCCGGGCTCATCGCGGCAGCAGCGCCGGCAAGCTGCCAGCTCACGTTTACGCGGTTTTCGGAGCGACTAAAGCGGTTCACTCGTGCTGTCCTGTCAGTTTCTAGCTCAAATGCCTCGTCAAAAAGCGCCCCCCTGCCCCCACACGCACGCACACAAACGCACCCGCACGCATTTCGCTGAAGGCCCGTTGAAACATATGTATGGACCACCACGAACATGAAATGATGGGGGTAATATATGGGGTTAATCCTAGCCAGTCTTGACAAACACGAAGTACAATGACAGCGGTGAATAAGCCCAATCAGTGATGGCTGCATAAATTATCGGAAAAGGTTTTCCCAAACGTAACTGTCCAGCCCATAAAGACAAGACAAAAACGGACAACGCAAAGTGAACCAAAACACTTACGACATAGCAACACACGTTTAAAGTAAGATTTTGTCGCTATTGGTCGCATCTTCCATTTCATTATACTTGACCAGCACTGATCCCAGAAATGCATCCAATGAGAAGGCACGGACTAACCGTAACAAACCTCCCTCCCCCACGTGCCCGCAGCCGGTGTGATAACACAGCACCCATCCTCCGGCGGCCGTGAGCGGGCCGGCGGGGCGCCGGAGCGGCGGGGACTGACCGGGCGCCCCGCTGACGCCGAGCCGCTTCAGCTGAGCCAGCAGCGGCTGATTGAGCGGGCACGGCGGCAGCGTCACGTCAAAGCGGTCGCCAGCGCCGGAGCGGGGCAGCACCTCCGCCGTCTGGTCCTGCAGCAGCTGGCGGAGCGTGGCGCGCGGCACCGCCTCCGCGCCCGCCAGCGAGCAGAAGATGCCTGGCCGGCGACACGACGTCGCGCGTCAGGCGGGCCAGCGGCCGCCGCAGCTCCGGCGAACCCGGCGCGACAGCTGCGCCAAACCACGCCGCACGAGGACGATGCACGCCACCAGGAAGACCGCGGCACGGGGCATACCAACCGGCGGTGCATCACACCAGCGACACCGGTACTCAGCCATCCCATCAACTGGGTGCAATCCACAGGGGACGCACTGCGGAGGAACGGCAGACTACGGGCAGTACACAACAGCCTCAGTGGCAGACTGGTGCTCTGTGAAGTAGCGAAACCTCGCTGAAAACTGTTTGCTACTTGTATGGCCGGTATGTGAGTGGCCGAATACCCCAGCACACATACGAATACCAGCACTCATGCGATTTTTCCATATTGCAAGCGAACGGTACACCCCTGCTACATCACTTATCCTCACACCCAGTAAACCGACCCATTACACAACTCTTCTCCCGGTCCGTGAGGGGTCGTCACCGGTCGGTGTCAGCACGACCCCTGCCCGGCATCGCCCCGGGTCTGAGGTCGCCACGTACCGAGCTGGGGCAGCTGCGTGAACTCCGTTCGCAGCGGGAACACTTCAGCGGCAGACTTGGTCTCGGTGTCGCCGTAGTCGATGTACTGAACGGTGACCTGGTCGGCCGCGCTGCTGACCACCTGAAACGCAGCGGTCGAGGTTCACCGCGTGGGCCGCGCGCCGGCAACCTCACGGTGAGCACCGCCGACTGTTCACGCCTTTGGCAAGAGATGATTAACGACCGGCGAGGAAAGCACGGCCCTTTCCTGTTGGGTGCCCCAGGCGGCCGCTGACAGACATGACATTGTGCGAGGAAAATATAGAACGGGACCGCTACGGGCACCGTCACCCCCTGAAACGACAACTGCGGTGTACCGACACACACCAACCCAACGTCATCCGTGTGCGGGGCGTCCCCCCTCCGTCATCAGCGTGTGGCCTGGCAAGCCGGTGCCAGCCTGCTGCGTACCCTGGCGCGGTAGAAGGTGCCGTTGATGGCCGACGGGGCGGCGCAGAGGGCGCCGGTGGCGGCGGCCGCCAGCGGCGCCGCCCGGCCGCCGCCGTACGTCCGCTGCATGGCGCCCTCCATGGCGAACATGGCGTCGGCGTCCGCCGTCAGCAGCTGGCCGAAGAACTGGGCCGACGCGGCGACGTGCGTCACCATTACGGTCACGCTGCGCCCCAGCTCCACCTGGGTAGGCGGGGACCGGTCAGGGGTGACACGGGGCTGACCGGACGCCGCTGCGCCCCAGCTTCACCTGGGTAGGCGGGGACCGGTCAGGGGTGACACGGGGCTGACCGGACGCCGCTGCGCCCCAGCTTCACCTGGGTAGGTGGGGACCGGTCAGGGGTGACACGGGGCTGACCGGACGGCGCTGCGCCCCAGCTTCACCTGGGTAGGCGGGGACCGGTCAGGGGTGACACGGGGCTGACCGGACGGCGCTGCGAACCAGCTCCACCTGGGTAGGTGGGGACCGGTTGGGGGTGACACGGGGCTGACCGGACAGCGCTGCGCCCCACCTCCACCTGGGTAGGCGGGGACCGGTCAGGGGTGACACGGGGCTGACCGGACGCCGCTGCGCCCCACCTCCACCTGGGTAGGCGGGGACCGGCCAGAGGTAACACGGGGCTGACCGGACACCACTGCCTCCCCCTCCCCCCCCGCAGCAGCCGGCAGCTTTGATCGGCTCCAGGGTGTACAGTCGACGCGGCCTGTTCGTGGAGTGGTGCCCAATACCCACGATTCGCGCTCTGGTGACGTCTACTAAGGACGACTCCGTGCTGCGTCACATCGACTCTTGTTACCTCTGTTGACTGCTGACATCAGAGATGAGTCCACGGAGGTCCGAGGACGAAGTGATACATTATATCAATATCTACCAAATTAAATGAACTGCGCCTTAAGTAAACGAAACCACCTGCCTTCCACGTCTCGAGTTTTCGCCAAACGATAACCAAATCATGATCACGATGAATTCTCCACGAAGCTCCACTACTACCGATCCCCAAGAGCAGCGCGACCAGCCGGGCCCGTGTCCGCTGGCTCAGCACCGCCCGCCACTACACAAGCCCAGTCACCTGCGGGGGCCCGACGGCGAGCGTGGCCGGAGCAGCAGCAGCGGCGGCGGCGGCGGCGGCCGGCAGCGGCACGCGCCGGGCCGTCATGTGGTCTCGCAGTGCAGCGCCGACGTCCAGCGGCGGCTGCCGCGTCAGGTCCGAGAGGCGCACGATGCGCTTGTCGCCCAGCTGGTCCAGCACCTCGCAGAGGAGGCGGCCGCCGGCCGTTAACCGGCGCAGCAGCTCCACCAGCTCGGGCGTGCCGTGCGACACCTCCAGGCCGCTCAGGCAGCAGTGCACCGCCTGTCGAGCCAGCCCGTCCGCCCAGCGACAGCGTCAGGCCGACGCACACACGGGGCCGCGGCGGCGTCACCACAGGCCCCAGCGTTCCCAGACCTGTCCGGCCCGGCCACGGCGCGCCGGCTGCCGAGCCGCTCCAGCGCCGCGAGCGCACGAGCGGCTGTCCAGCGCACGCCATCACACCGCAACACTGCGCCCGTGCATCATGACTGCGTTACGAAGGGCGCCGAAACACGCGGCCACGGGCGGCAGCGGCGGCCGGCCGGTGCCGCTCGGTCGCCCCGGGCGTCGCTCCTCACCTGCGCCGGATGGGCAGCCAGTCGCGGCTCCAGGCAGAACGCGGCCGTGGTCGGGATGATCTCCGAGGTGCCCAGGTCCACGTACAGCACCTTCATGTCGCGCCGCCCCACGCTCACGATCCGCACGCGCTGGTAGCCGGCGTCCTGCCGCGGCAGAGGCCGACCGGCATCGATCACACGCCCGGGACCCACCGCAACATGACCGCAGCCAGTGAAGGACGACATTAAGCGGCATGAATGTCAGCATCTGGAAGCAAGGCCGCCTGCAGCCGGGGAATATCCACTGCACAGAAAGGCATCTCCTCGGCAGGCAGCGGAAAAACGGTTCCAGAAATAGAACGACGGCACACAACAGACCAGGACGCCGCTGGCGGCGCTCTGACCTTTTTGTAGCCCAGCTCCCCACGGCCGCGCCCCAACGCGCGGCACGCAGTCAGCGAAGTCGCACACCAGAGGCCACCGCCCCACCCACCTTGAACGCGGCGCACATGAGTCCTCGGTGGCCTGGTCAGGAGCCAGCGGCCGCGCGCTGACGTTGAGCGCGTCGGTGAGCTGCGCCACCATCTGGCGCAGCGCCGGCTCCGCCTCCAGCGGCCGCACGTGCAGGCTGCTGACCGACGTCACCGACAACCACCAGCACCTCGGCGTGCGTGCCCGGCGTCAGCGGCGGCGGCGACGGTGGCGACGGCGGCGGCGGAGCCGGCGCGGCCGCCGCGCTGCCCACCTTCGCACGTCGCTCGTAGGCGCCCCAGCGCACCAACAGGTCTAGCATGCTCACCTGCATGTCCAGCAGCTCCACCTGGGCCTGCCGGCGAGGCCCGAGCGAGGTCAAGCCGCGAGGAGCGAGCAGCCTGAGGGGGCCAAGGACAGGAGACCTGACAACGCCGGGGGAAATGAACACCGGAGGACGGGAAACACGGGACACACGATGTCCCAAGACCCAGAACGCACACGGCAGTACAATACAACGAAAAAGGGCACACCTTAGTCTCAAGGCTCTGCCGTTGGCTCGAATCAGGCGTTGCTTGACCGAGAGTTGCGCTTCGCTGCGACAGTGTATGCAAATGAGTTGGGGAAGGACAATGGCGGATGCGACGCCTTCGCACGCTCCATCCCACCCCCACCCTACAAATAACTCTCCTCCACCCCTCCTTAGACCGTCCGCAGTGTGTTCCCAGCCGCGTATCCAAGCCGACGCCTGTCTCCTACCGATCCGGGGCCGTTGCCGAGGACCGGCCGTCTCGACAGCGAGCCGGCTGCCAGCAGGGCGCCGCCGACACCCGGTCTGCGCCGGCGCCGCTCACCGGCTGCTCGCGGGCGCGGCTGAAGCGGCACGTCAGCACGCTTCCCTCGCTGATCTGGCGGAACACGTGCTGCTGGCCCTGCACGGGCACCAGCGTCGACAGGCCAGCCAGCGCCACGCGGCTGGCCTGGATCCGCAGCTGGGCGAACTGCGCGGGCATGGCGCGCAGCTCGGACAGCACCTTCGTCTCGTCGTTGCCGTAGTCGGCCCAGTAGACCTGCGGCGTCGGCCACAGTCAGCTCGGGAGGCGACGCAAGCGGCTGCTTTGAACACGCTGGCGAGTGCGAGGTGAAAAAAAAATAGGGCGGGAAACAGGTTACAATGAAGTTACAGAATTGTGGCTCGCGTAACTATCATGAACAACGCATCCGTTACCCACATCCCAATAAAAAACAATTCACTCGACTACAGCTAATCATTCCAAAAACGAACCAAAAACGACAAAGACCAAGCACCAGTTAATCTAATTCGTCTCCCAGACAGCTTTAATACCAGATGGGATCTCTCGGCAACATCCTCATCTTGACTGACCATGCTCAAGACAACAGAAAGTGTCGGACACGCACGCCGCGCGCGCGCGCGCGCTCGCACACACACACACACACACACACACACACATACACGCACGCACACACGCACACCCCACACCGTAACACCCCCATCCGCCACCGGACACGAGCTCAGGGCCACCAGCCACAGCAGGACAGCTGAGTGCGGGCCAGGTCACCTTAACAGTGTTGCCGTCGGCTTGTGTGATGACGCCGCGCAGGAAGCGACCGTCGCGACTGGCCGAGGAGCCGAGGCAGACGGCGCCCGGTTCGACGGCCGGCAACGACTGCGGCGCGCTCGACCGACAGTACGTCTGGCGGGTCAAACACGGTCAGGAGACCGTACCAGGGGAGGGGGTCAGAAGACAGTACCAGTAGAGGGTGTCAGGAGACAGCACCAATGGAGGGGGTCAAGAGACTGTGCCAGCGGAGGGGGTCAGGAGACCGTACCAGGGGAGGGGGTCTGAAGACAGTACCAGGGGAGGGCGTCAGGAGACAGCACCAATGGAGGGGGTCAAGAGACTGTGCCAGCGGAGGGGGTCAGGAGATCATACCAGGGGAGAGGGTCAGAAGACAGTACCAGAAGAGGATGGCACGAGACAGCACTAATGGAGAGGTCAGGAGACTGCGCCAGTGGAGGGCGTCAGGAGACGGTACCAAGGGAGGGGGTTAGCAAACGGTACCAGTGGTAGAGGCCACGAGACGGTGCCAGCGCAGGGGGTCACGAGACGGCACTATTGAAGGGCGCCAGGAGACTTCATGATTTATTTCTTCGTAAAAACTGAACCCCTCGTAGATAAGTCTGGGGTACAATTTTCACAACGCTACTTCCACCAGCAAGCGATACTTTTTCCACGCTGCCCGAAGGGTAGAAGCGGAAGGCAGCATGCTCCTCTGATACAACAGGCAACCAACAGACAGAGATTGAACACTAGCGGATGGACGTCACGATGGCTTCACGGCGCACCCACCCGCGTCACGTCTGTGGAGCACACGGCGCACACAGTGATATGTCGCCCGCCCGCTCCCCGACCTGCCCGCCTCGGCTTGGTTCGCGGCCCTTCCCCCTCCTCCCTCACCCCCCCCCCCCCCCACCCCCCCCCCCCCACCAGAGCCGGCACTCACCTGAATGTCGGCCATCAGCTGCTCGAGGGCCGGCTTCTGGTCGTGGCACTGCACGGCGAACTTGGCCGGTCCGTTGCTGTAGTGGCAGATGGTGACCAGCGTCTCGGAGCCGGGCGCCGGCGGCACCGACACCATCTGCTTGACGCGCGTCACAAACTGGGTCTGGTGCGGCGGCGGCGGCGGGCTGGCCGCCACCAGCTGCGAAGGCAGGCGCCGACGGTCAGCGGCCGGCCGGGGCCGACGGCGGCAAAACGGGCACGGCTTGATTTCGGGTCAGACGTGTCCTCTCCTAACCCAACCTCGCGTGGTGCTGACGTGTCCCTGTCCTGAACCGAAATGTGTGGTGCTGACCTGCCCCTCCCCTGCTCTGGCCCAGATGAAGCAGCTCAGCCGCTGGCCTGACCTTCCCTCTCCCCGAACCTGACCTAGAGGGAGCGTCTAAGCCTCTGATCTCACCCGTCCTGCCCCTCCCCTGTTCTTCCTGACCTGACCTGGCAGGAGCGGTTTTGACCTGGGACCCCACAACCCCGCGGCCTCAGCCCAGAGTGGGGGCCGGCGCGAGGCTGACCTGGTGGGGCGGCGCCAGCCGGCCGAGCCCCAGCGCCACCAGCTGCGAGGCCAGGGTCGATCCGTCGCCGGTGAAGACGCGCACGTGCAGCGCGCCGTCCACGTCCTGGCGCAGCAGCTGGCCCTGCACCAGCTGGAAGCGCAGCTTGGACTGCGCAGCACGGACGGGGTCAGCACGACAAACGGGCTGCGCAGAACGTCACGGGAGGATCAGCGCAGGTCACAGCGGAGCAGCGCAGGTTACAGCGGACTAGCAAAGGCCACAACAGAACAGCGCACGCCACAGCGGACCAACGCACGTTACAGCGGACAGCGCACGTCACAGTGGAACAGCGCACGTCACAGTGGAACAGCGCACGTGACAGCGGAACAGCACACGTCACAGCGGACCAGCGCACGTCACAGTGGAACAGCGCAGGTCACAGTGGAACAGCGCACGTCACAGTGGAACAGCGCAGGTCAAAGAGGAACAGCGCAGGTTACAGCGGACTAGTAAAGGCCACAGCGGAACAGCGCACGCCACAGCGGACCAGCGTACGTCACAGCGGAACAGCGCACGTCACAGCGGACCAGCGCACGTCACAGTGGAACAGCGCAGGTCACAGCGGAACAGCGCAGGTCACAGTGGAACAGTGCAGGTCACAGCTGAACAGCGCAGGTCACAGTGGAACAGCGCAGGTCACAGCGGAACAGCGCACGTCACAGTGGAGCAGCGCAGGTCATAGCGGGACAGCACAGGTTACGTACGGTAAGCAAAAACTACCCCATGCAAAGGACTATGAATTGTAGCTACCACAGATGGACGTTTAGTTAACATCAGCTCCGATGTTTTGCGATGCGTGATTTGAGCGCGCAGCGACTTGACCTGATGCTTCATTCGAAAATGTGTTCAAAACGATCCCCGTTGTTGGACATCACTCAAAAGCAACACATCTACGTTCCCGACTGAGCGCCAACAGAGCGCAGACCACCGACACTCGAGCAGCAGACCTTCCCCGCCAGGTTGACAGAATAGACGGCACCCTGCGGCGGCTCCGACAGACACCGCCCGGGCTCGCTCTCGTGACCTCAGCTCCGGTTGTCAGCCCCCATCTGCCGGGGGTCGAGAGCCGACCCGCCTACCGACCACCACCTCTCGCAGTCCGGCCCGCGCCGGAGAACAACGCAAGCACGCACGCACGCACACGCGCGCGCACACGCGCGCGCACACGCACGCCTGCACCCAGCCACCCACCTACCCACGGCCACACCCACACCCACACCCAGCCACCCATCACACACACACAACCTACACCCACACCCAGCACCCAGCCACCCACACACCCACATCCACCCGTGCCGATGCCGCCCACTCACCTCCACGTAGCTGATGGCGGCGTCCGTCCAGGCACCGAGCGCCGGCAGCACCTCGGCCACCAGGCAGGCGAAGGCCAGCGGCGGCTGCGAGACCACGGCGACGGCGGCCGGACTCCGGCCCGGGCAGATCTGCCCACACGCGCGCACGCGGCTCACACGGCGGTGCGGAGGCGGCGGGTGACGTGGGACAGATCACACAGACGCGCGCGCGCCGCTGACGGTGTGAACATCTCTGGCGCACACTCACAGGTGGCGGCGGAGGCAAGGGCACAGAACTGCAGGTACAAGCACGGCGCTGAAGTGACAAACGGCGCTGCACGCATCTGGGTGGGGACAATCAATCACAGCCTTGAGGATAGATGCCAGTTGTGCTTATCTGGCAAACTAAATCTCAACGAAGTCAGCTAGCTATTGAGTTTTAAGAGCGCGCCGACTGCTACGCCCAACGGATCAAACTGTCTGGAAACATGCGAAGATGACAACTTTCTACAGGTTGATTCGGCTCTGCATGTCCCAACGCTGGCGAGCGCACACCAGCTGACGACCGCTAAGACCTCTCGAGACTGTCCGTGCGCGGTCACCACCGCGCGGAGCCCAGTCCCTGCCGTCCGGAGGCGCGGTCCCACCGAAATCATCGCGCGCCGCCCGGCCGCTGGCGGCAGCTCGCCGGCGCGCACCTGTGAGCAGCGGGCCACCTCCGTCGTGCCGAAGTCGATGTACTCGACGCTGACGGTGCCCAGGTCGACGCTCTGGATGCCGAGCACGCGCGCCCGGTGCCACTTGGCGGCGCCGCCCGAGGCCGACTTCACGAACACCACCTCACCCTGCTGCAGCTCGTACGGCGAGCTGGCCGTGTTCTGCGACACGTCACAGCACAACACGTGACACAACACGTTACAACACGCCACAGTACAACACGTGACACAACACGTCACAACACGGTACGCTTCAAAAGCGTCCCGGCAGGCGAGCTGTTCGCGGTGCGTGAATCGAACTGACTGAGGCTGGCCGGCGGGCGAGTGAGCATCACCATCCCGTGCCTGTTCTCAACACCGATGTACGTGGCGATGTCACAAGGCACTCTGATGTCATCGGCACTGTTCGACCTGTATCTATGACCTGTCAGCCTCATATGAGCACGGACCGACATGCATGGGTCTCCGGAAACCTGGGGGAATCTAAAAAAAATATTTTAATCATCCTTATGTGTAGCTTACGGGACCTAGACCTGCCAGAAGCCCAAACCGCCACACTGTTCCAACTCCCTATAAGATCTCGCCGTCTATTCGCCGGATCGGCTCGCAAGAAACAAACCACCGAGGCTTGATGCAACCGTCTGCCTTAAAGAGCATGAATGACCCAAGACAGAGACTGCAAACTTGAAGCTCGTTGGCATCGCATGTAGCAACAACTTTTGTACTCCATATTTAAATAATAAAAATGCTGGAGGAAGACATCTGTTTAATTTCCTTCCGGAACAAACAAGGAGAGCAATGATCAGGTGCAAATAGATATGATGCAAAGCACTCAGAAACCATCGTGGAAACCTAGCCCTCGAGAGCTATCGACAAAGCAGCACATAAAGGATACAAAGAGATGGCCTAGTAATTAGGCAACCAATTAGGCATAGGGTGAAACCCGACTTCTAGCTTCGAAGCCGAATCCAAAGGAAGGCAATGACGTGAAATCAAAGCCGAAGTCAGGCGGCTTCGAGGTTTGGAACTGCAAACCCGAACCCAGTCAATGGCTTCGTATTTTCCATTCTGACAGCACGGCAGCGGGTCCCCTGTTCGACCCCCAAGCCCTTGAACAGATACATCATAAAACGGTCCCCTCCCGGGCACGGGGGACTCTGATCCGAGCATTTACCCAGACCGACGCAGGAAACCCCATTAACGCAACCAGATTTCGCACCACCGCAGAAGGTCCAATAATTGGCAGAGATACTACAATGGGCGGCTTAAAGGGAGTGCTCCACGTTTGCATGGGGTTTTGAACTGAAATAATATCACTGAAGACCATTCGGTGCAGTTCACAGCTCTGCCCTTCGTAAGCCATTAACATCTCTAAAACTGAACTATGCGTCCGCGAAGATAAGCGGACTTTTCTGTGAGACAAGGTACACATAGACATCCATGACGTCATAAGTAACGTCATTTAAATCCTGCATTCCATTGACCATGCGGTGATCAAGAACCGAGAAAAATGTAATTGTTGGGTCGTCCATATTTGGCGTTCGAGAGCACGACTTCCAGAGAAAGAACTGCCGTCAACTAGCTCTCAGTCAATGTCGTGCAAGCACGATGACGCAATCAAACAGCGGCGTATTGAGAAGCATATTTACTAACTAAATTTAACAAAAATAATATGAGTGGCCAAGATCAGCCTTAGCCACTTGAACGTAAACCAAAATTAACAAGTAAGCATATTTCATCATATCGGATGTTTTTTTCCAATGTCTTCAAATGCAGAACATTTCCTTCAAAGGGCCTTTGGCTGAAATGGGGTAGAGGGTACCCCGTCCAGTACTGGGGCCCTAACTGACATAGGTCTCTTCCATCGTCTTCTTGTGGGCTATCATCACCAGTTCTCAAATCTCCTTTCGTTACCAGAGGACCCCGACCCACGCAAGAGGCCCACCGGCATTCGAGGTTCCAGTCCCTGCTAAGAAAATGTTCCCCTCGCCGACCCGGGATCCCTTACTGTCAAAGAACTCCGTGTTGGGCACTATGGGCCCCAGACCGACACAGGGGCCTCTCATTGTTGAACTAGTGCAAACTGCGGGCTCTCGGCAGTATCTCTGCTGGGGAAATGAGCTCCTAGGGCACAGACCGACGCGGAACCAAATGTCCGGTGTTGGAGGTCTCTGGCCGAAACAGATGTCCGCACTGCCCCAGGGGTCTCAGTCGGTGCAAGAGGCCATCTGACTGACATTTGGGGTTACAACCCTACGGGTCGGAACCCTTAATGTGACCTCCAGACCATTTGGGGTCTTCAGCCTTCCAATCGGAACCCCGGAAACACCAGCCGTCCGGTCCCGTCGAACACTGCCCCTGGTCGACACCTCCCCTCCCCATCCCCACCCTTCATTGGCTTAGGGGCCCCGAACAATGTATATCGCAGGCCCCTTGTCCCTGCTTGGCAAATGGGCCCTCAGGCCCAGGCCGACACGGAGCCAACTGTTCGGTACTGGTTGGGCCCGACCGATATAGAGGCCCTCATCAACTCAAGGGGCCCCCAATCGGCGCAAAGGGTCATCTGAATGGCATTCGAGCCATCGCACCTATCAATATAAAAGGTAACCTTCATTCACAAGGACGTTTTCTTTCCTCATCATGCACCCGTCATTTTATGTTTGCAGGTTTAGCTATCTGGGACCAAGTCACAGGTACCGAACGCCTGCAATGGCGAATAGGTACAAAGTGCAGGAGCAAAAACTCCTTCGGTGTAGCAAAGCGCGATGATTTTGATAGCCCTGACGAAGTATAACGGAGGCTGAAATAGCAACTCTTGTCAGCTGCATCGAACCACCCAAATTCCTCAAAACTTTCGTGTTACTAGGTTCGTTGATTTACTGACTCGTATGTTTTGCGAAACTAACTTTTGCGAACGAACTGCAACTTTGGAGTCAACTCTTCTGATTCTGAAACAAGGCTGTGGAAGCGACCGGTATCCCCTTTCAAAGCGATCCTCAAATTCGGCACTGCGGTCTCAACCGACGAACGTTGGGCATTGAAAACTGTACAAACGAGCAGTCAGGTTTCATGTGACGGATAAACAGCCACTACGTTTTTCGCAGCGCTTTGTTCAGTCGCCGACCGCCGATAACGTAAATCGTCACAAACTTAGCCATTTCACCAACTAAAATAATTCACAACGTTCAAGCAATATGATTCGTGAACTGACTTCACTGACGTTTGCATATCGTTTCATGATCTCATCCACGTGTTATCATCCCGTTCCAAGCCGCTCAACCAGCCTCGCTGATCAACACGCGTACTCCATGTCACGTTTTTCGGACATCTCTTACATTGGACATGCTTATCGAAAAGAGCCCACCCGCTCAGCCATACAGTAAAAGAGCTACTTAACTTACCGAATTATTCAGATATGTACAGCTTAGCAGAACTCGGAATACACACGCAGCACAAAAAACCAGGCGTGTAACACTGTGCCCCGTTCCGCCCTGAGGTCGGAACGGTCGCGCCGCCCACCTGCTCGAAGTGCAGCCGCATGGAGTCGATCATGCTGCCCAGCGCCGAGAACTTCTCCGTGTTCAGCTGGGCGTAGAACTTGATGTGCGAGCCCGCGCTCGTGACCATGGTCACGAACAGGCTCAGGTCGCCGGACATCTCCGGCCGTCTGGCGGGTGTGCTCTGCACGAGCGGGGGATGCGTCACCACCCGGCCGCACTGTTCCACGCCACTGGACCCTCTGGCTCCGGTGACACGGGCCCCGTCATCACCGGCCCGCCAGCCGCTCCGCGCCACGCCACTGGACACTCTGGCTCCGGTGACGCGGGTCCCGTCATCGCCGGCCTGCCAGCCGCTCCGCGCCACGCCACTGGACACTCTGTCTCCGTTGAAACGGGTCCCGTCATCATGACGCCTCTGACGCAGTGCTGCAGCCGTTGGCTTAAAACGCAATGTGTTTCAACATGTCAAACAATGCTCGAAGAATACTCAATAACATGTCGACAACCTCAGTTCCGAACGTTTCATAGACTGCATTGCTTCACCTCACGCCATCCTGCACGTTCAATGTTAGGCAACCAACGGTACCATGAAGTTGAGGCTGGCAGGAAACCTTTGCATATAGGCTGTAAGTACCCAGAACCCCATTCGATTATTTTTAAAGACTTCAACCAAATATTTCTCAATGGATGAGTTTCTAGGATCAGAGCTCATGCTAAGCAGTGCTTGTTGCGTAAGCCCTGACCCCTACAATCCGATCACGCAATTTCAGTTCAACAGTATAATTCGGGGGCGAAAGTCACCGCGCCACAATGCTCGCGATGGTACAGTCCGTCCTGCCCCCTGACCTCATCTGACCTTAAGCGCGGCCGCTGCCACCGGCCGCCGGCCATATCTGTCCAGGGCAAGTAGCGAACATCGAAAGCGACTCGAACCCATAGCGCCACGGGCGGGTGGATCTGAAGGCAGGCACTCTAACCAAATGAACCAAAAGAACGGACTCGACGGAATTACGACAATCCTGATGCCAAAAAACCGTCTGCAGTATGCAGTAGTGTTTTGAACGACCATACTGGCCACTAGGGGTGGGGCTTTGTGTGCGTTAGCGGGGATGGGAGAGGGGGCCGGGGGGGGGGGGGGGGGGGGAGAGGAACGTGGATTGCATCGGAAAAAATGGCATTGACGACAGGGTGACTTAACAAATTGTTTGCTATATCGTTAGCTGTTTTGTATGGGCTCGATGGTTACGAAGTGTGGAGCTTTCCACCACTGATTAGGATGGGGTCCCCAACGAAGGGGTGGGGGCCCCGACAAACTCTCGTCACATCGAAGGGATCCCAGGATGATGCGACGGTATTCCGGAAGTACTTCGCGAAGCACTGAAGGATGGCAATGGGTTTTTAATAGGCTGATACTGAAACTAATCACCTGCCTGGTTGTATGCTCCCATCCGACTACTGGACAAACTTTCCACCATTTCCTGTGACTGCAACAAAACTTTTGGATGGCAGTGACTGTGGATGCTGCTGCATATCTGCCTCCTGACTTCAACTTTTCCAAACCAGGTATGCAATCTGTAAATGGAGTTGTACCTCCCTCCCTAGACCTGGCAAACCTCCCAAAGCTGGCAAGGGTTCCAGGGAGGTTCCCACTCTAAAAAGCTTCCTGCATGACTGACATGTGTTGGCAATATAAATAACTATGTTGCAGCTGTGTCATTTGCCACTACTTGGTTTATGTGAATTGCCTTCAGCTCCAGTATCTGTTGCCACATCTGTGAGCAAAATGTATGCTGCATAGTGAGAGAAAGTAGCATTTGGAACATTGGCATTTACCATGTCAAACTCACCACCCAGCATCATGTGTTACAAAACTTTGGAGCAAATATGGCCTTACCATAAAAAGCAATATCTGGCACACCATTCCATACACACCTGCCTTTCCTCCAAGCAATGAACATTACAGAGAGTGCATTCCTGTAACTCACAAATAACCAACCAATCACAGCAAAAAATTGATGCACCATGTGAATAAAATATGAGGATGTCCTAAATATATCACAAAAACATACTGATCAGGTCAGCAGTTCAAAACCACATATAAAAATTAAACTGAATAATGCTATATCTTCCCGAATCTGGTCACAACATATTACAACTTACACCCGTAATGACATGAACATAAAATGTCATAAAACAATTATACTAATACCAACAAATAATACAATAGGAAAGAACTACAAAATTAAGTGAAAACAAAATGAAATGAAAACTCTTTGGAAACTGAGAAAGCAAAGACCTTCACACCAAATTTTTCAATTAACTGCATCATCTCTTGGCCCGAGAAGTGCAGTGTGAACCTGCATGCTCCTAGGGAAAAGTAGACTGAAATATACCCTATTAAATGCACTTTCTACCATCCCCCTTTCGGTCTTCTGAAACCAGCACTGTTCATGACTGATGTTCTTAGCTGGCACATGCACAAAGCTACAGATCTAACTGGATGACCTCTAGACATAGCAAATATTCACAAAAAGCCATTATGCTATTGACACACCATACATCCAGTTACATCACTGGGAGGGATGTTAACATAAGCTCAGAAAGCAGCATTGAAAGGTAAAGACCACAAATGTTGGGTATCAAAATCATGTTCATGTCCTAGTGTTTACTGTAATCTTCACGTGAACACCGAGTTCAGTGGAATCCAAACAGTTTTCTGGTTGAGAACTGCTCCCATTGAATAGGACAAAAGCTCACACAGTAGAGACCACAGTGCCCCAAATGATTCATATTTCATCGCATTACGGAGTCTACTAGAAATCGCAGACTTGCGACCGGTTCACTCCAGAAGTCCAAGAACGTGAGTATGCGGGATCACTTGCCTTAATCCTGGCTCACATCGTAAATATCCTTCCCATGTTAACTCAGCACCACAAATGCCTTAAGCCAAATGTGTTTTCATCCGCGAAGCATCATCTCAGAACATTTGCATTTACCGCGCAGGGCCCCGCCCCCTGGCCTTCGCGGGTTCCGAATGTTATGGGAACACGTGGCGACGAAAATCGAGCGTGCGACGCGCCAAATTTGGCCACAACAGTACGTGCCAGCATATCTGCTACCAATCAGTAAATACTTTGTCATTTTATCTACGCCGTTTTATGTGCTGTGTGCGGATCAGTGTAACTCGACCTCAATGAATTGGTGTGCTGAAATATCAATTAATTGTTTGGAAATATTGCCTAGACAAGATAGGATCATCTTTGCAGCAATCGAATTCAATTTCCTGGAACCAAAAGCATCAATTAATTGATTTAGCACCTACGAGTCATGCGGGTGCGTCAGACGGCCTACTTGAATGACACTAGCAGGGATCACGTAAACCTTTGTGATATTATTTTATCCATGGTACTAGTATGAAAATGCTGTTATGTGTCAGACAATGCCATCCAACGCCGGACCTCCGCACCGCATCCCCAGCCCTCGCTTCACTCATTGCAAATTTAATTGAGATAAACAACTAGAATTAGCATCCACCTCCGATCATGGTCAGGGCCGGTGCATCGGGTAGTGGGACGATACACGGAGATGTCACTAAGCTCAGTCAAACTCCACGGGGACCCGGGCAGGACCACCCGACATTCAGACGGGACCGAATGGCCACGTCACGACGTGATGGCCGTGGCCAGTGGCGCACGCGGGGGAAGGCACGGGAGACCTGCGATTAGAGGCCCGATTTGAGGGTTCGGAGGGCCGGAAAAGTCGGCCGGAGGTGGCATTTATGGTCCCAGCCCCGTGGACCGGCAACTCCAGTGTTAGACAAAGGGCTCTGGGCGCTGATCAGGAGGCCCCTGAGTCGATAAGGGCCTATATGTTGG
>NW_023596461.1:12504775-12652730 GCF_011947565.3 Pollicipes pollicipes | reverse complement strand
CTGCAAGGCACTTGAGTCCTACCGGCATGCTCACTATCTTCCTCCAAGGCCAGGACTCACAGTGCAAACAGAGGTGTGCACGCTCATGACGGACGCTCCGCAGCAGTGAGGGAAAGTGGTGTGTACGGGACCCTAGGCACGCGAGAAACTTCGGGGAACCTTTCAGCTTTCCGTTACACCAGCGGTATTTGTCAGACCTGACCTATGCAGGTGCACGCGTCCATGCCTTCGGAGCTGCACGAATTCCCAGAAAACCGCGCCCACTGTCCGCTGACATAGTATTTCCCGGACTGCCCCGTCAGCGGACTGGCAACGCAACAGCTGACAAACGCGGGAGCCATCGACCACATGGACACTCATCCATGTGGATATTCAGGACACCTACGGCGGCCAGGCATTTGGAAGCAGCGATCTGAACAAAACCTATCTACCTTCGTTCTCTGCTCCCAGCCCTTCAGCCCACGAGGGCATTTCACCTTTATACATAGTTAATAACAATTTGAATGCATTCAAAACCTCAAAACTGAGCAGACCACGAAATACACGGTGGTTCAACCGCCCGAACAGTGAAACGAACGGTCGCGTTCGGAGACGGCTCGTTGCGGCGCGCGGCGAACACGGTAGCCGACGTGGCTGCCGTGCGCGCATTAGCCCGGCGCCGGCCAATGCGCACTCATGCAGCCACAATCAGCGTGCCGGCGCCGAGAGGCCCCGCGGAGTCAGGCAAGTGTCTCGTGTGCGGCGAGGACGCCAGTTCAGGGCCGCAGCCCGCACAGCGGCGGCGCCAGCTCACGAGGGCAGCATCCGGGTCCGCGTACATTTGGGAGACAGCTGTGCTATGCCTGCTCCGACGTTCCGCATATGTTTTAAGGTTTGCGTTGGGTTCAGAGGCGACGGAAGCAAAGCGGGGACGGCGGAAGGCTGTGTCCACTTCCTCGCTCGCTCTCTCGATCTGAGAAAAGTAAAAACCTCGTTCTGACCGTTCACCTTCCCCCTTCCAACTTCTCCGGGGCAACTCCGCCACTGGTTGGAGCAATCAGTAGACGATCGGTGAAGTGCGGCGTTCCCGACTAGGCCGGTGACCATTCCCATATACCCCCTCCCCCTCCTGTCATGCACAATCATAGTTGTTTATAATAATTTGGATGTACATATATATTCGATTGCGTATGTAAATTTATAATATATATATATATATTATATAATAATTATATATATATATAATATATATATATAACCTGCTTATGCAAATCTCTCATTGGATTACACGCGCTTCCTATAATTAGATACATCAGATATAAGCATGTGTTTTTCAGGGGCGCACAGCTTTCTGCTCAGTTCGGGGACTCCATGCCGCCACCCAGCTTCGAGAAGGAAGTGGGCCAAATCAAGAGAGAAGCTCGTTTTGGGATGCATATTGTGGGTAGGTTTGGTCATACCGTCGCGTTTTGCTGTGCAGCGCGTCACATGCAGCCAACCACAGACCGGCGGTGGTGTTAATAGTCAGGCCGTGGGCCGTTAGTGTTGGTTCCCCCATCACGTGATACTTTTTCTACCCGAGCCGGCATGGAACAATGCACACAAATGGTATTCACGCTAAGAAAACGGGTCGTTTCGGACTTGAATAAGTGATGTCTGTGAATGTCTCTTCGTGTCCCGGAGCCTGACCATATCAGTTCGAATCCCACTCAAGGCGAGCTATTTCCGTTGAGCTGTAGCACGAACAGCGCGATGTCTGTGAAAGGATACTTCAGGCCAGCAGCGCGGGCTGGTTCAGGGCGTCTATAACGGAACAACAGACATGTGGGGAGAGAGAACAGCATGTGGGTGGAAGCGGCCGCCAAGACATTCCCTCCAAGTTCCGCAATACCTGAGAAACTCTCTAATCACGACACCGGGTTCAAAATTAGAAACCATCGAGGTCCCAGCGTCCATTCCCACATGTTAACGGCCGGCGCCGTTAAGCAACTACACGCGGCGCACGAAACACGTGCCACACAGTTCCGAAACAGCGCTTCGGCGGCGGTGCGGCTGAATGAGAGCTGCAACGTCGGCGGTCGCACGCCGGGCCGGCCCTGTGACGGGGAGGCCCCCTGCAGTCAGACGCCACGGCTATCAGCCGCAAACGGAGCCCCAGCGGCCACCACCACGGCCGCCAATCGTAGCCGTAGCCGCGCACTTGCGCACGGCCACTATCTCCGCACCCTACACGTCAAACAGCGAGTTTTTGCGCCGTGTTTTGCCGGCGTGCTGACCCAGTTGCCGATTGAGAACGACAGCGGTACAGGGCCCGCTGTGCGATCGACGACACAGACGGCGTGAGCATTGAACACCGCCGCGGTCACGACAGCGTGGCAGCAGCACCACGGGTGCCGCTTCATTTGCGCAGTGACCCGGTGTCCGAAAACAGCGCCAGCGCTACAGTCTGGCACGTCGGCAGGGTAGAAGAAAGTATGCTAACCGAAATAATCTGCTACCCGAAATTAATGCAAGCATGCCACGCTCTCATTGACAATGCTGTTGCTCTGTACCTTGGGACGGCTGCTTTAGCTTCAATGTAGCTAACCATGACGCAAGTCGCTGGACTGAGGTGGAGGGCATGCGAGAAACAATTTTTGCAAAAATCCCCACTACAATGGGAAGAAACATCAAGACCGGACAACCGGAATATCGAAATAAGAGAACCGGAAAACATCAGCGATGATTTCGCCTGCTGGGACAAGAATTTGTAGGGTACACAGCCAAACGTCACCTCGGAAGATATTCAACCCCGCTGTGTCGTGCTGCGATTGTCCTCACCTACTACGCAGGGTGGCGGCACACTTCGACATAGTTTAGCAGGTACACGCACAGCCCTGGTTAGATGGTAGAGTGATGGTGTATGACACAGATCAGACACGTCAGCTTTTGCTCACGACCTGAGCCATTAGCGTATTGCTGACCTCATCTTCAAATCAACTGTCGAACTCCACATTAAGTGGCGTATCGTCGCCATGTGTGGTGTCATTGCTCTTCATAGTTTATACCTGAAGATTAAAACGAACGACTGAATGGTGTTTACACCCTACCAAGCCAGACGAGTGCGATAGAACATTTATCCCACCAGCTGCTGCTGATATATAGGAAAACACAACCGATTTCGGATAGTTTCTGGCAGTGTGAGTGAAAGGCGGCTTGTAGGGACCGGGGTATCTACCCCCCCCCCCCCCCACCTCCCCTCCCCCCCTAACGCATACACTTTGACATCCGGTCTCCCCACACTTTGGAACTGCCGATGCCCGGTGGTTTGAAACCCCGACCCCCACAGGATATTAGCTATCCTGTTCGTGACTTTATTTTTGTATATTTGTGAAATGTGCCTAGACACACTCGTGTAGATTTCACAGCACCTGCAAGCTGCCTATCTCCGTTCAGATTCCAAATAAAGCATTCACTTCAATATTTTCATGCACGCGCTGAAAGCATAAAGATCGGGAGACGGCAAATGGCACTAAGTCATAAGCGGTGTCTACCGTGGGCTCTATATCTCTCTATATTTTGGTGGGCTGGAGGATCAACAGATCAGCAGATCAACAGATCGAGGAGATTGTTTCTGAGCTTCAACGCGAGGCCTGCATGTGGAGAAGTGCGGACAGAATTGACATTCCGTCGCGATGCGCTTGCTTCACGTTTTTAAAAAAATCTCCTGCAACACAAGCCATGCATGTATCCCAACGCACGCTAACCAGAGGAACTATGCGCGTTGTTGTTTTACAGATCTGACAGGCGTGCAGCGCCCCAACTGTGTTTTCTGCGTCAGCATCGAGAAAATGTATTGTGAATATCTTGGGCAGTGGCAGATGCACTCCAGACCGTCGCGAGAGGAATGTAAGTAAAAGGCAGCGGAGCGACCGGGCGGCTGGTTATGCCCAGCAGCGCCGCCATTTTCCCGCCCCCCGCCGCTGCAACGGCGGGGAGTTTGGTGGTGACGGGTGACAAAACAGCCGCCACTGCGTCCACGTCAAACGCACCGCGTCACCATTACTCGCAACGGTTTGGCCGACGCGTGCGTCACGCCGCCGTCGTCGTCTCCAGCAACCGGATGTGTCTCCTGCCTCCTGTCCGCTCGAACGGCACGTTCGGTCGCTTCATGGACGGTGAACTAGCGAGGTGAAGCACCCGCTGGATGAGGTAAAGACTAGCTAGCAACACCCCTGGCCCGCCAGCCGCCAGCCGCCAGCCGCCAGGCCAGCTCCAAAACGCACCTGGTGTTCCGCACGCCGTCGCCACCACGCGCATCAAGACCCGCCGTGACTCGCGACCCTCGCGGCATCCAGCCGGATCGGGACTTACGGAATCAGGCGGGACCAGAATGGTGCCACCATCACTACGGCGCTGTGCAAGGTTGCGCGGTATTCAGGTTAAGGATATCCATGCAAGGTAGCAAATGTCGTCTGCATGAGTCATCGTGCAAACGCATGTTGATTAAGTTAAGCCGGACAAAATATGTCGCACTAGAATGTCCATGTAATTAGCCCGAGTAACTTCAGTTGTGTGATAAGTTTATCGTCGATTTCGTTGTCATTTGGCAAAGACAGACCGTCACACCGTCACACCGTCACAAACCGTCACTGCCAGAACGGCAGGCCCGGCCGCTGTAAGCGAGGCTCGTATACAAAACAAACAAAAACAACAAAAAAACACTACACTCTGTTCGTGCGCACGTACCGGATGAAACTGTCGATGAAACCGGAGTGCATCACCGGACCGACATGGTTTTGAGATTCAAATGATGGGTGGCTGAACAAGGAAAAATAGCTCAACCTAAACCGAAAGTAATCCAAAGCGAGTTTCACAATGAATTTAGCCCACTCTCGTCCAAAGTTGGGAGCTGGAGCCCCCTCCCCTCCTCCCCACACAAACTGAACAGGAAACTACACCCCCAAATCGCAGTAAGATCGTTTGCGAAAGAAACAAGTTTGTGCTAGTTTGAGTTCACAACGGAGAGTTTCACAACGCATTGTTCCTCCGCCAACCTTCAAACGCGGCTCCGGAAAACGCGATATTGGTGACAACCGGCAATCAGCGAGTGATTGCGATCCCGATAGATCATAGCCGTCTAAGCCAATTCACGCCGCACCGGTTGACGAGGGAAAAGAGGAAAATCAACCCACGAATACTGCACGCGAGAAAACACTTTTGCAGCAATTATCTAATCTACTTGTCCACAGTCACAACACGTGCATGGACCACAGGGGAAGAAATGATAGGCGCGGAAAGCTAAAGCAGCCAATTCGGGCACATGCCGTCAAATTTGGGCTACTTTTCGGATTAGGTCTTCTCAAGCCCTCGAGAACGTAATGCATCGTGCAAAGGCCCAAAGCCTCCGCCCTTGGGTCCGCCAGAGTACTGACGCGAACAAACTCGCGGGCTCAAGCGACGAAGTGAGCGGAGTCGCCGGCGGCATTCAGTTCCGCGGCATTTAAAGCGCAGCGGCAGCGGCATCTACGGCGCGCGCGAGGCGTGCCAGCGGCGCAATGGCCGCGGAAACACGTGCGGACCTGTCTGGCCAGGTCACCTGGGCGCCATGCTCCCAGCACGCACGGCGGTGAGTGGTGAGAAGGCGCCCGGCGCCTGCGGCTGCTCTACCGCCGTCCAACGAGGCCCGACAAGAACGGCCGCCAGGGCCGGTGGAGGAACGCGTACCACCCCCCTCGGCGCGCGAGGTCGACGGCGACAGATGGAGCGGCGGTCAGACGCCCTTTCGCCGTAGCAGTGGGACAGCTGCGACAGTTTCTTCTTCCGGGGAGCGCAGCACCGAACCAGTTCAAACCGGTGTTTCGCCATTCGCAGAATCGCCCACTCCCACGTGGTCGCAGCCGCGACCCATGTGAGGCGGCGCGGAAGTTCCGACGGTCCACCACGCCGGCCACTGGTCAGCGCGCAGGTGCGTGGAGATGGCCGCCGCAGGTGGTCGAGCAGCCGCCAGCGCCACTCCGCGCCATGCGAGCAGAATAGCCCGGGGCGCGCGCGCGCGCGGCTGCGGTGATTTCTGCTGTCTGGCGGGCGGCCAGCGCGGCTGGGAGCTCGGCGGAGGCCGCGGCGGGGGGTGCGCTGCCGGCCGTGTCAGTACGGCTGGCTGACCTGACAGTGGTGACAGCCCAGAGGATGCGCTGTCGGCGTGACCCGGACCTGGGCCGAGGTCAGCCGGCGGGGCCTCTGCTCACGCCCCCGCACACGTGTCGCACCGCTGACACGAGCCCTACAGCTGCACGATCAGAGATATCAGCTCTGGTCGGCTTATTATGAGCAACTATCTATCGCTTACAACTCACGATGGGCCCATTGATCTTCATTGAAGCTACGTTCCAATGCTGCGCCATTGACGTCGTCAGTGTACTTTCCAGCCGACCCCTGACTCCTCACTTCTGACCTCCTTCACATTGCTGAGATTGCACCAAGCTCTGCAGTGTGTGCGCGACCGCGGAGGATGACACGAAACACCACACAGTCGGTAGTGCAGGTGACAACATACGCAGCTCGTTGCACTGGCCGGCGTCGTGTGCTAACGAAGGCGCCGTATTTGGGCATTTGCTCCGGAGGGCCGGCACCACCACAGGCTCGTAAGCACCTGCAGGTGGTCTTTGCAGCTTGGTCGAAGCTGGCATTTTCGCTCACTGGTCACTGCACAGGGCCCCGTGAACTGACTCTTCGTAGCAGCACGTAGCAAAAACCACAAACAGCTACACAGCAAGAAGGCCGTGACATCTGCAGTCAGCTCCGCATGGGCAGCACAGAAACTCGTCGCCAGCTGCTCTAGCTGCTTACAAGTCTGTCAAGGGAGCAGCAGCTGCCGCTCTGCCACTAAAGCGCACGGGCCTGCCGCTTCTCGCCGCCTGCACCGTGCCCGCCGCGCGCCACCTGACCGAGCTGAGCAGCTCCAGCACAGCGCACGGTTCACTGGCGGTGACAGCTGGCGGTGGCAAGCGCTGCAGCGCCGACACCGCGCCCATCGGCCGGTCGGCAGGCTCGCACAGGACCGGGCGACACCGACACCGCGCCTTCCGGCGCCCCGTGCCGTGTTGCCCCGGTGACTGACGAGGTCGCGCCCGCGACCGGACACCGGTCCGGGGGCTGAGAGTGCAGATGGTGGCGGCGTCAGATGTCCAGGGTGTGCGGCGTAACTGGGCTGGTTCAACAGCTCAGCTGTGGTTGAATGTCCCCCTGGGAGACGCCGCACATGAATACCCCAGGCAGGTGCCTTGGTGGGTGCGTGCGAGCGCGCGTGTGCGTGAGGGCGTGCGTGCGTGCGTAAGTACGTGCGTGGGTGCGTTTTAACAGCCTGATGGTCAACCTCTGAACTTCGCAGAGCCAAGGGACATCTGTAAAGCGTGGACATATTTCAGTCAAAGCCCTTCCATAATTTCACGCATATATACCCTACGTTGTATCTCAAGCTGAGCTTCAACATCCAATTTCAGTATATATATATATATATATATATATATATATATATATATATACATATATATATATATATATATATATATATATATAACAAAAGTTTTGTCAGACTTGTGCACGCTGTATCTGTAATTAAAGGTCATGTATTGAATGCCATGCATATGTAATATTCTTGTTGTCTTCTATTCCATTATTTTTTTCTTAACACAATGCTATCAAAATATTACATTCACATTTTCCTAACATTATTTTGGGTGCATTTTCGCACAGAAGGTCTGATACAATAGTGTGTAATTAAGTTGGCCGAACTAAAAATGTTTCTTGAGTGTTTTCCGACAACGAGCAGATGGTAGTTTTTCTAAAAACTATTTCCTGATCACTGAGAAAATGAGAACAACGGGCGATTGCCTGCATTGCCATTTATATTTTGTAATAACGCTACGCACTAAAAAGCTGCCATAATGAAGATGCCGGCAGGTGGCACCAGCTTTCCATTGGACCAATGTTCAGGCCAAAACGTTGTCTTAATATTACAGCGTTCAAATTTACCATTTCTAGCACAAAAACGCGCCCAATGAATCATGCCGATATGTTTTAACCTCGCACAAAATGAGCTCAGAGACAATTTCTCACGAGGTCTAATTCATTAGGGTAGCGTTAGAAGGCATACCTGTTGTACGCGCGCGCGTAGAGTGGCGAATAGCCGCACGTCCACCTTACGCCTGGAGCACCTCGCACCACTCTTATACATGAAAGCAGTGTCCACAACCTGTCTCAAACAGGCGCCCCTGCCCTGGCGCAGCCGCCCACGTGATCTTAGTCGCCAGCATGTGATCCACGTGATCCACGTGATCCACGTGATCTACGTGATCGTGATCCACCCCACGTGATCTTAGTCGCCAGCAGCGGAGCAAAAATCCGGACCAGACTTTGGCGGCGGGTGGGAGGATGGGCGCGTCCACACCCGCTGGCGTCAGCGACACGTCCGGCCTGCGAGCCGGCTGGCCCGACCGGCACCGGTCACGCGGCCGCCGGCTGCCGCCCCGGCCCACACCGGTCCCCGCCGGGCCGGCCCCGACCTCGCGCTCTCACGGCGCTGGCCGCGGCGCCAAGCGACGGCACGAAAGCGAGGCAGCGTGGCGCACTGCCACGCGACGGCGCAGGTGTACCGCCGTCGCTTCTGCACGCGCCTCTTTCTCTGCAGACGGCGTGGAGCGGAACAAGCGACGCGCGGGCCGTGCAGCAGCATCGAGCTCGACGTTTTGCCAGTCGCCCAGGCGTGCACGCATCCGAAGTAGGCGGAGCAGGCGGGCAGCTTCATCAGCAGGGGCGTCAACAGCGGCGGGCTCGTCGCGAGCCGCCCTAGACGTGTTAGCTGCCCATCCGCTGCATGTGCACACGCCACCCCCGGCGGGGGCCTGCCACGCGCCGCCAGTAGCCGCGAGGTCCGCCGCACCGCTGAGCAGCCGGCCGTCGCCGGCCGTATCTGCTGACGCGACTGCCCGGCGGGGTCCCGTCCCGTCCCCCTGGCGATCGCCGCGTGCCGAACGGGGCACCACCGCGACACGCATCGCAAGGTCTATTTTTAGATTGCCGCTAAGCTCGTTTTCACAACGCCTGGGCTTACGAGGTCGTTTTGCAGAAGGCCTATTTTCAGAAGGTCAACGTTTCGCAAGCCTTCGCTCCGGGTACCTATGTTCCGGTCTACTTTATGAAGGCCACGCTCAGAGGACCTGCTGACAGAAACCTGTGTTCCGAAGGTCTCCAGACTCCGCCAGCAGGAGAGGGACGAAGCATTCCCCCCAACTTTTCTGCAGATTAAACACTGCTTGCGGGCCTAGGTAAGGTAAATGCCTTAGAAATCTCGATGTTCCCGTCTCCCTTTACGTCCTGAACTAACAACCAGTGTAAAAGTAGATCTTCCTGGTACGGGTTTGGACAGTGAGCTTTCTAATCACAAGTCCCTTGCAAGTAAACCGTCTGAACAATGGTTTCTGGAAGCGTGCGTTCTGCACATAAGCCTAGTCTATCTAGGCCTTCTGAAAAAGGGGTACAGAACGAAGGTTTTCTGAACATATACCAGAACATAAACCCTTGGAATGTACGCATTCTGAACATAGCGTTCTGAGCTCAGGTCTTCCAAAAATACACCTTCTGGACGGAAGCCTTCTACGAGAGAGAAATAAGCCTGGGCTAGCCTGCCGGGAGCCTCCTAGGCTGGCCACTGCGCCGCGGCCGCTGGCGCCCCGTGCGGACCGGAGATATGAATCAGTCCTGGCGGTGGTCGCGGCACCAGGCCGGCATACCTCAGCCCAATGTGGTCTGCGGCACGCGCAGTGTACACGCGGGGCGACGGCCGTGCGGCTGGCGCACCGGTCCGCCCGCCGAGCGAGGCGCTGCCCCCGGCAGCGGCGACCAGCGCCGTGCCGCGGTCCGACCGAACCGGCGCCCCCGGCAGCGGCGAGGAGCGCCGCGCTGCAGCTCCGACCGAGCCGCCCAGCCCGGCGCGGAGAGCGGCGGCGACGCGTCAAATGCAGCGCGGCGTCCGGCACCGCGGGTGCGTTGCAGGCGCTCTTTGCAAGACAGACTTGTCTCGGTGTCGGCCGGAGGCGGTGGCCGTGTCGATGTAAGTCCAGGATTAGATAGCATCCGTGCTTTAAATAGCTTGTCCACCTGTGACACGACACCTCGCGAGAACAGCGCGTTCGTTTCACTGAGATAGCGGACGGTCTCGTTCAGGCAACACGGCTTCTTTTTACCGCGCCGACCCAGCTCCGTGAAGCGAGATAAATCGACAACAGGTTTCGATCGACGGTAGGCTGCTTTCCAATGAGGTCCGCCGGCCTGCGGTTGTAGTGATTGTTATTGCTATCGAATGGCTGTCGAAGTGCATTTAGACCGCCAGCTGCAATAGGGAAGGTTGGGGCGACGGGGTAGTGTGAACAATCGACATCGAACCAGTCACACTGAAGGTGGCACAAACATCCACAGTATGGCAGCATGACCAGGCACAGGGTCGTCAGCCGCCTTTCTGCCTGCCAATGTGAAGCGTCTGATATGACTAGTGTCATGGAAGCTGCCTTGAACCTCAGAAAAGAGCTGTTAATGCTTAATGTACGCTTCTGGCTCCAGCAGCGCTTCGACGTTGAGTCCCAGGAATGTGGAGGGAGTATTCATCACAGATGTCAGAAAAATCCATCGATGATCTGTCAAAGCGAAGCATCTTGTAAAGTGCCGTTGGTGATGATCATTCCAAGCATTGACGCATCATTACTTTGCACCAACTCGCACATTTCATTAGTAGTCCATAATACATGTGCGAGAAGTCCGCATGCACGCAACGTTATTCCCGACTCGACTCGTCCCTCGCCTCGCCTCTGCCAGGCTCGGCTCGGCCTCTGCACTCTGTGCTTCGGCTCCGGCGCCGGCTCCGGCTCTCGCTGCCGCAACGGCTCCGGCTCCGGCTCGGCTGCCGCGCCGGCTCTCGCTGCCGCACCGGCTGCGGCTCCGGCTCCGGCTCCGGCTCCGGCTCTGGCTGCCGCGCGGCTCCGGCTTCTGGCAGTGGCGGCTCACGACGTGCCGCGCGGTCCCGGCCGCGCAGCTGCGCAGTTCGCCGAGGCCCGGCACGCGCTCGGGCCGCGACCCAGCCCGCCAGACGTCAGCCGCTAGGCTAGCCATGAGACGGGCCAGCCGGGAGCGGCGATGACGGGCGCAAGAGGAAATCTCAGCAGAAATTCACGTTATAATTGGCTTAAAAAGACCCAGCGCTCTCGGCTTTTTAACATCGTGAGTTGCGAGTTCGTATGTTCTTCACACGGCCCCCACTCAGCTGGGATGTCCCAGATGCGGCCCCCGCTCAGCTGGGATGTCTCAGATGCGACCCCTGCTCAGCTAGTATGTCTCAGATGCGACCCTGCTCAGCTAGGATGTCTCAGATGCGACCCTGCTCAGCTGGGATGTTTCAGATGCGACCCCGCCCAGCTGGGATGTCTCAGATGCGACCCCGCTCAGCCGCGATGTCCAAGATGTGACCTAGCTCAGTTGGGATGTCCCAGGTACGGCCCCACTCAGTTGGGATGTCCCGGGAGCGAGAGTCCCAGCAGCAGCTCGAGCAGGCTGGTGGCCGACTCCCAGGCTGAGATATCTGTCCTCCCCCTCCCCCTCCTCCTGCAGCCTGGATCCTTCGGTCCAAGCGCGCGCGTGCAATGGATTTCGCATGCATCTGCGAGGTTTAATGAGAACGAAATATTATTCTCTCAGCAGCATTGGGTCGGGCAAGGCACCCAGTCAACGGTAACATTTTCAACAGGTATGCTTCCAGCAGCGGGGGCGGCCCAGTCTGGAGTTTCTAGCCAGCTGATAGCGATCGAGCGAGGCCAGGCGATCACGAGGGCAGCAGATCAGTGACAGACGCTTGGTGATTCGGCCGGATATGCAGTAAGAAAAGACCAGACTGCACTAAATTCCAACCGCACGATTTCATCTCAAAGGGTCCTCATCCAGCTTCCCAATACATAAAGGCTGTACCTTAGCCTGCACTTTATACTTTCACCGCATTGTAGGAGCCCAATTGCTAACGTGGGCCGTAACTTCGGTTCCTGATGACGACACAACCTTAAAAAGAAACTGTCCACTCCGCTTTTCCCGCAGGGCAGCAACAGCGTCTGACTGCACGCGGAGCAGACGGCGGGCGGTGCGAGCCAACCGCGTGAAAACGCGACCGTGTGCGGCCGGCAGGACACGGCGGCGTCTGATCTATGGAGACGCCCACTGGGAGCGCGAGTTACGGCCGGAGCGAGGCGGCGGCGCGGAGCGGGGCGTCCAACAGCCGCACGCCCCGCCAATGGCAATGAGCTCCGAGTGACGGTAAACAGGGCGCCAATGGACGGGAGGCCAGTGTGGCAGGACGGACACCCGCGGCGGCACGCCCGCGCCCGCCAGCACGCCCGCCCCGTCAGCACGCCCGCCCCGTTCAACGCGGCAGTGGGCTGAGCACGCCTGGGAACCGCAGCCTCTTCAGGGAAGGGGCATGCTCATGAGAAGTTCGGCCACCAAAGAAGCCCTCCGTAGGAATCAGCGGGGTCGGGCTCACCAAGCCGTGGGTACCAGGAATAGAGCGTGAGTACCACCTGTGGTGAGTTTCTGTCAGAAACACACGAGCTTACAGACTTATGTACATGTAGTTTTCATTTCTAAGGGTGTGGTGTTTTAGCTAAATTTGGTCATTTTCGGTTCGTTATCGATTGAAAAACACCTCCAAAAGTACAAATTGCGTCGACATTCCACGATTTTCCGCTTTGAGAAGCAGGCACCCTGCAGAGCTTCCATAATTATCACAGCTAAAGTCCATAACGTCACGGCCCATGACCACGCGTGGAGGCTGCGATCTTTCAAGTGTCCGGGATTTGCTGGCGTTGAAAACTGCTATTTGGAATTCGAGCACAAGTACGTGACGTAGCCGACGTCACTTACGGAACGTAGTGAACGTATTTGTGTTAAATGGAATGTTTCGCATTTGAAGACATTGTAGCAAGCATCAGATATGATGAAACAAGCTCACTTCTGTCGGTACACTTTTTAAGTGGAAAAGGCTGCTCTAGACAGTACAATTCTCTGTTTGGTTCACAAGTTTCTCAATGCGCCATGGTTTGATTACGTCATCGTACCACGAACGATATTGACTGAGAGCCAATTGACCGACGTTATATCTGGAAATCGCGTTCACGAACACCAGATCTGAACGCCCTAACAACATACTTTTCTTGGCCCTGATCGCCGCATGGCTTATGCAATGGTGTGATTTGAATTACGTTAATATTGCATTTATGAATGCCGTGGTCACTTTGCATTATACTCTCCCCGATATACCTTTCTCCATGTTCGCGGGCGTGCAGTTCAGAGACTAGAGGGATTAAGTCTTAAGAGGGGTAGGATTGTGAATAGCACCGAAAGCTCCTCAAGATGGCTATTTCAGTTTAAAACCCCATACAGATGTGGTGCACTCCCTTTACAAAATATTATTAGAAAATTCGTTGAAGTGCGCCCGATTTTCCAGAACATCAAACAACAGAACGAACTTGAATGCACCATCCCACGCCCCCCCCCCCCCCCCTCCCCGACCGCGTTGTTCGAGTGGGAGTCGGTGAGCTGTCGGTGGCCAGTTGGGACACGTCATCAGGTCACCGGATGCTCACAGGCTGAATGATGATCAGCACCATCTGACGCTGCCGACATGTCCCGCCATCTCGTCCCATTGCGGCCGTCCAAATTCGGCGCTGATGGCGAAAGAAGCCTTCTTTCAAGCCTCACCAGGCCCTGAGCGGACTCCCAGATCTTATAGCCCTGGGGAATCCTGGCCGCGGACCCGGAAACGACGCGCTTCCGGAGCGCCCCGTCGACGGCGGACAGCGTGATCAGGCCCCACCATGCAGGCTCCCGATGCCGCTCAGGCCGGTACCGAGTTCTAGCCGGTGGGCAGGCCTGCGGCGCGGGCCGCCGCCCGCGGCTCTGCACAGGGCTCCGTCCGCCACGCTGGCCGCCGGGGTTTGGTAGCCCTCAGACCCGCCGGAGCCCAGCGGGGACCGCCAGCGCACCCCTCTGGACCGCCGAGGGACCGCCAGCACACCCCTCTGGTCCACCGGGGACCGCCAGCACACCCCTCTGGACCGTAAGGGACCGCCAGCACACCCCTCCGGTTCACCGGGGACCGCTAGCACACCGCTATGGTCCGTCGAGAACCACCAGCACACCCCTCTGGACCGCCGAGGACCGCCAGCACACCCCTCTGGTCCACCGGGGACCGCTAGCACATCCCTCTGGACCACCGAGGACCGCCAGCACACCCCTCTGGTCCACCGGGGACCGCTAGCACACCCCTCGGGACCGCCGAGGACCGCAGCACACCCCCTCTGGTCCACCGGGGACCGCCAGCGCACCATCTGGACCGCAAGGGACCGCCAGCGCACTCCTCTGGACAGCAAGGGACCGCCAGCACACCCCTCTGGTCCACCGGGGACCGCCATCACACTCCTCTGGACCACAAGGGACCGCCAGCACACTCCTCTGGACCGCAAGGGACCGCCAGCACACTCCTCTGGCCCGCCAGCGCCGTGCGGCGTACCCACCTCGCCTGCCGGACGCCGCGATTTCCTTCAGTGACGACGCCAGGCCACCTATATTTCCAGCGCGGATGGCCGCTTGATCTGGGGCAGAGAGAACGCCGTTGGTCCACGCCGGGACCGAGCCACAGGGCGAAAGGAACATGATGGGCGGCCACCGCGGCGTGACGCGATACATGGCGAAACCTGGCTCTGGTCATGCGCGTTGGAACAGCGGGAGCGGGGCGGAGGGGGGGGGGGGGCAGTGGTCATTCACTCAAGCCATTCACGTCCAAACGCTCACTTTTGGTGAGGGAACGAATGAAAGTTCACCTCGAAAACGCGTTTTTGCCTCCCTCTCTGAGGTGGTTCTACGCCCATGAGGTCAGGACACGGATTCACGTTGGACACAAACGCCTAAATTGTCATATGCTCATCATCCACTCATGCGAGCGACACAACGCCGGCGCGCGTTTGCCGGGACCCGCTCCGAATGAGGGTGGGGTCGGCGGTGACCACTCCCCGCCGAAATCCACATTGACTCACTCTCAGTCCGACAGCCGCGCTTCCGTCCTCCTCCGCCGCTGACCAGTTTCGTCGCGAGCCGCAAGTTCTTGCTTCAAACCTGCGCCACAAGAGACGCGCACCACCTCCTCAACGGACACCCAACGACTGAACGGCGCGGCCCGGGCCGCCACCAGCGCCACCGCGCGCGGCTGGCCCCGTTTCCCAGCCTCGCGCAACGCTGAATGATTATTGACGAGGAGAGAAGCTCCGCCCACTTGGTGCGCTCGGCTAAAGTTCTAGCTCAAATACGGTGTGTTGTTGTGTTGATTGTATCATTTAAATTGTAATAAATGAGATTAAATCTCTTAAACAAATATAAACGCCAGTTACAAGGCCTTGTATCATCATCAAAGCATTTGTGGAACCTGATCTTTTTAGCCGAGCGCATTAAACCTCCACTGTCGTATTTACTACGCACATCGGGCTCAAACCAGACCGTAGTAGGAAGGCCGTACGGCCTCGAAGACGCCGCATTGATCGGCTGCGCGGCCGTACGGAGGGAGGCGCGTAGTGCGTAGATTCGGGGCTTCCACGTGAAGGTGCGTGGCGGGTGGCCGCCGTCACAACAAACATGACGGCTGAATCCGAGACCGGCCGCTCAGTCCCAACGGTTTTATGACGTAAGAGACTGGACGATGAAAATGGCGGCCGGCTGGTCTCGCGTGTTGGTTGAGGTGGCTTTGTGAGCTGTGGCAGTGGCGCGGTAAAAACTTCGCCCATGGACGAGGGAGGGGCGGCAAGTCAGATCAGCGGTCCTCGTAAGTAAGGGGGCTGCACGTGGTTATTACAACATGATGCTTCAAAAAGACAGTTGATTTGGAAGGAGCGTCTCGATCATCGCATCGCCGTGCGGCTAGTCGCCGCGGTTCATGATTTTCGGGGGTTCAGCGCTGCCTGGGATAGCTGATCAAATGCAAACTGCTGGTGTCCACCGACAGTTTTAGTTTCCTACCAAATGGTTGGCTCTCTCGTACCTGTTTATACAAATCTCACCTTGTATCATAAGCAGCGTCATGGCTAACCTGCAGAATGGTAAGCACAGGAGCGGAATTTTCGAGAGAAAATCAGTGCTAGGGATGCAAGCGTCTTTTTAATACATTCTTTCTATGCAAAGCCATAGACCTAGCTCTAGCTTTCTGAGCTCCAGCAGCTGCATGTCCAACCAACAGTACGGTTACACTAATCGACAAGGACCAACCAATCCCAAACGGACCCGAACCGAGCAAGCTGGACGGCAATTCGACGACAGACTTCCAGCACTCCTGGGAGCGAACCGCTTCCATAGTGGATTGTAAAGCCCAGGATGTCTCTGCCTGCCGGCCATTTACACTCAGGTGAGGCCATTTTAAAGTCCAGAGGCGGTCAGAAACGTATGGAGGGGGCCAAATCTGGTCTGTGGGCGTTCCAACCCATGTAGCCCCTCTGGTCGCCTCACTTGAAGAGGGGTCATGACCCCAGATTTTCACAGGAAGAAAATACGACAGCAAGCAGCACTACCACGCTCCAGGAACTATAGTTACAGGAGCGTGTCAAAGAAATATGGCATGGTTCAGCCCCCCACGTCTAAGATAAACGTCTTGACAGAAGCTGTTTTAAATGACCGTCTAATACCTGAATTAACTCCTTAAGATTCAGGTAACATCCCACCGCAACGAAACACCAACGCACTCATTTCTAAAATTTGTTCTGGTTCCTTTTTCTGGAGAAAATAGCACTTTAATCACATTTTTGCTGCTCAGGACACCCCCCTCAAAAGTATTTGTTACTTTTGTATTTTCATTTGATTTGTTTGGTGCGCGTTAGCTTGTTCAGAGGTAGATACGGGCGTGCACATTGTTCTGGCAGTGTTTTACACCCCTGATGTGGTTCCTAAGAACAAGAACACCTTGGCATGACAATGTCTATTGACTTACACTTCCATCAGTACGCTGATGGCACTTTATCTCCGAAACCAACAAAGCCATTGGACCTCTCTGCTCACTATCACAACTTCTGCGTCCACACACTCTCAATGACATATACACGGTACATTCTTCCGTTGTTTGACAGTTGTGACGCAGTTTATGACGGGATCTTGACAACCAGCGGCTTCCTTAGACTCGTGAGACAGCACAGCACAGACCAGCCAGGCTAGTCACTGGTGCACTGTATGGAACACACGCTCGCGCACAGTGTGAAACGATTTGAGGTAGAGCACTACAAGTCACGATGAGACATACGCAAACTGACACGGTGGCACACCCTCACCCATAACCAGCACCAACTGCCCACAAATGTCACTGCCCTTCCACCTGACATGCGAGCACTCGCGGCAGGACGCGCGCCACACAATGCAACGGTACTCACACTGCCCCCCTCTCCCCCCTCCCTCCCCCCAACAGAAGGGCAGCATACCAAAACTTCTGCATGCCATCAACTTCAGGAGGAACTAACTCTCTAACTCAGGAACTAACTCTCTAACTCAGGAACTAACTCTCGATCGGCGTGACAACTCTCCAGTCTTCTCGTTCAGAGTCGGTCCTCGTTCCTTCAAGCGGGAGATGCAGCGGCGCTGCGTTGTGGCTGCACCCCCGATGTATCACAGTTTTGGATCAAGGCTTGGGAGCATGAGGTTGAGGATGGGCGTTTGAGGCCTCAAAGCTCATATGTTCGTAATTTTAAAAATCCAACAACACCTAGCCACTCTTGCTTGTGTGGTCATCCAGATCGAAGTCAAAAGTGATATCGACTGAATTGTCCTCTATCCTTGGATTCTAACCTCAAAACTGCTTGAAATAGAACGCATCATCTGAAACTTTTGCGAGATCAGTCAAGATCAACAACGCAATAGTTCTCTCAGAGGTAACGGCTGACAAAACTGCATCGGGCAGCAGATAACGAAATGTTTCAAGCATCCAAGCTTTTTAAAACCAAACGTTTCGCGACCGTAGGCAGCTGATGGGTCGCTCGGGGGGGGGGGGACGTAACCGGGCCGCATGTTGGCCGGAGACGGCTGGAAGTGCGACCCGGTCCGGCGGCGGACGCGTGGTTCGTCTCAGCTGGCAGATCGGACGAGTGGGCAATGGTTTGTGGCCTTGCTGGCGGCTATGACTGTGTTGTTTGTTATTAATTTATGAGAGGCGTTCACATTCAGACCTCCCACTTTTGCGTCAATCCACTCATCACATCGTGCGCTGCATCATGTTCATAGCCGGAAATCAACATCGGCAGCAATATCAAGGAATCCCAGGGGAAAGACCCGAGATCACCCGATTTCCGGCATCTATATGAGGTCCGCAAACAGACCCGTAGCAAGAACAGTGCTAAAAAACGAATGGGCAGTAAACTTGGCGCGCTTTTCCTCGGCCGGCCCTTCCCAGAAGATGACAGGCATTGGGGAGTGTTCGCCCTGCCGCTGAATCGACGCCGTGCCAACCAGCGCCCGCGGCGGTGGGTTCACGGGCATGGCCTGCCTATAAATAATCCTGTCAGTGCTAATAATCCTGGCTTACCTATAGATCTCCCCGTGGTATTTCCCAAGAGCATGGCCCCTTCATGCCACCGGAGCAGTCCTCTAGTTTACCGAGCCCGAAAAATGGGCATAGCCCCTGCGTGTGCACAGGCGTCACCCAGGGAGCCTGACAGCAAGCGGGTGTGGTCCAGTAGAGCCTGACAGCAAGCGGGTGTGGTCCAGCAGACTGGCCCGAAGAGGTACCGAACAGCTGAAAAGTCTGTCGTGTGTAACTGACGGTGTAACTGCGTGCAGTTAAAGGGAACGTGCCACATTTGAAGATATTAAAGCATGCATCACACATATTACGAAACAAGCTCACCTATAACTATTGGTATACTTTTAAGAAGAAAAGAGTGCTCCAGGTTGCATATTTTTTCTGTTAAATAAATATGCTCCGCGATGCCTCACGGTTTGATGACGTCATCGGGCCGTGCACAACGTTGATTGGGAGTCCAGTGACGGCCGTTACACCTGGAACTCGTATCCACGAACGCCACATATGTATGAATCGACCATTATGTTTTCATTAGCCTTGATCGCTGCATCGCTTATGGCATGGCAGGATTTGAATGACGTCGGTATCACGTCATGAATGCCAAAGTGACCTTAAAATACTATCCCCGAAATAGCATCACTATCTTCGCGGACGTGTAGCTCGGGAACTAGAGGGGTTTAAGTCTTAAGACCTACAGAGCTGTGAAATGTACCAAATGATCTTCACGGTGGATCTTTCGGTTCAAAGCCCCATAGAATTGTGCAGCACTCCCTTTAATAAGAACAGCGTCCATGGGGTACAAAAATAATGGACAATGAATGCAATTACCATTGGGCTTAGGTTTGAGATATTGTATACGATACCTGCACCACACAAAACAATCAGTGTTTTCTGTAATGAAATATGTCTAGGATTATATAAGCTTTGAATCCGTAAGAATCGCACTGATCTCTCCTACCACATACGTGCCGTTTTTAAGTCGCACTGGCGTCTCAACTTGATCTCAATATTCTGGAAGTGCAATCTCTGGCCTCCTCTTTCGCAAAGTCGGAAGTTCCAGCTTTACCTGTATTTGGATCAGTGCAAACGCCTCTTTTCTTGCATCTGGTAACAATATCGTAATACCACAAGTTCTGATCTTCCAGCCAGCTCTTCTCTGAACCAGAAGTGACTGGGCGATTTGTTCACCCCCACACATTGTCATGTGAATGCGGTCGTCCTGAGATTCACGTGGCCACTGCTAAATGGGACCGTGGAATTCAGCTCGAGCCGTGAGTCAATATCTCCGACCATTCCGAAACACTCCGCTAGAAAGGACCGTGTTCAACCCGTATTTGAGATCATTGTCTGCCACCTTTATGGTATGTCTTTCGCGATGATGCTATATTTCATCGACGACTTGGCCGATTTCAGCTGACCTCAGGAAGTCAGCTGTGTTGTGAAGCCCAGGTCAAGGACCCAAGCTCTTCACACATTGCAATGGAAGTCCGGCAGACGCCACGACTGACCCCATCGCGCTCTATGGAGCCGTGATCGCTGTCAATCTCTGATCATCTCCACGTTCCAAGGTTAGATGACAGTCGGCGCTCTATGGAGCTGTGAGCTCTGTCAGTCTTTGGCCATTTCCACCCTCTCAGGCTAGACGACAGCCGGCGCCCCAGCAGCATCCAACAGCTTGCCCTGCCCGCCCTGCCCAAATTGCCCGTCCTGCCCGTCTGGCGGCGCCGCCGCGAACTGCACATGCGCCGACGCCTCTGACGCGTCCGTGGTCATAGCTCCCGAGTGCTCGGTGGCCGGTGCCGAGCCGCTGCTGGTGTCGGACCCGCCGGCCAGACCCAGCAGGCCAGCGCCGGGCAGACCCAGCAGGCCGCCCGCCGAACTGCCCGACGAGGACGAGTCGGCCTCGGTCGGCTCGTCGGCGGGAGGAGGCTGCTCCTCGGCGACGGGCGTGTCGTCGGGCGGCGGGCGCCCGCTGCGGCCCGACTGCACGTAGCAGAGGATGGCGACAGCCAGCAGGAGGAACCACATGGCGCAGACGACGCCGAGCACCAGCGGCAAGTATCGGCGCAGGGGGTCAGCGACGCCGGGCCGGGGGCGATGGCGCCACCGCCTCACCGCCGCCACCGCCGCCGCCGCCGCCGTCGCCGAGCCGGCCCTCACTCTGGGCAGAGCTGGGTGCCCGGGGCAGGAGCGCAGCACCGGCGAAGAAGGCACGGAGCACGGGCGGCGCGCGCGGCGAGCGGGCCAGCCACAGATGGAACGGCGGGTCGGGCGCGTGTCGGCTGAAGAGGGGCGAGCCGTGCAGCAGCGGGCCGAGCGGCCGGCCACCCCAGCCCACCAGCAGCAGCGTGACGCGGGTCACGCGCGGCGTCACCGTCACCACCGGCAGGTGTTCCGCCAGCCGGAGCGCCCGGTACGTGGTGGCACTGGCGTGCGTGTACAGCAGCTGGAGGTCGAAGCTGTCGTGGTCGGCCGGGTGCATCTGCAGGCGCCGCGTAAGGTGGGCCGGCACCAGACTGATGTGCAGTAGCGAGCGCGGAGGCGCCTCCAGCTGGCAGGACCAGACGAACCGGTGCTGGGTCGGCCATCGGTCAGAGGTCAGCTCCAGGCCCTGCTGAACCAAGTCGAATGGAGTGGACACCGTGATCGGAAAGCTGGGTAGCTTGATGCCCAGAATGGCGGAGGAGTCGGTGGTCGAGGATTTGGCGTCGCATTTGCTCCCTGTGAAGCCAGGAAGGCAGATGCAAAGACACGATTGCATAAGAAATCCAGCTTTGCAGTCGTCCGGATCACAGTGCCTTCCATCCTTATTTACGTCTTTAGAACATTGCCTTTCCGTGAGATAAAACCGATCAAAAATGGTTAACGTAGGAGCGGTCGGAATTTGCAGATATAGTTTCCACATATTGCTAGGTTTTCTGGTCACAATCACGGGTCTGTCGTCCTCTTGTAGGTTCATAAAATCACCGAGGGTGACAGAAAAGTAATCGAAGGGTGTAAAGCGCTTAGGATGCCCGCACTTCAAAAATAGCTGGGATTTAAGAGCTCTTACAACTGCTGTTTTAGGGGAAAATATATCGTAGCTCAGCTGCTCAAAATGGATCTGCAAGTAGGCATCACGATCTTGCCTGTTAATTTCACTCCTTAGTCCAAGAGAGGCTAGAACTGCCACCGCAGCACCCAAAGAAGACTTCGTCGAGGAAAACAATTGCTTCTGTCCTGATTCAGAAGAGGCAAACACCAGCGATTTCAAGCTCCCAATAGTGGCGCAAACAGTCCATGGATCACGGCACCTCTTCACGTCGTCATTCATCTGAGTAAAGTTTAGGCACGTATGATTCTCGATGGCTCTCAGAGCGTACATCGTGTCGTTCATTCGCGTTGCATCTCCTCGTAACTTGTAGTATGTCATGTGCACTGGCGTAGTTGCGAAGATAGTTTTATTCCAAAGGTGACGGCTATTCTGGCTTGGTAAATTTGCATCCTCTGCGACGTTTGCTCCGGAAAAGTCATATGAAATCACCGAGTTGGAACAGCTCGCACATCTGACCAACAACAATAACAGGCCAAATTTTATGACTGCCCTGACTGTAAAGCGTGTTTCCCACAGCGTCTGATGTAACTTAGGCAAGATGATGTGCATAGCGGTCTTACGAAAGTGATTCTGTCTTGCTCAATTTCTTGCCTCACCAGCGGCGTTGCTCATTTGTGATCTTGACATATCCCTCTTACAGCTTAGCTCAGCTTCAGATTTATCCGAACACGCCATGAGATTATATCCGATAGGAAGATTGGCACACATTCTTCAATCCTGTTTTCACGCCCAGGAAGGCTGACACGAATGCTCTAATCATGATTGCATAAGAGCTCTCCTATGGCAAACATTCGTAACACCACACTCCTGAATTACTTGAAGCGATGCACTTTTCTGCGCGATGTTAAATGCCGCTGTTTTTAAACTAGCCGTGGAAAACACCACTCAGTGTCTGCCAAAAAGCCGCGTTTTGCTGATCTGTGCTGTGAACCAGCTCGGTTTTAACGCTTGTATACATCGCTGTACCTCTTATAACTACAATCGATAAAACTCGCAGGTGTTCAGTACCTGTTGAGCCCGTGCATTACTCACTAGTCAACTTTCTAACAGCAAACTCAACCCCGCTAACTGTCCGAAAACTTGCCTTTATTTCCAATCATGCTTACGTTAGTCTGGTGATTTAAGTTTAACACCTGGCATCCCAATCATAGGCCAACAATTCTGTTGCTGTAGAACTCACTCGCATGTCCCTTAAAGCCAGTTTATCAATTTGCTTAGAAGTGTGACTCTCTAGCTACGAGGGACGGCTCACGTTAGCGAGCCAAGAACTATGAGAATCTGCCCCGGGGTGCTGTGCCTGCTTTCAGCGACCGTGCTCGTCATAACGGCCTTCTACGCACTACGACTGGAGGACTGGAGTTTATGGATCGCCGAGTGAGTTCCAAGAAGCGGCCTAGTCTACTGGTTGCTGCGGATGCAGCCATCTAACTTCACGCTATAGAGACATTATTTTTCCATCAAAGCCGGCTTTACAATACTTAATTTGTATTCCATCCTTATAGCTCCCCGAAGGTCAAAGCCCAAGCAAATGAGGGAGTGTGTGTGGGGGGGGGGGGGAGGTTTTCGCAGTAATTGGTGAGACTATGCCTCACCTCCCAACTGGCTTTTAAGGCTATCAACGCATTGGTGCCGCGTAGAACACGACTGCATGCTCACATATTCATTCACAGAGATTAACTTTCCTCAATTCGTGATACAGCGATGAATGTGGTTGAAGTTGCCACATTTGAAGGTTAAGTCTGATAGGTGCTGTTGACGTAATTCGTGGCGAAACAATTTGCATTGTCCGCCCATCATGCAATTAGGCGAATCACTTGCTGTGTTATCCCACCTCTTCTTAAAGCGTCGGAGCCATGCTCTAGTCCAGACATCAGACGTGAGAGCGGCGGGTGTCAGACCACTTCCAACGGGTCGCCGCAAGATTGTATTCCATCGGGTCAGATCAGTGGTGATCATGCTCTCATCCTATTTCATCTATTATGTGTGCTCTTAGTTCATTTGCATGCCGTCCATATGGGTTCCCGAATATGCACGCTCAAAGTCCTGACATGTTGCCGCAAAGCGGCTTTATTATTTATTTTGTTGGCCAGACGGCGTACAGCTCCCTGAGAACGTGACCATGCAGATACGCATGCATTGCGTGCAAGAACTCGTAACTGGGCCACACCCGACCCAACAGGTCACGTGACGTGACCTTGGCATGGTCGCCATTGATCGTCCATGAAAGCGTGACCTGCGATCCCTATCGCCGGTATCAATTTCCTTAATGGTGACCTACATTGTCACCACTGACGCAGTCCCTGCGCTCGCATGGCTGCTGTGACAATGCAGTGATACACTTTCAGCGCCATTCAGCACCTACATGACATTAATAAGCGGGTTATCAGTTTCCCCAGGGTGTCAGATTCTGGACATAGCGCAGGGTCTGCCCCTGTACCTAAAGCATCCAGATCTGTTTGACTTAGAGCCTATTTTAACATATTAATTGAGGGGACGGTGTCCCCACCAATAACCGCTCAAGGCCCGATGATAAATTGCAAAATCCCCCCCCCCCTAGCAGAAACCTTGCTTTACCGGTGGCTTACGCCCGAATGCATCTTACAGCTCTGAGAAGCTGAGGAGGCAAATGTAATTGTCCCTCGGCTCTTTCCAGGCAACGTCATAGCGCTCATGTGATACTTTGAGATTTCGAATAAAGCGGACTGCTCTTACGACACTCACGCATCACTTGTTATTGCGACTTTTCCTGGGGGTGAAGAAGATGATGGCGCAGGTTCCCATGTGTACCCTGTCCCTCTTCCACCGCCCGGGACTGCCCTCTTTGGTTGCGTGATGCGCTGCTGAACCACCATTATTAAACACACCCACCCACATCCACTCCCCCCCCCCACACACACGCACGCACGCACGCACGCGCGTACGCACGCACACACACAAACACACACATGCACACACAATGTGGTGAAGTTTAGATTTTTTGAACATGCACATCCATTTGACAAATTACGTAAATAGCCCGTGTTCACCTACGTATAGGTGGTGTGCGACATAACGCGGTCATGCTATCCTGATTTTGCAATGGCTCCAAATAAACAACTTACTCCTGTGGCTCCTTGGGACACGTATATGCGTTCCAAGAAGTCAGCGTTCTTTAGATCATATAAATTGTGTGGTTTTGGCTATATCACCATTCGATCCTATTTTAAGTGAGTTCTTCGAGACATGTCTCCGTACATGGGCGTGCGCAGATTTCATAGCAGGAGGGGCGGGGCGGTGCATGGGCGTGTACAGCACAAAAAGCTTTCGCAAAAACCGCATTCAGAGTGTCGCAGGCGCGCAAAATTTCTCGCTTGTCGTAAAACAAAATTGCGTGTCTTTGATCTCATTTGCACTGTATTTGTACTTCGCACTAATTTTTTGCTGTCAACGTTTAGTCTCGTAATCTTGATCCATGCCATATACTTGGCGACGAGGACACTTGCTCCCGAGGGCATCTTTGTTCTTACGACCAGTCTCTACGCACAGTGATTGGCGCTTGCCTCTAGCAGTTAATGAGGCTAAAATCGTGCCTCCGGCGCCGAGTTCGCCACGACCAAAAACGCGCCAGCTGATATCCTGCTGTGAGCGCGTCTAAGTCGGCGCTTCGATACTGCACGGCGACAGTCTGGTCCACTATTCATAGTTCGTCGAATACTCATTGCTGCGACATCTCCGATAGCGTCAAGCATCGCTGCAAAGTATCTACACACGCAATTCCTACGATCATTCCCAATCCGCGACCCTTCATTCTCGCACTGGGGCTATTTTACGTAAAACGGTTCCTCCTTCAAATAGAGATCCCAGGATTCATGGTTGCTCGCCCAAAAAAAATGGACATCATTTCAACGGCTTGACTACCGCGTAACTTGCTCAACCCACGTGGGCGATTTCTGGTAACCGGGTGAGCTTAAAAATAGGCCCTCCCACCAACGTATTGCGCTTGTCAATCTCCGCAGCGAGTCATTAGCACGCGTGTGTACACGCCACGCCGTACTTGCGTGCTGTGGAAAGGTCAGGCTCTTGCTGCACCCCGTCTGACCTGCACATGGGCCAACTAGCAAAAGACGACAAACAGAAGGACGGGCATATAGACAGGCGCACATCTTTGTGAATAATGCAGTTTATGACATCCTAATTTGAGCCAAGAACTAGTACAGAAATATTGTACAACACGATATTGCAATTGACAAAACTTGGCTCTAACAAAGTTAACTTGGCTTTGACTTAACAAATCTGAACAATGAAAGCTGTGTGGAACTGTCGGCATGATGCCAAGGTCGGTGAAACACTCATGTTTTGCTTCGATGTTACCTTTACCTGGAATTCGATTGGCCTAGCATTTTTTTTTGCCCTCCCAGTCATTTGATCCTAAAATAGGCTCTGGCTCAGCTGAGGAGCATTGCATTTTTTCGAGGGAAGGGTTTGGAATATGCATTCGGACGAGATCAATACTGGCGTTTCGCAACACGCAAAAGTATGCGACCTTGCATTCAGCTTAGCAATCCGATGATCTAATGACGAGCATTTCACATTTTAATTATATATATATATAATACCTCATAACATATGCATGCATATATATATATATATATATATATATATATATATATATATCGATGTAATTGGATGAAGTCCATGATAACTTGATTTTTACAAATCTGCTCTTACATCTAAAACCGTCACTCTAGAAAACGTCCAACGATAAACATGAGTGACATCAGGCCACACACTGTGACAAATTATAGATGCTTTGTATGATGAGCCTTTGAACCATTTTGGGCGAACATCCGCAAAGAATTAAAACTATTTTCATATTTATCGAGAAAGCATTCAAAAGGACCATTGATGCTGAGTTCACTGTGCAAATATGCGTGCATAATGTGAGTCCACTGTGCACAAAACAAGCACATATGTAGGTACTAATACCTGAGCATGATATCGAAAATAAGAAAAGTAAGTTAATTTCAAAAGTATAAGTACGTTGACCTTTCCAAGTAACCAACGGATGCATAGCTGGATCACAAGCAAGACCATATTTTTGCTGCTTGATTTCATGTGGCAATGAAAGGGATATACTTCCCCATTCAGTACGCGAGGTAGGCTGCGGTGCCTTAAATCTGAGAAGGATGTAGGTCAAATCCTGGCAGAAACCTGATTCTCCTGTCCTTTGTTAGAAGGTTTGGACATTTTCCGCTCACATCCATCCCTGACTTTTTTGCGAAACTTCACTCCAGACTAATGATGCCGCTCGACTTCCTTCTTTGCGGTCTGGAGACCAAGCTGTAAGAGATAAGCAGAACAGATCTCATTTTTGCAAGAAGTGGGAACGCGTTTTAGGTGAAATCGGATCTTGATACTGGTTTCGAACGCGAACACGCCCTCAAATAAATGCGGAATTCAAATGTTAATGCGTTAGATAATATTTTTTTTCAGAAAATACTTCCTAACCCAGACAACTGTCGAAAATGTAAGCATTTGTAACAATACTCCAAGAAATGGCCGCGAAGTTGCATAGCCATTGCTGGTGATAAAGCCACCGTTCGTAAGAGCAGCCCCTCGGCTGACACATCAGGTGCCTGTTGTCGCGCAGGGAGGAACCAGTCTGCCCAAAACCGAGCGCCGTCTTCTTCCTGAAGTTGCACAAGTGTGCCAGCAGCAGCGTGCAGAACATTCTGCTGCGGCTGGGCGAGCAGCAGCGGCTGCAGCTGGCCCTGCCGCGGCGGGGCAACTACTTCGGCCACCCGCAGCGCTTCAGGGCGAACATGGTGCACCGGTCGGCAGGCGCCGACAACGCCACCTACCGCCTGCTGCTGCACCACATGAGGCTCGACCCGGCGCAGGTCACCAAGGTCAGCTGATGCGCTCCACCCAGGGGTATTGCCCGACCACGCGCCTCCTGAGCAGCCATGGCGAGGAATCACTGTGGCCGCGCCGTGAGTTTTGCACATGTTGGAGCGACCGGACCATATTTTTTTTTTGCAAATGTTTACTGAGATGTCATCCGAACCTTTTAAGTGAATGGATTTCTGGGCTCGGAGCTCAAGCTAAGCAGTGCTTGTTGTGTGACCCCTAACCTCTACCAGCCGACTGCAAAACCCCGATCAAATATGATATTGAGCTCTGGCTGTGGCGCAGGTTTTCTGCCGGTGTTTTCGCTAATATCTCGCAGGTATCCTTCTTCTGCTGCCTTTTCCGAATAATTGCTGATTTCATAGTTGATGAAGTATAAGCTCCGACGACCTTGTAAACCATCTCAACTCGTTAGGCGCTCTCAAAGTTCCTTCGAAAATTGTGTGAATTGAAGAAGGCTCCTGGGCACAAAAAGCCATCAGAAAAAAGGTTAAGCTTATGCTCACTGTACTCTGTCACTAACAATAACGGTATATACTGCATCAAACATTACTTGTTGCTAATAAAAATTACTATTAAGAACAAACTAAGTATCATCAATCCAAAAATATCCTTCTTTCTTTCAACCGTTTGATGTATCAGGCTAACGCCATTTTTCATTCCACCGTCTTCGGAAAAACAGGTATTTTCAAGTCTCATACCTTTGGGTGGCACACACGCGACCATGGCAACATGGTAAGACACCGAGCCGAACGCGCGATCCTCTCTCCGACCTTGCCAACAGAGAATGTCAGAACCTTTTATCCTCGGACGTCACGAGCAATTCTCGGAACGGCGGCCCCGACGGCTTCCAGCGGCGCCCCGTTCATAAGTTCGTGCCGCGTTGACCGGCTTCTCTACTGCGCACTGGTCCTGCAGGAGCCGCCTTTGCATTTCTAGCGAACGCTGCAGCGGTCGGCCGAGTTCTCGAGAAGCGGCGTGGCGACCGACCAACACGAGGACGGTGGCCAAGGGCACCGCGCGCGTCTGCCGGCTGTCGCGACCGGCCGTCACACCGCCGCCGATCCGCTAACCTGCCCGCCTCCCGCCAGCGATCCCCTGGCCTGCCCGCTTTCCGCCAGAACCCCTGACCTGCCCGCCTTCCGCCACTAATCCCCTGACCTGCCCGCTTCCCGCCGCTGATCCCCTGACTTGCCTGCCTCCCGCCAGATCCCCTGACTTGCCCGCCTCCCCCACCGATCCCTTGATTTGTCCGCCTCCCACCACCAATCCCCTGATTTGCCCGCCTCCCTCCACTGATTCCCTGACCTGCCCGCCTCCCGCCACTGATCCCTTGACTTGCCTGCCTTCCGTCAGATCCCCTGGTGATCGACTGACCTGTCCACCTTCCGTCACCAATCCCCTGACCTGCCCGCCTCCCACTACTGATCCCCTAACTTGCCTGCCTTCCGCCAGATCCCTTGGTGATCGACTGACCTGCCGGCCTCCTGCCACCGATACCCTGACTTGACAGTCTCCCGCCACCTGTCACGGCCAGCACGTGTGCTGCTAACGTCCACTGGGCCAGCTCCCCCCCCCCCCCCCCTCCAGACCGTACACGGCTGGGCCACGACCACTGCGCACGGCTTCCCAAAACGGCCACGGCTCGGCCACGGCCACTGCTCAGGCCCTCACATACTGGTCACGGTTCGGCCACGGCCATTGCGCATGGCCCCCCAAACCGGCCACGGCATCCGCTCAGGATTTCTCAGATCGGCCACGGCTCGGCCACGGCCACTGACCCAGTGCCAACCAAACCGGCCACAGCCACTGCGCAGGTGCTCCCAGGCTGGCGCACTGCATCGTGGCGGGGCCTCCCAGGCCAGCCTCGGCCCGGCGACTCCCAGTCGGCACTCTGATCAGTATTTGCTCGGCCGGAGGCGGAGACCACGTCAAAAGGGGACATGGGTTCCGATTGCATTAGCCGAGAACTCTGCTCCGGGCTGTGCAGGGCTCGGTGTTGCCCATTTCTAGATCTGACGGCACCCACGTGCCTTGACGCATTTGACTCTATTCCGGGAGGGTTCCGTGAATGCTATTCAGGACAAGCGGGAGGGGTCCCGTTCTCACGGGAAATATCGGGAACTACTGAGCCGATGACGAAAAACTACACGGCGTTTGATTTCTGCCAACGAAATATGCAGTTCAGTGGGGACATATCGTTGAAGCGTGCCCAAGGCTGCTGTCAACAGCTGATGCCACGCTGCTGGTGGCTGCGGCCTCCCTCCACTGTGGTCCCCACTTTTGTCGTTCCTGGACTCGCCTTTGAAGTTTCAGATGCTGCTTACTGCACAGAAGAGAAAGAAAAACACAGCATGCAGTGTAAGACCTGCATGCTTCAGATGGTGTCAATCCCTTTCTCTCATTGCTGGAGGTGCCTCTGCGTTTTTGTTTTTGTATCGTCTTTGTTGCTTCTGCAGATGCGTATACATTTTTCGACGCCATCCGTTCACAACACCTTGGTGCTGGTCTGACTTCGAGTCTTTGTTATTCGGCTTCCTCTGACGCAAGAAGAAGAACACGACATTGTCATATTTATCAAGCATTTGACGCAAGAAGAAGAACACGACATTGTCATATTTATCAAGCATTGGAGTAAATATTGGCAGAGGTGCAAGTCTCGACATCTAGATACCGAGAAGCATGCCGCATATCTCTGCACTGGCGTCCCACATATGCCTGCACGGTCTATGTCTGCTACCCATAATGTATTATGACGCGGTTTGGAGACCCTTCCTCTTGAATCCTGAAGCCGTCCCCATATTGCAATATTACATATTATATATATATATATATATATATATATATATATATATATATGAAAAACTTCATTGCAACAATCATAGTCCTGTTGCAACTGTTTTACTCATCGGAAGATCGAAAGTATCAGTTACTCCCATGCGTGCAAGGCAGTGCGTATAAGCCCGGGGAGATCACAAGCTTGGCGTGATCGCCAAAGTTCATCGGGAAGCCCCTCCCAAAACGGGAAGCCGTTACAAAACGTCAAAAGATCTCAAAGACCCGCTCGAAACCGTCTCTGAAAAAACAGCACAAGGCCCGACGGGGTTGGGCGAGTTCAAATCTACCCTTCCTTTCTGAAACAGGGTTAAATGCATTCGATTGGGCGTACCAAGAATGTTTCCTATGCATCTTCTTCCAACGGGAGAAACGAGGCTAGCTAAACATAACCTAGTTAAATTCCTCACACGAACAGTGCGGTTGGTAAAGCATACGTCGGACAAACAATCCCAGGTAGGCACATGGCTCAGAACTAGATGTCACACTTTGACTAACATAGCCGAATAACTTTTTCGACAGGACCCTCGGACCTTGTATATTTTATAGTTATCAGTGAGGCCCGAGGCCAGCACATTTTTCTGGTTCTGAGGTTGGTTTTCATTCCGCCCAGTCAGGTGCACAGCTGCTCGCGTCTATGTGCACTGCTGGACAAGGCGAATATTTTCGAGCATTTTCAGGAAACATTTCGTGGATCACCCGTCGTGTATTAAACATCTCCTGGTCATGCTAAACAAAAGGGTGGTTATTTCCAGCATTCAGGAATCAAAATACATCCAGCACATCTGAATCCATCGGGGTGAAATAAGGAAATGACGTCAAATCTTCTTGAGTCGAAATTTGAGTCCACTCAATGTTGCACTTCACTGCTCAGAATCGGTAGAAATCGGTCGTTGCGAGTAAGTCGGAATCGGTTCCGCTGAAGCTGAGTGAAGCACAGGCCTGGTCACAAGTAACGAGCACAGGGGGAAATGTACTCAAGGTCTCGTGACCATGGCCGCCGCTGGAGTCATTGAATATTTTCATAATGCCTTTTAATGGTTGATTTGCACGTTGCTCTGCCCTTCATTTGTGCTTCCCGATACATTTGCGGTCAAAGATTCGCGATGTTACAGCTCAAAATGCTATTTATTTACATCAAAAAGCTCTTGAAGCATAATCATTCTTCGAGAGGAGGATTCAGCCAAGCTCATCACGTTCTGCGGGCCGTCCCTCTAAGGAAATCATTCACCAATAGCTGCGTAGAAGATCAGGCCGTCCGTGTTGTCATTCAGCACCATATCAACGGCATGAATAGTCTATGTGAAATAGTGCGGCAGACAAATTCCATGCGAGCTCAAGGACATGGGCGTTTTAGGCTTTAATATCGTCATAGTTTTTAATATTTTTTGTGATCGGGCAATCTAAGTTCAAATTCCCAGGCAAAGATAGTCAATGCAATAGTAAAAGGTAGTCGCGCCGTTTGCCATTACCGGCGGCCATACGCGACGCAGAGAAGCCACGAGTCTGGCGCAATCCGCTACCAATGCTGGTTTTCGCGGCCTGTCAACAATGGCGGGTCCGAAACATTGTCTCGGGAGAAACAGCCAGCTTTCTGCGAAGAAAATCCAACCAAGTATCCCGGTTTCAGAATTTTGCCGGGCATCGTTTTATTTCATCTTAGAGATAATGCTGAAGCAAGATTCCTTCAATGCAAATCGCCTACATTTTTTCGAAGTTTAAAACCGTCATTGTTGCCATTCTTGGGCCAACTGGGGCGGTGGGGGGGGGGGGGGGGGCGGCTTGGCCTGGCCCTCTTGCCCGCTGATAGCACATCACGGTTAAAAACAAGTTTCAAACTTCTGATACATCTGCTGGGACCATTTGCGTGTCAATTATTGTGGCCAGGTTAACACAAATAAAGCTGGAGACACATTTTGAGCCAAGGACATAACTCAGCTGCTTTAACCGTTGACTGTCGAGTTGCGTCTCAGAGGAACCCCGCGTCCTCCATGAGACGCCCGCCGATAACGTCTATGTCCCAGGAACAACCATCCTAGCTCTAATAACAATTTGTTCATACTGATTTATCACTCACAACGCAAGGTTTCGCCCACGGGCTCATGCGTACACATAGCCACGCACCGACCCACGGTGTGCCTGCGCCCGGCGCCGACGCCGCCCCGCGCAGCACGGCGGAACACGGCGTGCTCGACGGTGGGAGTGGCGCCACGGCCGGGGCAGCCGCCCGACCCGGGCCCCACCAATGCACGGCCGCCGGTCCCAGGATCACGCGGTCAGCTCTCTTAATAAAATGTTTTTCAGCACAGTGTGAGCTCATAGTTAAAAAACAATAGCAAACATTCGCTGGAATATATTATGAAAACGCTCGAAGTTTTCAGCGGTGGCGTTGCATGTGACTGTAATCCGAACCCCACTCTCATTCCTGGATTGAGGCCCGATCTCAGTTTAGACTGGATGTCAATCTGACCTAATTTCGCCTCCCGGTCTGACCCCGGGTGAGCATCGTTCCGACCTGATAACATCTGACCTGTAGTGACCCCCGGCCTGATCCGGCCGACGGTCCGCCGGCAGGTGGTCGGCCCGGACGCGGTCTGGGTGACCGTCATGCGCAGACCCGTCGACCAGTTCATCTCCATGTTCGAGTACTACAACCTGCAGGACGTGTGGAACATGTCGCTGGCCGAGTTCGCCGCGGCGCCCACAGACCTCCTGCCCGCCACCGCCTTCGCATCTCACTTCTTCCCCAACCAGATGTCCTTTGACCTCGGCTACGACGTGGCGGCGCTGCAGGCCGACGACCAGCTGCAGGAGGCGATGCTGGAGGACGTGCAGCGCCGCTTCCACCTGGTCATGATCACCGACCTGCTGGACGAGTCGCTGGTGCTGATGCGCTACCGCTTCTGCCTCGACTGGGACGACGTGGTGGCGTTCCGACACAATGTGAGGCCGCCGTCCCTGCGTTCAGCCGCCGCGCACAACCTGACGCTGCGGCGACAACTGCGCCACCACCTGGCCGCCGACGGCGCCCTCTACTCCCACTTCCACCGCCTGCTCCGCGAGGCGCTGCGCGAGTACGGCGTGGCGCACGTGCGGAGCGGACTGGTGGCGCTGCGCCAGCGCGTGCGCCACTGGGTGGCCCGCTGCCGCGGCTGGCGCTGGAACTGGCCGGGCGAGCCAGCGCCGCTGCCGCCGTACGCCGGCGGCGGCGCCGCCCGCGCCGCCTGGATGTGCTCGCGGCTGTTCGCGCACGAGCTGACCTACACGGACCACCTGCGACAGCAGCAGGAGCAGGCGGCGAGGAAAGCCGAGGAGGCGGCCCGGAAGGCGGAAGAGGCGGCCGAGGAGGCGGAGCTGGCGGCCAGAGAGGCGGAAATGGCGGCCAGGGAGGCAGCAGCATCGCAGGCCGAGGGAACAGGGTAGGGAGCCCGCGCTAAGGATCAGGTGCCAGGAGAACAGCGAGATTCCCGAGTACTTACCAGGTACTCCACCACAATCCTCGGTGGTAATTGTGAGACAGCCAGGGGGCGGGGGAACAAATGTCGTTCGAGTCACTTCCAAAGCGATAACGTTGGAGTGACTTCTTTCAGCCACGAGGCGCAAGCGCCCTGCCGCGAAGCAACTACAAATAACGACACGAGTAACGGATACGCACTGGAAGCATAAACGGCAGAGCCACGCTTCAAGCCGGCCGGAAATCGAGCACCAGCCGCTCAATGAACAAATATGTGGCGGCCGTGTTCATCTCCGCACGGCAGATCTTGGCCAGGTGATCTTTCCCACTCGCTCGGTGGGTTGTATCTGTGCGCGGCGAACGCCCGGGCGCTACACCCGGACCATCCCGACATACCGATGCCCCCCGAGATTCAACACATTCCGTCAACGCGGAAGAGCTTGTAGTAGAAAGTTTTTTATTAACAAAATACAAATCTTGGTTAACAGCCTTGTCAGAGTACAGGTTTCGTCTTTGCACTTCCCGCCCTGAAGCGCCGCATCTACCCCACAGCAGATACGTCACGCATTGTACTTTACACAAAACTACCACAAACGCAAGGACAAAAATGGTCATTCTTGACTAACAAAACGCCTTGAATACCGCTCAGGAACTTGACTACATGCCATCGGGCCTTACATACCTCACAGCTGTATCACTGTCAGGCTCACCCCGACCTCCCACCAGACTCCAGCGCCGATCCGTGCGTCTACGCGGTCCGCCGGAGCGGCGGCTACGGCTGGGCGGCGGCGGCGGCGGCCGGGGCGGAAGGCCGGGACGCGCCCTGAGCCGGCTCGTCGCCGCCGGGGCCAGCCGCCGGCGCAGAGTCGCTGCCGGCCGGGCCCGCGGCACCCGCCGCCTCCCGCCGACCGTCGCCCGCCGGCGGGAGCTTCGGGACGAGTTCCTGCCGCGCGTCACCGGCACCGGCGGTGTCGCGCCCAGCCGCGTCGTCCGGCAGCCGACAGGCACCTCCGACCGTCGACTCTTGAGGCCTTGCCTCATCGGCAGAGTGTGACTCTACCTGGATCAGTAACTCGCAAAGCCTTGCGCACATCTCCTCAACAGCCTCGTCGATGACTAGTGCTTCGTCGGAAGATCGCATCTCTGCGACGGCTTCCACTTCCTGAGGTATCTCGTCACCCGCTGAACCGGCGTCGGTGGCAGCGCCACCGGCCGAGGCATGGTGCGCCGCACCCACTGACGCCTCCTCCGCGTCATCCCCTTCCGGAGCCGCTCCCTCGTCACTCGTCTCCGCTCGATCGGCACCATCGCCGAGAGGAGTCGCGGCGCTCCCGCGCCTCTCTCCATCGGCCCTCGGAGCGGACCGGGTCTCGGCGCAGACATCACCACCGGGCTTTCCCGGCGACGGCTGCGTTCGGGGGCTTGCGCTAGCCTGATCCGCAGTCAGTGTCTCCTCCAGCTGCTCCGCAACGTCTTCACACATCTCCACGATGCCGGCAGACAGACAATCGCCAGGTGATAGCGTACACCCGCTGGGCAGCAAGATGTCATCATCACTGGGGCAGCGGTCGGCGCCCATCATGTCCTCCAGACCCTGTTCCTCTTCGCTGGTGGGTGTCTCTTCCGTCACGACCTCAAACTGGACTTCATCAGGTGCCTCAACCTCTGCTGCTTCCCCTTCTGCGACATCTAGGGTGGAACACTCCTCTGTCATCCCTAACTTCGCGATCCGCGTCGCTGTTGTTCCCTGGAGTTCGCCTTCGTCAGTTACCTCGAGATGAGACTCTTCCGCTATCTCGCATTCAACTCGCCATTTCGCGGCTTCAAGCACCGCGTCCTCCTCCGTTACCTTGAGATCGATGTCGTTCACAGTCATTTCAAACTCACGGACCAAAGCCAGCTCGATGCTTCCCATGCCCTTAACTTTATCCAACTCACTTTTGTTTACTGCCTCAGACTCCTCTTCTTCAGCCTCTTCATGAACTCCTTCCTCAGCTTCAAGGATAATCTCGAGATTTGTCCGTTTCCCTACTTTCTCTGGCTTCGCGGAGCTTGCACCCACCATCACTGCGCTTCTCTGCTGTCACGGTCATGCTGTTCCCACTCGTCAGCGCTGGGGCCACTGACACTGTCCAAGTCGACTCTGCCCCCCGTCACCTTACCACCCACTGCCCCACCCTCCGTCTCCATGTCTAGTTTCTCTTCCCCTGCTCCCGCGGTGGTTTTCTCGTCCTCCGGCTTCAGGTTCTGCTTGCCTTCCGCGGGCTCCAAGTCGGTCTTCACGTCTGCTGACTCGGGGTCCGCCTTCTCCACCGGTCTCATGCCGGCTTTGTCCTCCACAGCCCCCAAGTCCTGTTTCTCCTCCGCTGGTCGCGCGCTGGTTCTCTCGGCCGCCGGTTCCACGGCCGCCTGTTCCGTTGCCACTGATTCAGCTGCTTATCCCCGTCGCCCTGCCGGTGTCTTCTGACAAACTTGTCCGCCCGGCGCTCACTCCCGACGCCCGCCCCCGGGCCGAGTCGCCGGTCAGACCTGAGTCGTCGGTCAGAGCCGAGCCGCCGGTTAGGCCCAACTCCGGGCTGGCCGTCTCGTCCAGCGGCTCCGTCAGCAGACTGAACGATATCTGGCCTGGCACGATCTTCGACTCCCAGCTGAGCCGCCATCCGCGAACTGGCGTCGCCACGCCGCCCCGCCCGTCGCCACCATTCCGGACGGCCGGCATCTTCTGCCCATTTATCGGGCCATCGACAGACTTGCCCTGTCGCTTCCAAGGCGGCGCGGCCGACTCATCAAACGCCCCTAGCTGGACAGCGGACTCGTCAGCCACCTCCGACTGGGTGGCAGACCCGCTCGTCTCGTCCAGCTGGACGGCAGGCTCGCTTCGGTGCGCACCCTCTCCAGAGCACTCTACGTCTGAGATCAAGCAGAACGATATCTGTCCGGGCACAATCTTTTCGTCTCGGCCGCGTCGGGTGCCCGGCCGCGGCGCCGGCACGGTGTCGCCACCGGCCGACGCGGTGTCACCCACAGGCGGCGTGGTGTCACCCCAACGCGGTACCCCCGACGCGGTGTCATCAGCCGGCCGGCGCGGTGTCATCACCGGCCGGTGCGGTGTCACCATAGGCCGACGCGGTGTCACCACCGGCCGCGCGGTGCCATCACCAGCCAACAGCTCACCTACCGGCTGGCCGTTGAGCGCGAGCTGCGCGCACAGTCCGTCGTCGTCGGTCTCGAGCCGGGCCGTCAACCGGATCGGCGGCGGCCGCGCACAGCTCGCCTGAGCCGGGCGGCGGCCGTCTCAGCGGGGCCGGGCAGCGGCGCCGACAGGCGGCAGCGCAGCGCCAGCGGCGGCGGCAGTGCCACGCTCGGCAGCAGCTGTAGCAGCGTTGAGAGCGGAGCGCGCAGCGTTGCGCCGCTGTCAACCAAGCGGAGGCGCGCCGCGCCGGCCGCCGCGTCCACAGCCAACACGCGCGCGCGCTGCCAGCCATCGGCAGCCACCGGCCGGAGTACACAGAGGTCGCCGACGGCCGGCGCCGCCAGCGCCGGCACCGGGTCGGCGTACAGCAGGTCCGTCAGGTCGCCCAGCGCCAGCAGCACCGTGTCGTCCTTAGCGAGGCGCAGGTACACCACCTGGGCGTCCTCGGCGTGCGTCAGCCGGACGGCCGTGTCAACACCGAGCGGCGGCAGCTGCGGCGGCGGCAGCGACGGCCGCCGCGACAGTAGGCAGAGGCCGGCGGCCGCGAGCGCCGCTGCCGCGTCCCCGCCGCCGGCCGCCAGCCGCACCTCGGCCACCGGGCCGACCGCGTCGGTGCACCACTCCAGCAGGGTCAGCGCCGCGCCGTCTTCTGTCAGCTGGCGCAGCCGCTCGGCCGCGGCGGCGGCGCACGCGCACACGGCCAGGCGGCAACGGAGCGCCTGCGGAGGAGGGCCCGCCAGCGCCGTCGGCAAGCGCCGCAGCGCAGCCAGCGGCACCGTCTCGTCATTGCCGTAGTCGATGAACAGCACGCGCGCCCGGTCGCCGGCGAGCGAAAGCACGCGCGTCCGGTACAGCGCACCGTCTTCGGAGAAGGAGGCCGCGACCAGGTCCCCCGGCCGCGGCTCGGAGGCGGGCAGCAGCGCCGGCCCGGCGGCCGCCAACCGCTCCATCAGGTCGTCCAACAGCGCCGAGTCGGGCGAGTGGACGTAAAAGTCCAGCGGCGAGTTGATGTGCGACACGAACACGGCGTGCTCGCCCGGGTCCTCCAGCAGCGCCGGCATGCCGCTGTGCTGGGGCGTGGCAAGGTGCGTCTCCTCCGTCTCTCCGGTCTTCTCGCCCCACCCCGCCGCGGAAAAGCCCGCGGCTCCCTCGCAGACGGCACTGGTGTCGTGCTGTCGGGCGCTGTCCGCCTCGTCGGCCACCGGCCCGCCGCCGCCCTCACCCGACGGCGTGGCGAGGCCGGCCTCCTCCAGCTCCGCGGCTAGGTCGACGCCGCCACGCCGCAGCGCCACCAGCGCCGGGTCGCCGGCTCGGAGCACTTCCAGCTCCAGCTCTGCGTGCTCGTCGCCAACGCCGGCCAGCTCGGCGAACCGCTCCAGCGCGGCGCCCGTCCAGGCGCGCGGCCGGAGCATCAGCGCGCAGTGGGAGGCCAGCGGCGGTTCGGCGGCGACCGGCGCCGGGCACGCCATCAGCTCGGCGGCCGGCACCGTCTCCGTGTTGCCGTAGTCGATGAAGAGCACGCTGCAGCTGCCCTGCTCGGGTTGCGTGAGGAGACGGGCGCGGTACAGAGCGCCGTCCTCGGCGTAGCGCACGATGGCGAGCTGGCCGGCCACCGGGCCAACCTCGACCGTCAGCTCGCCTTCCAGCGCCTCTATGCCGGCCATGAGCGTGTCCAGCCGGTCCGAGTCGGCCAGCAGCTGTGCCCAGAAGTCAGTTGGGCTCAGCGAGAAGGCCACGACGGCTGCGGCCACCTGACCAGGTATCAAACTGGCCAGACCGGCGGCGGCGGCGGCCGGCGCCGGGTCCTCCGCTGCCTGAGCGTGACCGGCCGCCGTCAGCGCCGCCGCCACGTCCTCCCCGGCAGCATCCATCAGCCGCACCGTCCAGACGGCGTCGCCGTCGGACTCCGGCGTCAGCGTCAGCTGGGCCTCGGCCAGTCCCACCAGCGCCTCGAATGCCTCGGTGGCGGCCGCGCTCCAGCCGGAGGCGCCGGCGGCCGGCCGCGCCGCCAGCCGGCACTGCTGCGCGAACGGCGCGGGCGCGAGCAGCGCGGGCGTCAACTGACGGCACGCGCCGCGCGCCGCCCACTCCCTGTTACCGTAGTCCACAAACTGCAGGTGGAGCGAGGCGGCGTCCGCGGACACGGCCAGCACACGCGCCCGGTAGAAGGCGGCGTCCTCGGAGAACGGCGCCGCCACCAGGTCACCCGGCTCCACCTGCCGCCAGAGGAGACGCGGCCGGTCACAGCTGGGCTCGGCGCGCCACCGGTCGTGATGAGCCCAGCCGCCGAGAGAAGCTAAGGCAACAGTGAACTCCACAGCCTCTTTACACGGCGAGTGGCAAACACAGCGAGCTCCAGGCGCGTGGCCACATGTAGGCTCCGCTATCGCCCAACACGTGAAAGAAACCTGACCACGAGTGTAGCCAACGCTGGGGGCGTGGCTTTGCAATAGCACGCGCAAATGCCCGGTATTTTTGGCCATTAGACGAGGCTTGGCATCGTATCACCAGCTCCACCCGGGACGCTGAAAAGGCAAGCTTCGTGTTCCCGTGATACTCCCGCCCAGAGGACCCAGATTGCAACGGTCACCTCCAAAACACAATTCGCGTCACCTAATACTGAGAGACAAACTAATGTTGGTGAATGAAGTCTTGGATGAGCTGCGATCTAGGCCATGTAGCGCGGATGAGCTGCGATCTAGGTCATATAACGGGATGAGCTGCGATCTAGGCCATGTAGCGAGGATGAGCTGTGATCTAGGTCATGTAGCGCAGATGAGCTGCGATCTAGGCCATGTAGCGCGGATGAGCTGCGATTTAGGCCATGTAGCGCGGATGAGCTGCGATCTAGGCCATGTAGCGGGATGAGCTGCGATCTAGGCCATGTAGCGCCTACGCGGCCACGTCAACACGACTTCCATATCATCGGGTCCAGTGAGCACCAACTCTGCATTTGTCCACCGCACAGAGCGCTGGCCAGGTCACAAGGACGCCCGACGCCTCTAAGGCCGCTGACGCCTCTAGGACCGCTGACACCTCTAGAACCGCTGGCGCCTCTGGAGCCGGCGGCGCCTCCGGGGCCGGTCGGCTCACCTCTGCCACGGCCCGCTCGCCGTCTGACAGCGCGCTGTACGCGGTCTCCAGCAGCTCCATCAGCGCGTCCAGCTGGCCGGCCGCCATCGCGTCCTGCACGTAGAACTCGTCCGGCGAGATGGCGAACGACACGGTGATGCGGTGGGACGGCGGCGGCGGCTCCGACGGCGGCGGACTCGGTTCCGAAGGCGGCGGGCTCGGCTCCAACGGCGGCGGCGGCTCCAACGGCGGCGGGCTCGGCTCAGACGCTGGCGGCGCCGTCTCGGCCGGCGGCTCGGGCGCCGGCGCGGCGCCGCCCAGCTCGAGGTTGATATTGACCTCGCCATCCAGCAGGGTCACGTCCAACGAGTCGGGCCCGGTCCGCTCCACCAGCGCAATCAGCTCCTGTCGGCGCGGCAGCGGGGTCAGGTCAGGTCAGGCCGGCAGCGGGGTCAGGACGTCAGGCCGGCGCGGCAGCGAGGTCAGGTCAGGCCAGAGCGGAAGCGGGGTCAGGTCAGGTCAGGCCGGCGCGGCAGCGGAGTCAGGTCAGGTCAGGCCGGCCGGGACCAAGCGCGAGCACGGCTCACAAACAAAAATCACAGCTATCCGGCTAGACACAGAATGCAGGCCTCAATAGAAAAAAAGGCCATCATTCGGATATCCCGTTAGAGTGATTCGATGCTCAATAGCAGATGCGCGACTCGAAGACAATGCATGATTAGTTCCTGCTGAGTCGAGTGGCTTACGTTGTTACACTCCGCATGGATGTATGGCTTAGCATGTCATCAATGAAAGCATACACGTATCATGGATGAAAAATTATCGCACACAGAAGAAAATACAGCCTTCACGCGGACACACACAACTCAGAAGCCTAAGCCTGCTGAAAACCACACTTTTACAAATACTGTGCTGCACACAGGTGCGCTTTACGACACATATCCGCGCACACAGCATGCGGGGCAGCGTTGGCCACTTGACAGCGTGCTGAGATGCCCCCGCCCCATCCCCCGCCGGGCTGCCGTGTTCTGCGCGCCTCACCATCTGGTCAGCTCGGGCGAGCAGCTTGTCGGTCTGGTCCGAGGAGACGCCGGCCAGCGTCAAACGAAGCGCCTGCGCCGGCAGGGTCCGCAGCTCCTCCGGACACTCCAGCAGCTGACCAGACACACAGATCAGGTCAGGTCAGGTCAGGTCACCACGGGTCCGCAGCTCCTCGGGACACTCCAGCAGCTGACCATACACACAAATCAGGTCAGGTCAGGTCAGGTCACCACGGGTCCGCAGCTCCTCCGGACACTCCAGCAGCTGACCATACACACAGATCAGGTCAGGTCAGGTCAGGTCACCACGGGTCCGCAGCTCCTCCGGACACTCCAGCGGCTGACCATACCAAAGATCAGGTCAGGTCAGGTCAGGTCACCACGGGTCCGCAGCTCCTCCGGACACTCCAGCAGCTGACCATACACACAGATCAGGTCAGGTCAGGTCAGGTCACCACGGGTCAGCAGCTCCTCCGGACACTCCAGCAGCTGACCATACACACAGATCAGGTCAGGTCAGGTCAGGTCACCACGGGTCCGCAGCTCCTCCGGACACTCCAGCAGCTGACCATACACACAGATCAGGTCAGGTCAGGTCAGGTCATCACGGGGTCCGCAGCCCCTCCGGACACTCCAGCGGCTGACCATACACAAAGATCAGGTCAGGTCAGGTCAGGTCACCACGGGTCCGCAGCTCCTCCGGACACTCCAGCAGCTGACCATACACACAGATCAAGTCAGGTCAGGCCAGGTCACCACGGGGTCCGCAGCTCCTCCGGACACTCCAGCAGCTGACCATACACACAGATCAGGTCAGGTCAGGTCAGGTCACCACGGGGTCCGCAGCCCCTCCGGACACTCCAGCAGCTGACCATACACAAAGATCAGGTCAGGTCAGGTCAGGTCACCACGGGTCCGCAGCTCCTCCGGACACTCTAGCAGCTGACCATACACACAGATCAAGTCAGGTCAGGCCAGGTCACCACGGGGTCCGCAGCCCCTCCGGACACTCCAGCAGCTGACCATACACACAGATCAGGTCAGGTCAGGTCAGGTCACCACGGGGTCCGCAGCCCCTCCGGACACTCCAGCAGCTGACCATACACAAAGATCAGGTCAGGTCAGGTCAGGTCACCACGGGTCCGCAGCTCCTCCGGACACTCCAGCAGCTGACCATACACACAGATCAGGTCAGGTCAGGTCAGGTCACCACGGGTCCGCAGCTCCTCCGGACACTCCAGCAGCTGACCATACACACAGATCAGGTCAGGTCAGGTCAGGTCACCACGGGGTCCGCAGCCCCTCCGGACACTCCAGCGGCTGACCATACACAAAGATCAGGTCAGGTCAGGTCAGGTCACTACGGGTCCGCAGCTCCTCCGGACACTCCAGCAGCTGACCATACACACAGATCAGGTCAGGTCAGGCCAGGTCACCACGGGGTCCGCAGCTCCTCCGGACACTCCAGCGGCTGACCATACACAAGTCAGGTCAGGTCATCACTGGGTCCGCAGACCCTCCAGACACTCTAGCAGCTGGTCCCACACACACACACACACAGGTCAGGTCAGGTCAGGTCAGGTCATCTCCTAAAATATAAGCCCAGGTCGTATCCAGCGAGCTATACTAGCATATGTGGCTTATTAGTGTTATGGCGGAACACGCTAGAAACTGATCCCGGTTAGACCATGTTATGTGGAGCGAGCGTCAGCTGAACCAGTCGCCTGGGCTGGGCAAGGTCAGGTCACGCCAATTTACTCCGGTACCGAGTGCCCGCATAAACGCAGCTCGCCCCTGCGTCAGATAACACGGGTGAGTCGGGTCCACACATCACACTAGCTTCAATACAATACGCCAGCTCCCGGCACTATAACAAGCAAGCTCGGAGTTGGCAGCGCAGCCAGAGTGGCCTGCTCCGCCGGTGGTCAGCCCCGACCTTCAACCGTCCGGGGCCTCACCTCGGTCGCCGAAAGCCGCTCGGTGTTGCCATAGTCGACGAAGTGGACGGTGACGCCGGCTGGGTCGACGCCGGCCACCAGGCCGCGGTAGAAGGTGCCCTCGAACGGCGCGAGGCAGGCGCAGCCGACAGCCGGAGGGACGGGCTGAAGGGGCGCCGGCGCCGGCGGTCAGGGGCGCGCGGAGCCCGGCGACGGAGCTTACGGGAGAGCAGGCAGACTGGACTAGGTGATAGACAGGCAACTATGACAGGGATACAGCATACTCAATCGGTGGAAAGAGACCAAAATAACTTCATATAGTAAACGCCGATGGGGTGGAAAGGCCGTAAGTGCCCCAACTGAAGATAGTCATCACACGCTCGAAAACGTTTTCGACCGACAGACATTTCTATGAGGCTGTGAGCATGCGAATGAGCCCAACAGACGCAGCCAGACCCACATCTCCCGTCGGGCGTACCGCGCAGGCGGGCGTGGCGGCAGCGATCTGCGCCTCCAACAGCTCCAGCTGCGCGGCGCTGGCGCTGAGCTGGCCGAACAGCCGGTCGGGACCGGCGATGTACGAGACGAACACGTCCAGTCGGTCGCCGCGGCGGAACTCGGCGCGCAGCGGAGGGAACGGTCCGGCGGCTACCGGGCACGGAGGCGGGTGTCAGTCACCACTCTGTCGGTGCGGCGGCGGCGCGGGGACGTCACGGCACCCGACCGCTGCCGCTCGCAGCGCCGCGAGACAGAGGCCCCTCCACCGACGGTCACGCTGGCACGCCAGCCGGCGAATATTCAGGTGACTTTATTAGATGACACCTACATGACGGACCCCCACATGATCATGCCCTCAAGCAACGGCGTTCGCAAGTCGACAGAAGAACGCTTACGAAATCGTGAAGACTCCTGAATGAAGTACACAACAGAACGCGCATCGCACAAACAAATGTTTAAGGCTGCCGGACAGTGAAGCGAGCCGTATCGGACACGTCACGGATGGCGCGAGGCGGCCGAAGGGCATTCGAATTGGAGGCGGCTGGGCGGCGTCAGGGCGGGAGGCAGCCAGCCAGCACCAGAGCGGGAGACGGCCGGCCGGCGTCAGAGCGAGCGGGGAGCGGCCGTCACGAGCTCCGCCGCCGTCCGCGGCCGCTGGTGACGATCAGGGCCGGCGTCAGACACCGCAGCGTCGGCCGCTCACCGCGCTGGCGCGAGGTCCGGGCCGGCACCGCGCGCACGGCCAGCCCGTCGGCCACCAGCAAGTCGGTGACTTTGCGGCCGGCCAAGGTCACCTCCACTTCGGCGACGGCACCGGTCACGCCCACACACGTCACCTGCCGGCAGCCGGTAAGGTGACGTCCCAGGGCGCCGGCCGCCTGTTGGCCACACGGCGGCACCGTCGCACCCCACAACGGCGCACCAACCCGAGGAATACCGAGCGCATAGCCGGGACACGCACAATCCTGCCATCCGAAGGCAAAAGGGCCTAAGTGCTATGTTTACTGTATGACTCTTAGGCCTTTTAGTCCATGGACGGCAGAATTCCCACGCGGGATGCATGCGAGCTCAATGCTCGGACTGTGCTATTGCTTTTGCTGCTTATTGAAAGAGTTCAGCAGATGAAAGACAGCCGGATAGATATTCCCATCGCCGCTTAGGCAATGTTGCATGACGCATTCCTGTACTGCGTACTGCAAGTGTTGCGTGATGATTCTGTAGATATCTGAAGTTGCCACGATCCCAATGCCGAGTTTGTTCATCACTAAAAAAACTTCCAAAAAATTTTCAACCTGCATATTGCACGTGAGGGTGAACGTACGGTAACCGCACCCAGGACTTTCATGAGATGAATGAAAATACCTAGCAATAGGTAGCATGCCCTCACTTGATCAAACTTTGTTTGCTACGCGTTATAACCAAGTTCCTGAATAATCCCCTCCCTTCCCATCCTCATCGCACCCCCTCGCCGCGCGGTCGTTGCTGGCCGCCTGACCGACCCGCCCGCCATCCGGCGACAGCAGACCTACGCCACAACACTGCGCCCAACGCTCTCACCGTGCCACCAACCCAGTCTTAGTTGGATCACCTCACGACAGAGGGGTCGCGTTCCACACAACCCCCCCCCCCCCCCCCCCCCCACCGTTCCCGGCCACAGCGCCCGGTATTGGTCACTGTAATGCCTTGTATTCTGGTCGCTATTGGCAGCTTTTAGGCCCTAACTGCCGCCTATCGGTCGAATGCTCATCATCCAGTATTGTGCGCCGGCACTATTCAGGCATGAAGCCGTCTACAAGTGGACCGCTCTGCAATTGTCATGACTCGCCCTAGCCCCTCTCTCGCTCGGGTCGGAGGAGCCCGGCCCGAACAACAGCACGCACTAGACCCTGTTGTGACAGTCACATCTGCTCAGTGTCGTGTTGGGGGCGCGTCGACGGCGGCAGCAGCAGTGACTCCATGTCTGGACCGAGCGGAAGAGCCACAGTCCCCCTGGCTCATGACCAGGTCATATGACCAAGCCGGACCAAGTCACAGGCCACGAGGTGGCGTGCGTCGTGCTTAGAGCTGCGCACATTTCGAAACGCGCAACCCGACCACGGCCAACCTGACCAGACAGGGGTCCGCCACGCAAGATAACCTACAGTGATGGTCAACGCAAAGGTCGGTGAGAGGACGTACCGATACACCATATTTCCTCTACTTCTACAACACCTACATCGGGTGTTGCGTCGAGATGGTTCTGTCGAAAGCGGCGAAAGCACCAAAAAGCTGGCCAGTGTGACACAGTTGAGTTCCAATCATGACCATCACAACATCCAACACATGACGATAGGGCGTTGACCCCACGCCGCTCACCTCCATGTCGCAGCTGAAGTACTTGGCGAGCTGAGTCTCGTCCAGAACCTTCCACTGACCTCCAACCGGCTCTACGCCGCCAAAGCGGCAGCTGAGGGAACAGCAGGGAGACTCAGGCATCTGCTCACCGCACTTAGGATGGAGACGCCGGGTGGCAACACCTTCCTGCAACATCCCCCTCCCTTCTGACTCTTCCACCGCTCCCTCTCCTCCAATCTCTCGAGAGTATGTCCACCGGCCCGCAATGCATTCCACTGTCAATTAAATACGTTCAGATGACTGCGGGCACACACCAAAACCATCTGTCAGAAGTGGGATTCGAACCCACGCCCGGAGAACCGGACTGCGACCTGAACGCAGCGCCTTGGACCGCTCGGCCATCCTGACCCGTGCATTAAGCAGGCTGTGGCGCTGTCTAACCAAACAAATACCGCTCGATCACGTATCCATCACAACACTAGGCATGAACGAACTCGGCATACGCCCGTTTCGTCTATAGGGCTCGTCTCCAAGATCCCATTACTTGCCTGAAATCAATTACCGCTATGACAGTAGCTCAATTGCCGTCAGCCTCACCAAACTCAGCAATGGACACCATTTGTTGACACGCCAGGCTCTTGAGATAGCCACGGTGGGTTACCGTCCACGCTCTTTCCCGGCCCCGGCCCCGGCCCCGGCCCCGGCTCCGGCTCCGGCTCCGGCTCCGGCTCCGGCTCCGGCTCCGGCCCCGGCCCCGGCCCCGGCCCCGGCCCCGGCCCCGGCCCCGGCCCCGGCCCCGGCCCCGGCCCCGGCCCCGGCTCTGACCCCGGCCCTGACCCCGGTCCCGGTCCCGACCCCGACCCCGGCCCCGGCCCCGGCCCCGGCTCCGACTCACCAGTAGGCTTGCGCCGGCAGCCGGCAGTGTTCCCGCCGCAGTCGCTTGACCTGGTCGCGCGGCACCAGCTCGGCGTTGCCATAGTCGACGAACAGCAGGCGCAGCTGGTCTGCGGTGACGGCGCGCACCTCCGCCCGGTACCAGGCGCCGTCGGCGAACCTGCCGCGGCGGCCGCACCAGCCGTCAGCACGGCCGTCAGCACAGCCAGCTCCCGCCGCCGGCGCCGGCTCCTGCCCCGGCCACAGTCTCCCCCTTCCCCGCCCAGCCCACCGTCCACAGCGTGAGGGCAGGTCATTAATGCACCGCTGCTATAGTCTTTGTCAGCCAAGTGTGTCAATCACGAACGCGATAAATGATCCCAGACGGCTACTTCCGGCCGTTTTTGACGATTGTGACACGCAAGAACACTACGCTACTCGACCACATGAGGCAAAACGTGCAAAACACTATTCATCTAAGGAACAGTGTGGTGCGTGACATACTTTCAGAGCCTGTTTGAGCAGCCTGTCGCACACGCAAAGGACACCAGTCTCCCTCCGCTCCGCCATTGTGCCCCAGGTGCGCCATTCCCGTCCAGTAGCGCAGGCTCACCTGGCCGCCACCGGCCTGCCGACGGCCGGGTCCGTCTCCAGCCCGTCGGCCGGCCGCAGGGAGCCGTAGCCCGTCTGCAGCTCAGCCATGAGCGCGACGAACGCCGGGTCGGCCGGCGCCGGCTGCACGTGGAACCGGTGCAGGCCGGCCACCCAGGTGGGCGTCGCCACCACCGTCTCGCCCACCGCCAGCGGGCGTCGCTCGATCTTGCTCGCGTGCGCCGGGATCTCCAGCGCGGCGGCGGTGGCCGGCTTGGCGACGGAGGGCTCGGCGGCGTTGTCCCAGTCGTCGGCGGCGGAGAGTTTGGTGGCGGAGGTTTTGCCGGCGTCGTCCCAGTCGTCGTCAGCAGCGGGCGCGGCGGCGGCGCGGCCGGCTGTTCCGCCCGAGGGCCGGCGGCCAGTCGGGCGGCTGCGGCCGCCGTCCGCGCGCGCCGCCGGCCGCCGCGCGTACTCGGCAGGATCGTCCATGCGCATCTTACCGGCGAAGCGGTCCGAATCCGGCCCAGACACTGACTCAGGCTCCCGCGGCCGCTGGATCCGGGTCTGGGTCTGCATTTGGGTCTCGGGCTGAGTCTGGGTGCGGATCTGGGTCTCGGGCTGGGTCCGGGTCTGTGTCTGTGTCTGTGTCTGTGTCTGTGCCTGTGTCTGGGCCTGTGCCTGTGTCTGGGTCTGGGTCTGGGTCTGGGTCTGGGTCTGGGTCTGGGTCTGCGCCTGTGCCTGCGCCTGAGGCTCGGCTGGGGGGCCGCGGCCGGCGGGGGTGCGTCGTTCCACGCGGAACCTTCCGCCTGGTCGTGGGTCCGCCGCCCGCCAATTCGTCGATTCCGAGGTAGTGACGGGCGGGGCCGGCTTGTTACGCCAGTTCATGTCCTGCGGCAGACAACACCAGCAACGGGTCACATCACCCATCCCCGTCGATGACGACGTTCAGAACCCTTTCGATACAGACTCCAGCCTGTCCTGTTTTTCGTCAGATTTACTTCTTAATGTCTCCCAAGCATCACAACGTCAGTATTAACAGGTTATCCCGAGATCAAACTTTCGTAAACCTTCGGGACGAGAAAACTGGTGCGACGAACGCGCCGTCACGCAGACATCAAAATACAGAGAGCGGTGGTGTTCATGACCGCATCGAACTTTTCAGCAGGCTCAAAACGCACAGCGACCTCCCGTTTCAACTGAAAGACTCACAACAGTAGGGCCTCTCCACACCACACGGCCATGACCTCCCAGCGCCCTCGGCCTCTCAGCAGCTCCGCCGCCAGCCGCGCGGGCCCGCCGCCCACCTGGTCAGCGCGCGGCGGGGACACCCTCCTGATGGCGTTGTTGTTGGCGTCGCCGGCGCGCGGCGGAGCCACGCCGGGCGTCACCGGCTCGGCCTGCGCCAGCGTCACCACGCATGTGCCGGCGCGCACCTCCTCCGCGCGCGCCAGGAAGCGACGCTCCAGCGCACCGCGACGGAACTGGGCCACCTGACAGCAGCGGAACAGAGAGGTGGGAGACTGCGAGGCTGAGAGATGAGGGGTGACAGGTGAGAGGCGAAAGGCTGGGAGGTGAGAAAGTGAGAGATGAGATGCTGTAAGGTGAGAGAGTGAGAGGGCCAGAGGCTGAAAGGTGAGAGGCTCCGAGGTTGGAGGCTGAGGGGACAAACACAGGCCGCAGACGGCTTTGCATGTCATGGTCGTTGTTAGCAGATCCCATTTACACAGCCTGCATTTTTGGCGGGCGCCATTTTCGAAGCCGACAACACCAAATGTACATTTTCTACAAAGCGACACAGCTCTGCATATCAATCACCCACACATAACCTTATCCAAGGGCGCAGAATGGCCAACGCCGTCGACAGACGGCCCCTGCTCCGCCACACCTGCCCCTAACAGCGCGCCTCCCAGCCACCCCCAGCCTGCGCTCCGCGGTGTTCCCGCCGCGCATACCTCGTCGTCGGACCACCCGCCGGCGGCGGCCGGCCGGGCGCCCCTGACCCAGCAGCGGACGGCCTGGGCCGGCAGACCGGCCTCCTCGGCCCGCAGCGGCCGCACCGACGACAGCGGCACCGTCGCCGTGTCGCCCCGGTCCAGCAGGAACACAGTCACCTGCAGTGCGCCGTACGCCAGCGTTACGCACTTGCCGGCGCTACCCCGACAGTGACGTCATACGCCGAGACAGACGGGCGGAAGCCCCGCTGGCTCACTGCCAACACCACGTTTCGCCCACACACACAGAACGTCTGTCGAGCGGCGCCGTCCGTCCAGAGCAAACCCCGAGGCCCATGCTGTCATTGCAGACAGCCGACTACGACATTCGCAAGTTCCGTACGGTACAGCACGCGCGCCGCGCCACCGGGCACAGCCGGCCGTACGCCACTGGCTGCTGCGGGCGACCCGCCGCTGCCCGCCGGGTGCGCCTCGGGCGGGGGTCAGGTTCCGGCTCGGAGCGCCGCTCACCTGGCCGTCGCGTGCGGCGATGACCCGTCCACGGCTCCAGCCGGCCTCGCCTCCGCGCTGCACCGCCACCGCCTGGTCAGCGGCGACGGTGGCTGGCGGCGGCGCGGGGCCGGCCGACGCCAGCTGCTCGCGCAGCGCCTGCAGCGCGCCGGCCGACTCGCGCAGCCGCACGTAGAACTCGGACGGCGCCACCACGTGAACCACCTCCACGTCCTGGTGTGGGCACGGCACGCAATCAGCAGGCGGGAGGAGCGCGGCCCCGCTAGTGAGTCCGACACGGCACGCCACCCATCATTGGAGAGCAGAGTAGGAATAATAGTGCTCGGGGTTTCCTGGCGCATCGATCGCACGGTCATGAGACGCTGCGCTGAATGAGAGGCGGCAGGCACCACACAAACCCAGGCGTACACACCGAAAGCCGCGAGGGGTGCGCGGTCCGAGAGACAGATGCGACATGACTGGCCCCCGCTTCAGCGTCGGTAACGACCGACCGTCACTCGAGGTTGCCACGATCGAGCCAGCCAGCCGGTGTCGACACACCCACCTTGAACACGCCGACGGGCAGCTTCTGCGGAGAGACGCGCACGGCCTGGCCGGCGGCGGGGCTGCCCGCGCTGCCGGGGGACGCGGGCTCGGCCGCGCCCGCCGCCGCCAGCACCGCCTTGACCAAAGTCGCTGCGGTGTCCGAGGAGCCGCGTTAAACAGCGGCAACGTCCGCCCATCAGCGGGTGGACGTCCACCCCCCGCACATCGCGGCAGCAGCGCCGGCAAGCTACCAGCTCACGTTTACGCGGTTTTCGGAGCGACTAAAGCGGTTCACTCATGCTGTCCTGTCAGTTTCCAGCTCAAATGCCTCGTCAAAAAGCGCCCCCTTCCCCACACGCACGCACGCACGCACTCGCACGCATTTCGCTGAAGGCCAGTTGAAACATATGTATGTACCACCACGAATAAGAAATGATGCATATAGGGGTAATCCTAGACGGTCTTGACAAACACGAAGTACAATGATAGCGGTGAATAAGCCCAATTAGCGATGACTGCACAAATTATCGGAGACGGTTTTCCCAAGCGTAACTGTCCAGCCCACAAGGACAATACAAAAATCGACAACGCAAAGCGAACCAAAACACGATATAGCAACACACGTTTAAAGTAAGATTTTGTCGCTATTGGACGCATCTTCCAGTTCATTATACTTGACTGGCACTGATCCCAGAAATGCATCCAATGAAAAGGCACGGGCCAAACGTAACAAACCTCGCCCCCTCCCCCCCCCCGTGCCAGCAGCCGGTGTGATAACACAGCACCCATCCCTCCGGCGGCCGTGAGCGGGCCGGCAGGACGCCGGAGCGGCGGGGACTGACCGGGCGCCCCGCTGACGCCAAGCCGCTTCAGCTGAGCCAGCAGCGGCTGATTGAGCGGGCACGGCGGCAGCGTCACGTCGAAGCGGTCGCCAGCGCCGGAGCGGGGCAGCACCTCCGCCGTCTGGTCCTGCAGCAGCTGGCGGAGCGTGGCGCGCGGCACCGCCTCCGCGCCCGCCAGCGAGCAGAAGATGCCTGGCCGGCGACACGACGTCGCGCGTCAGGCGGGCCAGCGGCCGCCGCAGCTCCGGCGAACCCGGCGCGACAGCTGCGCTAAACCACGCCGCACGAGGACGATGCACGCCACCAGGAAGACCGCGGCACGAGGCATACCAACTGGCGGTACATCGCACCAGTGACGCCGGTACTCAGCCATCCCATCAACTGGGTGCAATCCACAGGGGACGCACTGCGGAGGAACGGCAGACTACGGGCAGTACACAACAGCCTCAGTGGCAGACTCGTGCTCTGTGAAGTAGCGAAACCTCGCTGAAAACTGTTTGCTACTTGTATGGCCGGTACGTGAGTGGCCGAATACCCCATCACACATACGAATCTCAGCACTCATGCGATTTTTCCATATTGCAAGCGAACGGCACGCCTATGCTACATCACTAACCCTCACACCCAGTAAACCGACCCATTACACAACTCTTCTCCCGGTTCGTGAGCGGACGTCACCGGTCGGGGTCAGCACGACCCCTGCCCGGCATCGCCCCGGGTCTGAGGTCGCCACGTACCGAGCTGGGGCAGCTGCGTGAACTCCGCTCGCAGCGGGAACACTTCAGCGGCGGACTTGGTCTCGGTGTCGCCGTAGTCGATGAACTGCACCGTGACCTGGTCGGCCGCGCTGCTGACCACCTGAAACGCGGCGGTCGAGGTTCACCGCGTGGGCCGCGCGCCGGCAACCTCACGGTGAGCACCGCCGACTGTTCACGCCTTTGGCAAGAGATGATTAACGACCGGCGAGGAAAGCACGGCCCTTTCCTGTTGGGTGCCCCAGGCGGCCGCTCACAGACATGACATTGTGCGATGAAGATGTAGAACGGGACCGCTACGGGCACCGTCACCCCCTGAAACGACAACTGCGGTGTACCGACACACACCAACCCAACGTCATCCGTGTGCGGGGCGTCCCCCCTCCGCCATCAGCGTGTGGCCTGGTAAGCCGGTGCCAGCCTGCTGCGTACCCTGGCGCGGTAGAAGGTGCCGTTGATGGCCGACGGGGCGGCGCAGAGGGCGCCGGTGGCTGCGGCCGCCAGCGGCGCCGCCCGGCCGCCGCCGTACGTCCGCTGCATGGCGCCCTCCATGGCGAACATGGCGTCGGCGTCCGCAGTCAGCAGCTGGCCGAAGAACTGGGCCGACGCGGCGACGTGCGTCACCATTACGGTCACGCTGCGCCCCAGCTCCACCTGGGTAGGCGGGGACCGGTCAGGGGTGACACGGGGCTGACCGGACGGCGCTGCGAACCAGCTCCACCTGGGTAGGTGGGGACCGGTTGGGGGTGACACGGGGCTGACCGGACAGCGCTGCGCCCCACCTCCACCTGGGTAGGCGGGGACCGGTCAGGGGTGACACGGGGCTGACCGGACGTTGCTGCGCCCCAGCTTCACCTGGGTAGGCGGGGACCGGTCAGAGGTGATACGGGGCTGACCGGACGCCACTGCCTCCCCCCCCCCCCCCCCCCCCCGCAGCAGCCGGCAGCTTTGATCGGCTCCCGGGTGTACAGTCGACGCGGCCTGTTCGTGGAGTGGTGCCCAATACCCACGATTCGCGCTCTGGTGACGTCTACTAAGGACGACTCCGTGCTGCGTCACATCGACTCCTGTTACCTCTGTTGACTGCTGACATCAGAGATGAGTCCACGGAGGTCCGAGGACGAAGTGATATATTATCTCAATATCTACCAAATTAAATGAACTGCGCCTTAAGTAAACGAAACCACCTGCCTTCCACGTCTAGAGTTTTCGCCAAACGATAACCAAATAGTGATCACGATGAATTCTCCACGAAGCTCCACTACTACCTATCGCCAAGAGCAGCGCGGCCAGCCGGGCCCGTGTCCGCTGGCTCAGCACCGCCCGCCACCACACAAGCCCAGTCACCTGCGGGGGGCCGACGGCGAGCGTAGCCGGAGCAGCAGCGGCGGCGGCGGCGGCGGCGGCGGCCGGCAGCGGCACGCGCCGGGCCGTCATGTGGTCTCGCAACGCCGCGCCGACATCCAGCGGGGGCTGCCGCGTCAGGTCCGAGAGGCGCACGATGCGCTTGTCGCCCAGCTGGTCCAGCACCTCGCAGAGGAGGCGGCCGCCGGCCGTCAGCCGGCGCAGCAGCTCAACCAGCTCGGGCGTGCCGTGCGACACCTCCAGGCCGCTCAGACAGCAGTGCACCGCCTGTCGAGCCAGCCCGTCCGCCCAGCGACAGCGTCAGGCCGACGCACAGACGAGACCGCGGCGGCGTCACCACAGGCCCCAGCGTTCCCAGACCTGTCCGGCCCGGCCACGGCGCGCCGGCTGCCGAGCCGCTCCAGCGCCGCGAGCGCACGAGCGGCTGTCCAGCGCACGCCATCACACCGCAACACTGCGCCCGTGCATCATGACCGCGTTACGAAGGGCGCCGAAACACGCGGCCACGGGCGGCAGCGGCAGCCGGCCGGTGCCGCTCGGTCGCCCCAGGCGTCGCTCCTCACCTGCGCCGGATGGGCAGCCAGCCGCGGCTCCAGGCAGAACGCGGCCGTGGTCGGGATGATCTCCGAGGTGCCCAGGTCCACGTACAGCACCTTCATGTCGCGCCGCCCCACGCTCACGATCCGCACGCGCTGGTAGCCGGCGTCCTGCCGCGGCAGAGGCCGACCGGTATCGATCACACGCCCGGGACCCACCGCAACATGACCGCAGCCAGTGAAGGACGACATTAAGCGGCATGAATGTCAGCATCTGGAAGCGAGGCCGCCTGCAGCCGGGGAATATCCACTGCACAGAAAGGCATCTCCTTGGCAGGCAGCGGAAAAACGGTTCCAGAAATAGAACGACGGCACACAACAGACCAGGACGCCGCTGGCGGCGCTCTGACCTTTTTGTAGCCCAGCTCCCCACGGCCGCACCCTAACGCGCGGCACGCAGTCAGCGAAGTCGCACACCAGAGGCCACCGCCTCACCCACCTTGAACGCGGCGCACATGAGTCCCTCGGTGGCCTGGTCAGGAGCCAGCGGCCGCGCGTTGACGTTGAGCGCGTCGGTGAGCTGCGCCACCATCTGGCGCAACGCCGGCTCCGCCTCCAGCGACCGCACGTGCAGGCTGCTGACCGACGTCACCGACACCACCAGCACCTCGGCGTGCGTGCCCGGCGTCAGCGGCGGCGGCGACGGTGGCGACGGCGGCGTTGCGACCACGGGCCGCGGCGGCGGCGGCGGCGGCGGAGCCGGCGCGGCCGCCGCGCTGCCCACCTTCGCGCGTCGCTCGTAGGCGCCCCAGCGCACCAACAGGTCCAGCATGCTCACCTGCATGTCCAGCAGCTCCACCTGGGCCTGCCGGCGAGGCCCGAGCGAGGTCAAGCCGCGAGGAGCGAGCAGCCTGAGGGGGCCAAGGACAGGAGACCTGACAACGCCGGGGGAAATGAACACCGGAGGACGGGGAACACGGGACACACGACGTTCCAAGACCCAGAACGCACACGGCAGTACAATACAACGAAAAAGGGCACACCTTAGTCTCAAGGCTCTGCCGTTGGCTCGAATCAGGCGTTGCTTGACCGAGAGTTGCGCTTCGCTGCGACAGTGTATGCAAATGAGTTGGGGAAGGACAATGGCGGATACGACGCCTTCGCACGCTCCATCCCACCCCCACCCTACAAATAACTCTCCTCCACCCCTCCTTAGACCGTCCGCAGTATGTTCCCAGCCGCGTATCCAAGCCGACGCCTGTCTCCTACCGATCCGGGGCCGTTGCCGAGGACCGGCCGTCTCGACAGCGAGCCGGCTGCCAGCAGGGCGCCGCCGACACCCGGTCTGCGCCGGCGCCGCTCACCGGCTGCTCGCGGGCGCGGCTGAAGCGGCACGTCAGCACGCTTCCCTCGCTGATCTGGCGGAACACGTGCTGCTGGCCCTGCACGGGCACCAGCGTCGACAGGCCAGCCAGCGCCACGCGGCTGGCCTGGATCCGCAGCTGGGCGAACTGCGCGGGCATGGCGCGCAGCTCGGACAGCACCTTCGTCTCGTCGTTGCCGTAGTCGGCCCAGTAGACCTGCGGCGTCGGCCACAGTCAGCTCGGGAGGCGACGCAAGCGGCTGCTTTGAACACGCTGGCGAGTGCGAGGTGAAAAAAAAAAAATAGGGCGGGAAACAGGTTACAATGAAGTTACAGAATTGTGGCTCGCGTAACTATCATGAACAACGCATCCGTTACCCACATCCCAATAAAAAACAATTCACTCGACTACAGCTAATCATTCCAAAAACGAACCAAAAACGACAAAGACCAAGCACCAGTTAATCTAATTCGTCTCCCAGACAGCTTTAATACCAGATGGGATCTCTCGGCAACATCCTCATCTTGACTGACCATGCTCAAGACAACAGAAAGTGTCGGACACGCATGCCGCGCGCGCGCGCGCGCTCGCACACACACACACACACACATACACGCACGCACACACGCACACCCCACACCGTAACACCCCCATCCGCCACCGGACATGAGCTCAGGGCCACCAGCCACAGCAGGACAGCTGAGTGCGGGCCAGGTCACCTTAACAGTGTTGCCGTCGGCTTGTGTGATGACGCCGCGCAGGAAGCGACCGTCGCGACTGGCCGAGGAGCCGAGGCAGACGGCGCCCGGTTCGACGGCCGGCAACGGCTGCGGCGCGCTCGACCGACAGTACGTCTGGCGGGTCAAACACGGTCAGGAGACGGTGCCAGTGGAGGGGGTCAGGAGACCGTACCAGTAGAGGGTGTCAGGAGACAGCACCAATGGAGGGGGTCAAGAGACTCTGCCAGTGGAGGGGGTCAGGAGACCGTACCAGGGGAGGGGGTCTGCAGACAGTACCAGGGGAGGGCGTCAGGAGACAGCACCAATGGAGGGGGTCAAGAGACTGTGCCAGCGGAGGGGGTCAGGAGATCATACCAGGGGAGAGGGTCAGACGACAGTACCAGAAGAGGGTGTCACGAGACAGCACTAATGGAGAGGTCAGGAGACTGCGCCAGTGGAGGGCGTCAGGAGACGGTACCAAGGGAGGGGGTCAGCAAACGGTACCAGTGGTAGAGGCCACGAGACGGCGCCAGTGCAGGGGGTCACGAGACGGCACTATTGAAGGGCGCCAGAAGACTTCATGATTTATTTCTTCGTAACAACTGAACCCCTCGTAGATAAGTCTGGGGTACAATTTTCACAACGCTACTTCCACCAGCAAGCGATACTTTTTCCACGCTGCCCGAAGGGTAGAAGCGGAAGGCAGCATGCTCCTCTGATACAACAGGCAACCAAAAGACATATATTGAACACTAGCGGATGGACGTCACGATGGCTTCACGGCGCACCCACCCGCGTCACGTCTGTGGAGCACACGGCGCACACAGTGATATGTCGCCCGCCCGCTCCCCGACCTGCCCGCCTCGGCTTGGTTCGCGGCCCTTCCCCCTCCTCCCTCCCTCCCCTCCCTCCCTCCCTCCCTCCCTCCCTCCCTCCCTCCCTCCCTCCCTCCCTCCCTCCCTCCCTCCCTCCCTCCCTCCCTCCCTCCCTCCCTCCCTCCCCCCCCCCAGAGCCGGCACTCACCTGAATGTCGGCCATCAGCTGCTCGAGGGCCGGCTTCTGGTCGTGGCACTGCACGGCGAACTTGGCCGGTCCGTTGCTGTAGTGGCAGATGGTGACCAGCGTCTCGGAGCCGGGCGCCGGCGGCACCGACACCATCTGCTTGACGCGCGTCACAAACTGGGTCTGGTGCGGCGGCGGCGGCGGGCTGGCCGCCACCAGCTGCGAAGGCAGGCGCCGACGGTCAGCGGCCGGCCGGGGCCGACGGCGGCAAACGGGCACGGCTTGATTTCGGGTCGGACGTGTCCTCTCCTAACCCAACCTCGCGTGGTGCTGACGTGTCCCTGTCCTGAACCGAAATGTGTGGTGCTGACCTGCCCTCCCCTGCTCTGGCCCAGATGAAGCAGCTCAGCCGCTGGCCTGACCTTCCCTCTCCCCGAACCTGACCTAGAGGGAGCGTCTAAGCCTCTGATCTCACCCGTCCTGCCCCTCCCCTGTTCTTCCCTGACCTGACCTGGCAGGAGCGGTTTGACCTGGGGCCCCACAACCCCGCGGCCTCAGCCCAGAGTGGGGCCGGCGCGAGGCTGACCTGGTGGGGCGGCGCCAGCCGGCCGAGCCCCAGCGCCACCAGCTGCGAGGCCAGGGTCGATCCGTCGCCGGTGAAGACGCGCACGTGCAGCGCGCCGTCCACGTCCTGGCGCAGCAGCTGGCCCTGCACCAGCTGGAAGCGCAGCTTGGACTGCGCAGCACGGACGGGGTCAGCACGACAAACGGGCTGCGCAGAACGTCACGGGAGGATCAGCGCAGGTCACAGCGGAACAGCGCAGGTTACAGCGGACTAGCAAAGGCCACAACAGAACAGCGCACGCCACAGCGGACCAACGCACGTCACAGCGGACAGCGCACGTCACAGTGGAACAGCGCACGTCACAGTGGAACAGCGCACGTGACAGCGGAACAGCACACGTCACAGCGGACCAGCGCACGTCACAGTGGAACAGCGCAGGTCACAGTGGAACAGCGCACGTCACAGTGGAACAGCGCAGGTCAAAGAGGAACAGCGCAGGTTACAGCGGACTAGCAAAGGCCACAGCGGAACAGCGCACGCCACAGCGGACCAGCGCACGTCACAGCGGAACAGCGCACGTCACAGCGGACCAGCGCACGTCACAGTGGAACAGCGCAGGTCACAGCGGAACAGCGCAGGTCACAGTGGAACAGTGCAGGTCACAGCTGAACAGCGCAGGTCACAGTGGAACAGCGCAGGTCACAGCGGAACAGCGCACGTCACAGTGGAGCAGCGCAGGTCATAGCGGGACAGCACAGGTTACGTACGGTAAGCAAAAACTACCCCATGCAAAGGACTATGAATTGCGGCTACCACAGATGGACGTTTAGTTAACATCAGCTCCGATGTTTTGCGATGCGTGATTTGAGCGCGCAGCGACTTGACCTGATGCTTCATTCGAAAATGTGTTCAAAACGATCCCCGTTGTTGGACATCACTCAAAAGCAACACATCTACGTTCCCGACCGAGCGCCAACAGAGCGCAGACCACCGACACTCGAGCAGCAGACCTTCCCCGCCAGGTTGACAGAATAGACGGCACCCTGCGGCGGCTCCGACAGACACCGCCCGGGCTCGCTCTCGTGACCTCAGCTCCGGTTGTCAGCCCCCATCTGCCGGGGGTCGAGAGCCGACCCGCCTACCGACCACCGCCTCTCGCAGTCCGGCCCGCGCCGGAGAACAACGCAAGCACGCACGCACGCACACGCGCGCGCACACGCACGCCTGCACCCAGCCACCCACCTACCCACGGCCACACCCACACCCACACCCAGCCACCCATCCACACACTCACACAACCTACACCCACACCCAGCCACCCAGCCACCCACACACCCACATCCACCCGTGCCGATGCCGCCCACTCACCTCCACGTAGCTGATGGCGGCGTCCGTCCAGGCACCGAGCGCCGGCAGCACCTCGGCCACCAGGCAGGCGAAGGCCAGCGGCGGCTGCGAGACCACGGCGACGGCGGCCGGACTCCGGCCCGGGCAGATCTGCCCACACGCGCGCACGCGGCTCACACGGCGGTGCGGAGGCGGCGGGTGACGTGGGACAGATCACACAGACGCGCGCGCGCGCTGACGGTGTGAACATCTCTGGCGCACACTCACAGGTGGCGGCGGAGGCAACGGCACAGAAATGCCGGTACAAGCACGGCGCTGAAGTGACAAACGGCGCTACACGCATCTGGGTGGGGACAATCAATCACAGCCTTGAGGATAGATGCCAGTTGTGCTCATCTGGCAAACTTAATCTCAACGAAGTCAGCTAGTTATTGAGTTTTAAGAGCGCGCCGACTGCTACGCCCAACGGATCAAACTGTCTGGAAACATGCGAAGATGACAACTTTCTACAGGTTGATTCGGCTCTGCATGTCCCAACGTTGGCGAGCGCACACCAGCTGACGACCGCTAAGACCTCTCGAGACTGTCCGTGCGCGGTCACCACCGCGCGGAGCTCAGTCCCTGCCGCCCGGAGGCGCGGTCCCACCGAAATCATCGCGCGCCGCCCGGTCGTTGGCGGCAGCTCGCCGGCGCGCACCTGTGAGCAGCGGGCCACCTCCGTCGTGCCGAAGTCGATGTACTCGACGCTGACGGTGCCCAGGTCGACGCTCTGGATGCCGAGCACGCGCGCCCGGTGCCACTTGGCCGCGCCGCCCGAGGCCGACTTCACGAGCACCACCTCACCCTGCTGCAGCTCGTACGGCGAGCTGGCCGTGTTCTGCGACACGTCACAGCACAACACGTGACACAACGCGTTACAACACGCCACAGTACAACACGTGACACAACACGTTACAACACGTCACAGTACAACACGTGACACAACACGTCACAACACGGTACGCTTCAAAAGTGTCCCGGCAGGCGAGCCGTTCGCGGTGTGTGCATCGAACTGGCTGGGGCTGGCCGGCTGGGGCTGGCCGGCGGGTGGGTGAGCATCACCGTCCCGTGCTTGCTCTCAACGCCGGTGTACGTGGTGACGTCAAAAGGCACTCTGATGTCATCGGCACTGTTCGACCCGAATCTATGACCTGTCAGTCTCAAATGAGCACGGACCGGCACGCACGTGTCTCCGGAAACCTGCGGGAATCTCAAAAACAATCATTTTAGTCTTCCTTGTGTGTAGCTTACGGGACTCAGACATGCCAGGAGCCCAAACGGCTACAATGTTCCAACTCCCTATAACATCTCGCCGTCAATTCGTCGGATCGGCTCGCAAGAGACAGACCAACAAGGTTTGATGTAACCGTCTGCTTTAAAGAGTATGAATGACCCAAGACAGGGACTGTAAACTTGACGCTTGTAAGCATCGCATGTAGCAACAAATTTTGTAATCCATATTTTCTTTTAAAAATGATGGAGGAAGACTTCTGTTTATTTTCTTCCGGAGCAAACAAGGCAAGCAATGATCAGGTGCAAAGAGATATCATGCAAAGCACTCAGAAACCACCGTGACACCTAGCCCTTGAGAGCTTATCGACAAAGCAGCAAATGAAGGATACAAAGACGGCCTAGTAATTAGGCAACCAATTAGGCATAGGGTGAAACCCGACTTCTAGCTTCGAAGCCGAATCCAAAGGAAAGGCAATGACGTGAAATCAAAGCCGAAGTCGGCGGCTTTGAGGTTTGGAACTGCAAACCTGAACCCATTCAGTGGCTTCGCATTCTTCCATTCTGACAGCACGGCGGCGGGTCCCCTGTTCGACCCCCAAGCCCTCGAACAGATACATCATAAAACGGTCCCCTCCCGGGCACGGGGGACTCTGATCCGAGCATTTACCCCAGACCGACGCAGGAAACCCCATTAACGCAACCAGATTTCGCACCACCGCAGAAGGTCCAATAATTGGCAGAGATACTAGAATGCGGCTTAAAGGGAGTGCTCCACATTTGCATGGGGTTTTGAACTGAAATACCATCACTGAAGACCATTCGGTGCAGTTCACAGCCCTGCCCTTCGTAAGACATAAACATCTCTAAAACTGAACTACGCGTCCGCGAAGATAAGCGGACTTTTCTGTGGAGACAAGGTCACATAGGCATCCATGACGTCGTAATAACGTCATTTAAATCCTGTCATTCCATTGACCATGCGGTGATCAAGACCGAGAAAAATGTAATTGTTGAGTCGTCCCTATTTGGCGTTCGAGAGCACGACTTCCAGAGAAAAACTGCCGTCAACTAGCTCTCAGTCAATGTCGTGCAAGGCACGATGACGCAATCAAACAGCGGCGTATTGAGAAGCATATTTACTAACTAAATTTAAAAAAAAATAATGATGTGGCCAAGATCAGCCTTAGCCACTTGAAAGTAAACCAAAATTAATAAGTAAGCATATTTCATCATATCTGATGTTTTTTCCAATGTCTTCAAATGTGGAACATTTTCTTCAAAGGGCCTTTGGCTGAAATGGGGTAGAGGGTACCCTGTTCAGTACTGGGGCCCTAACTGACATACGTCTGTTATCCCTGTTAATAATATGTTCCCCTCGCCGACTCGGGATCCCTTGCTGTCAAAGAACTTCCTGTTAGGCACTATGGGCCCCAGACCGACACAGGGACCGCTCATTGTTGCAACTAATGCAAACTGCGGGCTCTCGGCAGTATCTCTGCTGGGGAAATGAGCTCCTAGGGCACAGACCGACGCGGAACCATATGTCCGGTGTTGGAGGTCTCTGGCCGAAACAGATGTCCGCACTGCCCCAGGGGTCTCAGTCGGTGCAAGAGGCCATCTGACTGACATTTGGGGTTACGACCCTACGGGTCGAAATCCTTAATGTGACCTGTAGACCATTTGGGGTCTTCAGCCTTCCAATCGGGACCCCGGAAACACCGGCCGCCCGGTCCCGTCGAACACCGCCCCTGGCCGACGCCTCTCCTCCCCATCCCCACCCTTCATTGTCTTAGGGGCCCCGAACAATGTAAATCGCAGGCCCCTTGTCCCTGCTTGGCAAATGGGCCCAGGCCGACACGGAGCCAACTGTTCGGTACTGGTTGGGCCCGACCGATATAGAGGCCCTCATCAACCCAAGGGGCCCCCAATCGGCGCAAAGGGCCAACTGAATGACATTCGAGTCATCAATATAAAAGGTATCAATATAAAAGGTAATCTTCATTCAAAAAGAAGTTTTCTTTCCCCATCATGCACCCGTTATTTTACGTTTGCAGGTTAAGTTATCTGAAACCAAGTCACAGGTACCGAAAGCGTGCAATGGCAAACAGGCACAAAGTGCAGGAGCAAAAACTCCTTCGATGTGGCAAAGTGCGGTGATTTTGGTGGCCCTGACGAAATATAACGGAGGCTGTAATAGCAACTCTTGTCAGTGGCATCGATCCACCCAAATTCCTCAAAACTTTCATGTTACTAGGTTCGTTGATTTGTTTAATCGCATGTTTTGCGAAACTAACTTTTGCGCACGAACTGCAACTGTGGAGTCAACTCTCTTGATTCTGAAACAATGCTGTGGAAGCGACCAGTATCCCCTTTCAAAGCGGTTCTCAAATTCGGCACTGTGGCCTCGACCGACGAAGATTTGGCATTGAAAACTGCACAGACGGGCAGTCAGGTTTCATGTGACGGATAAACGGCCATTATGTTTTTCGCAGCGCTTTGTTCAGACGCCGGCCGCCGATAACGTAAATCGTCGCAAACTCAGCCATTTCATCAACTAAAATAATTCACTACGTTCAAACAATATGATTCGTGAACTGGCTTCACTTACGTTTGCATATCGTTTCAAGATCTCGTCCACGTATTATCATCCCGTCCCAAGCCGCTTAACCAGTCTCGCTGATCAACACGCGTACTCCATGTCACGTTTTTCGGACGTTTCTCGCATTGGACATGCTTATCGAAAAGAGCCCACCCGCTCAGGCATGCAATAGAAGAGCTATTTAACTTACCGAATTCTTCAGATGTGTGCAGATTAGTAGAACTCGGAATACGCACGCAGCACACAAAACCAGACGTGTAACGCTGCGCCCCGTTCCGCCCTGACGTCGGAACGGTCGCGCCGCCCACCTGCTCGAAGTGCAGCCGCATGGAGTCGATCATGCTGCCCAGCGCCGAGAACTTCTCCGTGTTCAGCTGGGCGTAGAACTTGATGTGCGAGCCCGCGCTCGTGACCATGGTCACGAACAGGCTCAGGTCGCCGGACATCTCCGGCCGTCTGGCGGGTGTGCTCTGCACGAGCGGGGGGATGCGTCACCACCCGGCCGCACTGTTCCACGCCACTGGACCCTCTGGCTCCGGTGACACGGGCCCCGTCATCACCGGCCCGCCAGCCGCTCCGCGCCACGCCACTGGACACTCTGGCTCCGGTGACGCGGGTCCCGTCATCGCCGGCCTGCCAGCCGCTCCGCGCCACGCCACTGGACACTCTGGCTCCGTTGACACCGGTCCAGTCATCGTGACGCCTCTGGCGCAGCGCTGCAGCCGCTGGCTTAAAACGCAATGTGTTTCAACATGCCAAACAATGCTCGAAGGATACTCAATAACATGTCGACAAGCTCAGTCCCAAACATTTCGTAGACCGCATTGCTTCACCTCACGCCATCCTGCACGTTCAATGTTAGGCAACCGACGGTTCCAAGAAGTTGAGGCTGGCAGGAAACCTTTGCATATAGGCTGTAAGTACCCAGAACCCCATTCGATTATTTTCAAAGACTTCAACCAAATATTTCTCAATGGATGAGTTTCTAGGATCAGAGCTCATGCTAAGCAGTGCTTGTTGCGTAAGCCCTGACCCCTACAATCCGATCACGCAATTTCAGTTCAACAGCATAATTCGGGGGCGAAAGTCACTGCGCCACAATGTTCGCAATGGTGCGGTCCGTCCTGCCCCCTGACCTCATCTGACCTTAAGCGCGGCCGCTGCCACCGGCCGCAGGCCATATCTGTCCAGGGCAAGTAGCGAACATCGAAAGCGACTCGAACCCATAGCGCCACGGGCGGGTGGATCTGAAGGCAGGCACTCTAACCAAATGAACCAAAAGAACGGACTCGACGGAATTACGACATTCCTGATGCCAAAAAACCGTCTGCAGTCTGCAGTAGTGTTTTGAACGACCTTACTGGCCACTAGGGCTGGGGCTTTGTGTGCGTTAGCGGGGATGGGAGCGGGGGCCGGGGGGGGGGGGGGGGGAGAGGAACGTGGATTGCATCGGAAAAATGGGCATTGACGACAGGGTGACTTAACAAATTGTTTGCTATATCGTTAGCTGTTTTGTATGAGCCCGATGGTTACGAAGTGTGGAGCTTCCCACCACTGATTAGGATGGGGTCCCCAACGAAGGGGTGGAGGCACCGACAAACTCTCGTCACATCGAAGGGATCCCAGGATGATGCGACGGTATTCCGGAAGTACTTCGCGAAGCACTGAAGGATGGCAATGGGTTTTTAATAGGCTGATACTGAAACTAATCACCTGCCTGGTTGTACATTCCCATCCAACTACTGGACAAACTTTCCACCATTTCCTGTGACTGCAACAAAACTTTTGGATGGCAGTGACTGTGGATGCTGCTGCATATCTGCCTCCTGACTTCAACTTTTCCAAACCAGGTATGCAATCTGTTAATGGAGTTGTACCTCCCTCCCTAGACCTGGCAAACCTCCCAAAGCTGGCAAGGGTTCCAGGGAGGTTCTCACTCTAAAAAGCTTCCTGCATGACCGACATGTGTTGGCAATATAAATAACTATGTTGCAGCTGTCATTTGCCACTACTTGGTTTATGTGAATTGCCTTCAGCTCCAGTATCTGTTGCCACATCTGTGAGCAAAATGTATGCTGCATAGTGAGAGAAAGTAGCAATTGGAACATTGTCATTTACCATGTCAAACTCACCACCCAGCATCATGCATTCCATAACTTTGGAGCAAATATGGCCTTACCATAAAAAGCAATATTTGTGTACAACCCATCTGGCATACCATTCCATACCCACACACACACACACCTGCTTTTCCCCCCAAGCAATGAACATTACAGAGAGCACATTCCTGTAACTCATAAATAAGCAACCAATCACAGCAAAAAATTGATGCACCATGTGCATAAAATATGAGGAGGTCCTAAATATATCACAAAAACACATTGATCAGGTCAGCAGTTCATAACCACATATAAAATTGAACTCAGTAATGCTATGAATATCTTCCTGAATCTGGTCACAACATATTACAACTTACACCCATAATGACATGAACATAAAATGTCATACAACAATTATACAAGTACTATATTGACTAATACCAACAAATAATACAATAGGAAAGAACTACAAAATGAAGTGAAAACAAAATGAAATGAAGACTCTTTGGAAACTGAGAAAGCAAAGACCTTCACATCAAATTTTTCAATTAACTGCATGATCTCTTGGCCTGAGAAATGCAGTGTGAACCTGCATGCTCCTAGGGAAAAGCAGACTGAAATATACCTTATTAAAATACATTTTCTACTTTCCCCCTTTTGATCTTCTGAAACCAGCACTGTTCATGACTGTTGTTCTTAGCTGGTACATGCACAAAGCTACAGATCTAACTGGATGACCTCTAGACATAGCAAGTATATCATAAAAGCCATTACGCTATTGACACACCATACATCCAGTTACATCACTGGGAGGGATGTTAACATAAGCTCAGAAAGCAGCATTGAAAGGTAAAGACCACAAATGTTGAGTCTCAACATCATGTTCATGTCCTGGTGTTTACTGTATGCTTCACGTGAACACCGAGTTCAGTGGAATCCAAACAGTTTTCTGGTTGAGAACTTACTCCCATTGAAAAGGACAAAAGCTCACACAGTAGAGACCACAGTGCCCCAAATGATTCATATTTCATCGCATTACGGAGTCTACTAGAAATCGCAAACTTGCGACCGGTTCACTCCAGAAGTCCAAGAACGTGAGTATGCGGGATCACTTGCCTTAATCCTGGCTCACATCGTAAATATCCTCCCCATGTTAACTCAGCACCACAAATGCCTTAAGCCAAACGTGTTTTCATCCGCGAAGTATCATCTCAGAACATTTGCATTTACCGCGCAGGGCCCCGCCCCCTGGCCTTCGCGGGTTCCGAATGTTATGGGAACACGTGGCGACGAAAATCGAACGTGCGACGCGCCAAATTTGGCCACAACAGTACGTGCCAGCGTATCTGCTACCAACCAGTAAATACTTTGTCATTTTATCTACGCCGTTTTATGTGCTGTGTGCGGATCAGTGTAACTCGACCTCAATGAATTGGTGTGCTGAAATATCAATTAATTGTTTGGAAATATTGCCTAGACAAGACAGGATCATCTTTGCAGCCATCCAATTCAATTTCCTGGAACCAAAAGCATCAATTAATTGATTTAGCACCTACGAGTCATGCGGGTGCGTCAGACGGCCTACTTGGATGACACTAGCAGGGATCACGTAAACCTTTGTGATATTATTTTGTTCATGGTACTAGTATGAAAATGCTGTTATGTGTCAGACAATGCCATCCAACACCGGACCTCCGCACCGCGTCCCCGGCCCTCGCTTCACTCATTGCAAATTTAACTGAGATAAACAACTGGAATTGGCATCCACCTCCGATCATGGTCAGGGCCGGTGCATCGGGTAGTGGGACGATACACGGAGATGTCACTAAGCTCAGTCAAACTCCACGGGGACCCGGGCGGGACCACCTGACATTCAGACGGGACCGAATGGCCACGTCACGACGTGATGGCCGCGGCCAGTGGCGCACGCGGGGGAAGGCACAGGAGACCTGCGATTAGAGGCCCGATTTGAGGACTCGGAGGGCCTGAAAAGTCGGCCGGAGGTGGTATTTAGGGTCCCAGCCCCGTGGACCGGCAACTCCAGTGTTAGCCAAAGGGCTCTGCGCGCTGATCAGGAGGCCCCTGAGTCGATAAGGGCCTATACGTTGGTCGGCACCACCAGTAACGTGCAGCCGGCTCCGTGTCGGCATGGGTCTGAAGGCCTGTTTCCAAAGCAGGTTCAAACCCGGAGCCAGCGATTTACATTGGTTGGAGCCCAGGCCACTGTCAGGGCCCCACAGCGCCTGAAGGGGGCCTTGTGTTGGCGAGGGGCCATAAGTCTGCCAGAGGCAGTGTTCGAGGATGCCCGAAGAGCCTGGGGGCCACCAGGACTGACGATCTACGAACTGATCAGAGGACCTTAAGTACAAAGGGTAGATCGAAGTCTTATTCAGGGGCTCGGCCTGCGGAAACGGACCCTCAAATGACAGTTTGAGGGCCTTTTATCGATCGGGGACCCCCTGAGTCGATAGAGCCCTATATGTCGCTCAGACACCACGCTCAGGCGCCACCAGTATCGCACGGTCGGCTCCGTGTCGGTATGGGCCTGAGGGCCCACTTCCCAAGCAGCTTCAAAGCCGGGGCCAGCGATTTGCACTGATCGGGGCCCCTATATCTGTCAGGGACCTACAGTGCGTAACAGGAGGTCCTGTATTCGCAATTGGCCTCGAACCGACCAAGAGCAGTGTTCAATGAGGCCCGAAGAGGGGCCCAGGCGACCCACCGAAACCGACGATGGAGGGCCCAGTTGGAGGGCATAAGAGCCCTCAGGGTTGGCTGTAAGTCGCATAAAGAATCGCGGCCTGTAGGGTCGTGACCTGAAATATCAGTCAGATGGCCTCTTGCACCGTGTGAGGACCCCAGAGACAACGCGGGAGTTTAAGTCGGCCAGAGACCACCAACGCCGAACAGTTGGTTCCCTGTCAGTTTGAGCCCTGGGGGCCCATTTCCTAAGCAGGAGCAAGGCTAGGAGCCGCGATGTATATTGGTCTGGATCTATGAAGCAATGGCCGGGGCCCACAATGCCTGACAGGAGGTTATGCGTCGGCTAGTGGCTCCGGTTTTTAACGGACTTTGAGGAGTTCTGAAGTGGGGCCGAAGGGCCCCTCGAGACTAGCTCAGAAACTAGAGGGGTTCAGGCCTTGAGAGATGTAGGCCTGTGAACTCCACCAAATGATTTTCAAGATCGTTATTTCAGTTCAGAACCCCATCCAAATGCGGAACAATCGCTTTAACAGTTACAGCAGCACGGCAAATAGAGATTCTATAATTACTCTTTTAGCTCCACCACCAGATTCCAGCAGCGCTTCGTGCAGTGCTGTAAATATCAATTTGTTTTTATCATCAATCTTAAAATCGCACACGTGAAATATACGTTCAGACTGCATCCTAAATTCATGATGTGACGTCTTACAACATTCTAAGATGCTTCTGTCGGACACCTCGTTTTCGTCCGCCCGTTGGTCACGGCTTAGTGTTAGTCACGGCCGACGCTACGCGTAGCGTCCCGATTGGTGAAATATCAACACTATTTCATCGCCGCGTAGTCTAGATTGTGTAATTGTCATCAGCTGATATTTAGGGTCATGCGTTAATGTCAAATAACGTTATTTCACGTACTTGTCCGTTTTCGGGGCGAGGGTCGAGACGTTGGTGATGGTGTGACGCGTAATGGCGTGTTTAACCCTAAGTGCCTGTGGCTATTCGATGACTGGAAGCACGTTTGTTCAAAATCCATATCTCTGACGTCACGACTGTCATACTTTTCACAGGTAATCGGCTCATGATTGACCGAGTTGTCCGTGTCAGCGTATTAGCCACTAAACGTTTATGCAAACACAACAGTAGAACAGGTTGCCAAATGAGCCTCGTTCTGAGGTCATGGATGATTTGAGGCTTTTCCGCAACCTTGCCGACAGTACATATAGCTGACTTCCTGACAAGTACGTTGCCGTTCTTGGATATCGGTGCGATGCATGATTGACGAAGATGTGCGCGTCCTGCGTTTTTATCCCTTATTGTCTGGAGGCTGTACGGTGACCTTTAGAGGTCAGGTTGTCAAGGAGGTCAAGGTTACCTGACGTCACGACGAACAGCCGACCGTCTTCAGCTTCGGATTCCTTATGTTTTAACGAACATGTATCTGGGTATGAATGAAATGTTAACTATACGGTGATACAAAGCATGGTGGGTCAGATACATTATTCGATGTAATTATATCTTCAACATCATCGCGAATATTGCAGTAATACCGTATGACCCAACCGGCCATGTTTGTTGTTTCGTGTGATAGGCCCCGTCTTGCGCCTACGGACCGTGGCAGGCATACTCTAGGCATTTGTACAAAATCCACCGCAATACTGACGTTCAATTTACGTGGTTGTGGTAAAAAAGGGTAGGAACGAAGAGATAGACGGCACTGTTTTCCCTTATTCTCGGGAAAGTTCAGTGTAAGCCCTGCCACGGTGCAGGGAAAGAATTCAAGTGAAAGAGGGGACCCGCCACAGTTTCTCCCATGGTGTGGCGCTGATCGCGACTGCATGTGGCATAAGGCTTGGTTGATGCTGTAAACTATCAGTGCATGTAATACACACATCCACGGGCCACTCAGTTTCAAAAGCACGTTACATTCTCAAATGAGTTAACATTTATCAATCGAAAACCGAAGTAGAATGACACATGTCCAATACGCGGCTCACTGAGTACGATTTAAGCTTGTCGGCTCGCACTTCTGCTCAATTTATTATGTATTCGGACGCTTTATTTCAATATTTTTGAGAGACGGGTTAAACTTGCATGGATTGTTTTAGGTCCCAGATGGAAGATAGCCCAAATGCCTTGAGCCCACTGACCCCAAAACCTTGCGATAATTCGCATCCCCCCCCCCCCCCCCCCCCACCCTCTCCCAGATTAATGCGCCATTGGGAGACAGGCGCACAACAATTGAAGAACTGTGATAACAAGCCAAGAGAGGCTCAAAGGAAGAGACCATGCCTGACCATCACCAGCCAATGGTCGGGCGGGTTGTTAGCCATGGGTCTTAGCTTTTAGCTATAAGCTGAGCGAGCCTTGCGAGCTTATGAGTGTCACATAGAGATAAACCAGCACAGTTAAAATAAAACTTTTATGGAATCGAGCATATTTTTATTTCACGATAGGCGAGTGGCTCACTCTGCTACTATTTATTCATCATACAAGCGCATAACAGTACAACATCTTGAATAAAACGACATCGCTGCACCACTTAAGGCAAAACAGGCACAACCGAAATACAAGCAAAAAAGAACGAATAAACGAATAAACGCGAGTGCAATCCACAGCGGGCTACGACAACCACAGAGGCCGGGGCGGCAGTTCCATGCAGCCCAAGTTCTACCAGCCGCGCCACCCGCGCCAGTGGAACTCAGTAGAACTTGTGGATGGTGACCTTGTCGGCGCCCTCGCTCTCGCCCGGCGCGAAGTCCACCTTGATGCGCCGAAACAGCGGCTCGTCCGGCTTGTGGATGATGACGTCACGCGGCACCATGACGTGGCGCGAGCCCTTGCGCGTGAAGAAGGTCATGAGCAGGGAGGAGCAGTCGCCCGTCTCCTCGCTGTGCACCACCGTGATCTCGGTCGGGTAGTTGGTCTCGAGCGAGATGATCTCGTTGTCGGGCGAGTCGGCGCTGGTCTTGATGAGCGTCGTGCGGTGCACGGGACCCCTGAGCGCCGGCTCCTGGTCCTCGATGTGCACCTGTCCGGCGGCGGGCGTCGAGTCAGGCCAGCGGCGGTGTCAGCGCCAGGACGGCGGCGCACGGCACGGTACGGCAGGCCGGCCAGCTCTAGGCGGCTGGCCTTGGCCCGCGCGGGTCAACGGTCGTGACCAAGCCTCACGTGGTCAACAGCGGCTCCGGACCCCATTCGAGTGTGATCTGATTGCTCCACTTTAAATTCGAATGACCCAACAAATGACCTGATCATCCGAACTGTAGTCTTAATTCTTTGCGAACTACTCGACCAGCCCCCTGAACATTTAGGGAATGATTTGAACATCAGTGGCGTGGCCCAGGTCCACGCCTGTCCCGGTCTGGCCTGCCTGGCCCATGACAATAGCCTGCCCCGACCTTTGAACACCGATTGTGACCTGCCATCCCCACAATCACCCGCGACCTGTCCAGCCCCGCCCTGTCCCAGCCACTGCCCATCATTCTCCACGGCAACCCCCGCTAACCTCGACCCCTGGTATGACCCGCCCCGACCTCTGACCCCGGCATGCGCTGACCTGCGGCACGGTCGGCTCGGTGAGCGCGTTATCGCCCGAGAAGCGGGTGGGGCCCGGCTCCGGCTCTGGCGCCGGCGCCGGATCGTCCAGCATCTCCGCCTCGAGTCCGACCGCCGCGTCCGCACTGCCACCTAGCGGCGCCGGTGCAAACCGGTCGTCGTCGACGGCCGTCACCGAGCCCAGGCTGGTGTCGGCGGCCGGCGGCATTTGCAGCGAGATGGAGTCCGGCACGTCCACGTAGTCGATGGCCGTGACGTCCGCCTCCGATTCTGTTCGGAGCGGTGGGTAGACTGTTACTGGGACCACGGGATCACGGGTCGGTACCATCCACGACGGATGGCACCAACCATTAACCCTTTTGCAAGCAGATCGGAGGCACACAGGTCCAACTATCAGCAGCGAAAAGCAGGAGAACGGAGGCTTGAGTTGGTGAAGCACAAATGACAGTCACCCTACGCAGATCTCGCTCGATAAAACAAAATCACTGCTGGGCGAGAAAATTTATCTTCATCCAGGTGAGCGGCCCGGCTGGGATTAACCAAAGAACCATTCCATACATCGAAAACGGTCAAAAACCACAGCGCGGCCTCTCCACCCAGCAGCAGCAGCAGCAGCAGCAGCAGAAAACGACGTCCCCCCCCCCCCCCCCTCCTCCCGGCCGCCTCACCGGTGCGCTGTACGGCGGCCAGCGCGTCAGCACCTCCCACGGCCATGATGGCGGCCTTGCCGCGCGGCGCGAGCGTGGCACCCCGGCCGCGACTCAGCCGGAACATCTGCCGGCCGGGTAGCACGGTGACGGCCAGGGCGCCGGACGCCGGCGCCGGCGCCGCGCCGTCGCCGCCCGGCGGCCGCGGCCGGCGGCTCGACACGCGCCGAGGGCGCGGTGTCTTGCTCCTGCGGAGACAGGAGGGGGGTCAGACGCATGGGCTGGGGTCAGGGCACGGTGCTGATCGGGGATCGACACTGGGGAGGGAAGGGGGACAGAGGCCGGCCGGTCCAGTGAGACGCATAGTGACGGAATGTTGGAGGCCGGAAAACGACGCCTCGGGCGTGAGCGGACTGATGACGTGTCATGAACGTGCCAACTCATGTCAAGCCATAGGCGGGCTGGTGACGGACAAGCCAGATGTATAGAAACGACAGCTTAGACCGGTGGCACGACAACTTAGACCGGTGGTACAACAGCTTAGACCGGTGGCACGACAACTTAGACCGGTGGCATGACAGCTTAGACCGGTGGCACGACAACTTAGACCGGTGGTACGACAGCTTAGACCAGTAGCACGACAGCTTAGACCTGTGGTACGACAGCTTAGACCGGTGGCACACAAGCAGGGCCGTTCCTTGACGCAGACCACACACGAATCCGATTTTTACATGCTGATCTCGTGCGTATTCAGGTTGAATGGAAGCTTTGTTGGCAAGTTACAACCTCATTATCGGCGGTTCACTCTCCGTACCGTATTTTGTAGGTGTGGTCGATGGGCGTGTCCGTCTGGATGATGTCCTCCTCGCGGTTGTACAGGCCGGCCACGTAGGTGGCCAGCGCTCCGACAGTCTCGAACTGGCCGGCGTGCTTCTCACGCAGGTGCTGCTTGAACTGACGCGCGTAGTTGGTGCCGAACAGGGCGCCCTCCGGACAGAACTTGCACATGTAGACGCGCAGGCCCTGGTGCCGGCGCGTCGTGATCACGTGCTTGCGCAGGTTCTCCTGTGGCACCGGTTGAGGTAACAGATAACGCGGCACCCGGCCTCTTTCGGCAACGTGCGCTGCACCACACGACCCGAGCTTTGCACTCACACGTTCTGCGACAAACGAAGCGCCTTTAATCTCATCTCTCATTTCACAGCGTTCGTGCCATCGATACAAGAACCCAGCGCCGCAGCTCGGTCAGCGCACTCACGAAGTTGTTGGCCTTGTACTCGCAGAAGGGGCAGGGGTAGGGCCGGGCGCCCGTGTGGATGCGCAGGTGGCGCTTCAGGTGCGGTGGGAACCGCGTGGCGAACGAGCAGTGCGGACACTGGTACGGCTTCAGACCACTGTGCATGTTCACGTGGCTGGGGAGAGAACGGGCGGAGTCATGTGGCGCCCGCTCCAGCACGGGACCGGCTGCCGGTCGTCACGGACTACCGGCGGGGGGCGGGGCACCACACAGCTGAACAAGGCATGTCATGCAGAGAAGAGGCACAGAAGGGATGTTGCGGCACCGTGGCCAGCTCCGATCCAAGGTTACGTTACATTGTTAGGTGGATTCACGTTTGTGACGTTCGCAATAAACTTAGGGATTGTCTCATCGCTTGTTGGGCTAATCCCTAGGTCATTAAAAGAACCACGATTTCCCTTCATTTTCATGCTGAAAATGTTAGGTCTCATGGCCACCACCTCACTGTCAAAACACGGGCTCTGTTACTCCGTCCTTCACACACAACTAATCCATGGTTTCTAACCAAAGCGGCCGACTCCCCCACATCAGTCGAACTGCCTCATGTCCCCCTGCCCCACTCTAGTGGGCACTATCCAAGTCAACCACTCACGGCAGGGCGCAACGCCGCTCGTAAAGTTGAAAAGAGACGGATGAACCGGATTGTGATCCACTTTCTACTCTGTCACCAGTAGGACTAGCATAGCATTGCTCTACAGCTGGGACGTAGCAGCTGCTCCCAGTGGCAGATACAAGCTGGAGCAGCGCATTAAACCCCAGCAACACAACTGTTTGCCTCTTCTCCTCTCCCCTGCCCCAGCGGCGGTTAAGACGCGGCACCCGCCGCTGCCCCCCCCCCCCCCCTCCCACACACACGCCGCTTCCACCGCCACTGCACCCACGTGTCAAGCGTGACGGCCGTGCTGCACGAGAAGGCGCACTGGGTGCACCGGAAGCGACGGAAGTCGGGGTGTCGCACGGCGATGTGCCGGTTCATCAGGCTGGCGTGCGTGGCGGCGTAGTCGCACCCGTCGGCCGGGCACGTGCGCTGCTCGTCGCGGTGCACGCGCGTCACATGCATGCGCACCGAGTGCCTGCAACACGCGCCTCGGTTAGCGCCGACACGGCCCCGGCTGGCGGAGGAAACCACGGGTTTGTTGGGCGAAAACCCCAACGATCCATTATTTAATAGAAGCATTTGCAACAAGTGCCGCGAGCTCGGGGAGAGAGCGCCGTTAATCCCACTGAAGCGTACACTAAGCTCATACTTAGGTTATGCTGATACGCCGTAACGGCTGCACTGACGCGGAACCGGCATCCCGTGCAGGATGAGAGCGCTGTTGTCATTTCTTGGGCCGTGAGAACACTGAGTTGTATTTGACACAGTGCGTCTTTCTTGGCGATGCGTACCGCGAATGTTCCTTTGGGGCAAATCCCTGGCAGCCTGTCCCATGATGGTTAACGCCGTCCGACGGTCTTAACCAAGGTAACCCAAACGCGCCGCGGACCGGTTCAACTGCAATTCTTCTCATCCTCCATTCAGCGCAGCGCACAGACCAGCGATCCGCGTGAGTTAGAACACAGCATTCCTCGTCACTCAGAGCCCGGCCGCCCTCACCGCTGGTCGCAGAACACAGACCAGCGATCCCCGTGAGTTAGAACACAGCATTCCTCGTCACTCAGAGCCCAGCTGCTCTCATCGCTGGTCGCAGAACACAGACCAGCGATCCGCGTGAGTTAGAACACAGCATTCCTCGTCACTCAGAGCCTAGCCGCCCTCATCGCTGGTCGCAGAACACAGACCAGCGATCCCCGTGAGTTAGAACACAGCATTCCTCGTCACTCAGAGCCTAGCCGCCCTCATCGCTGGTCGCAGAACACAGACCAGCGATCCGCGTGAGTTAGAACACAGCATTCCTCGTCACTCAGAGCCCAGCTGCTCTCATCAGTCACAGCCCAGCAATCCTCGTCAGCCAGATCCCAGCCACCAACTCGTCAGCTCTATAACACGGCGCCAGCGGCGTCGGCGGCGACGCCTCACCCGTTGCTGAACTTGCGGCCGCACAGCTGACAGCTGACGTCCGGCTGGGTGGCGCGCTCCACCCCGCTGATGGTGGCGCGCGCCGCCGGCGACCGCTCGACCGGCGCCGGCGCCGGCCGCTGCCGCCGCCGATGAGACGTCACCTCGTGCCGGTCCCGCTCCGACTCCACATAGAAGTACCTGCCGCAGGGACGGCACGGCTCGGTGCGGTGCGGAGTGCTGGGCTGGGGCTCTGATGACGCTCGGGTCAAGATGTGTGGAACCGAACATCTAGAAACGGGGCTAGGCTAATTCAATACACGGCTGAATAGTTTTGAATCTGCTATTTTTCGGGACGTTATGCGTCTTCCGATGCCCTCAGATGCATGTGGCATGCACATGCCATGCACATTGCACGTGCATCTGTGTGCTATCAGGAGGCCGTGGGCGTGGGCCGTGATAATGTTCTGGATACGCAATTGATATCAAACATCAGTCGTATATTTGGCCCTCATGTGGACCACACCCCTTTTCAACCAATGCTCCAAACGCTCCTGAGAACATCCACAGCACACACATGTCTCGTGCACCACACCACAAGCTCCGCACGCCTCTGCACGACGAAAAGACCGATTGTGATAAAGAGCCGACAGATGATGCACGGATAGGCTCATTGGTCAGACGAGGCAGCGGCTTCTGAAGAGGCTTTCAAAAACTACGAAGGTTCCTTATGCTGCAGTCAGATCAAGCTGCGACGCTTAAATCCCCAATATCGCATGACACTGCTTGAAAGTTATCGGGTGAAATGATAGGAACAATGTCTCCTTGCTTTAGCAGGTCTATACCGTATTATAACAACAGACATGGTGTTCTCAATAGCTTGCAAGAAGCCACAGCATATCACAGCGCAAACATCACACGACCGGTGAAAACCAGGCAGCCCGTGCTTCAAATGTGGTCGCCAGTGCTGAAAAACTGAAAAACCTGACACCAATGTACGGTCACTGCCACTTGAGGGGGGGGGGGGGGGGTGCTTTCGCACGCCGAACTGGCGTTAATGATCCAATACCACTTAGATATAACTTCCCGGTGCGTTATCTGTATTCATATGATGAGGTCTGTCTAGTTTCGTGTCTATTCAATTCACAAACTAAACGATAATTTTGTTTAGGAGAAGAGGTCCTCTTAGACGTATCACAAAGGTGCGCACCCAGACACATGCATGAAGACGTTCCCCTTCGGAAGGAAATGCCACCGGAGCTGCCGGCAGAGCAGCCCGCGCTCCGTTCTCACCTGGAGCAGTACATGCAGTGAAAGGGCGCCTCTCCGGTGTGCTTCATCAGGTGCGACTTGAGCGACGCCTTGCGGAAGTAGAGGTCGCAGTGGGGGCAGAGGTAGCGCAGCGTCTTGGAGGGCCGCGCGCCGCCGGCCGCGCCGCCAGCCGCGCCGCCGCCCGCCGTCTTCTTGCGGCCCGTGTGCGGCGGGTGATGGGTGATCGACTCGTGAAATAGCACGTTCACCTGCCGCGGCGGAGCGGGCAAGAGCGGGATGTGACGCCAGAGCAGGAGACATCAGTCGACAGATGCTGAACCGGTTACCCGGACGACACCCGTCGACTTCATCACCATGTCAGGACTCGACTCATGACCGCGTGCACAAATACAATGTCTTCATTGCGAGGTGCTCACATCGAAGCCCGGAAGCCTAGCACTCCCCAGTCGGTGGCAGCACTAAAGGGCATTTCAAAGTTGGGAAAGTGAGAATCTTCTCCTAGTGCGCATTCCTTGTGGACCCAGCTGTGTGCTGAAGCTATCGTTTATGACAAGTTGTCACTTCTGCGCTGTTTAGACAATTCACATTAGGATGCAGGCCCAGACCACAAATGTGGTTCGACTTCAGAGCCTGACACGTGACGGATGCAAAGGGTCCGCTCCACAGCCAATCAGAATGTCAATGAGGATCAAGCCGCATTCCTCGAATAAAGGTCTACACGTGGAGAACGGCCGAGAGGTATCAGGAGTCACCCTGTCCAGTTTACGACATTTCGGACGCCGCTACACATTTCATTACCGGTTCCAAGCGCGCTATAAATTATAACTTGATGAAGACAGCCAGTGATATGAGATGGAGCACGGACAGGCGTCATAAGACATTTCTTCATGACTGCTGTACATGCACTCCTCTGCAATGAATAAGCACATTCGTTTCCTAAATTTAGGAACATTTATCACATATCGATATCTTTTCCTGCGGAGCTTTGAACGAATGCAATACTGCACGCAGTTACAGCTCTTACCACCAACCAGATGTAAAAATAACATCCCATTATTTAGTGAACACCCTATCCAGGAACCTGGCCTGCCCTCACGGCAGCTGTCATCAGCTAGCATCCCACCCCACTCCCCCGCCAGCCCTGCAGAGACCCTCGCCACGTCACGCCGTCCGCCGCCACCCACCTTGAGGTTGTTCCTGAAGCCGCACAGGCGGCACTGGAGCTGGCCGAGGCGCGTATTGCCGCCGTACTGACACAGGCTGCTGCGGAAGTGGCGCTCCACGTCACGTGGCGTCGTCAGCTGCTTCCCGCACGTGTTGCACGAGCGGAGCGGCGCGTGGCTGGCACGGTGCTCGGCCTGCCGGCCGGCCGGCACCACCGTGTCGCACTTGGAGCACAGGTGCAGCGCGCCGGCCGCGGCGCCGGCGTGCCGCAGCACGTGCTGGCGCGCGGCGAAGAGCAGCGGGAACGCGGCGCCGCACTCGCCGCACTTGTACGCCACCCCCGAGACGATGGCGACGCGCCCCGCCCAGCGCCGGTGCACCTCCGAGTCGAAGTGCTCCGGGCCCGAGACGGTCGTGGCGCAGAGCGAGCAGCGTTTGTCGCAGCGGCGCAGCCAGTGGCCCTGCGCGGCCGTGTGGCGCTGCAGGTCGGCCAGCTGGTTGCAGGAGAAGCGGCACGGGTGGCAGCGGTACGGCGCGAACGTCTGTGCCGACATCATGCCCTCCAGCGTCAGAGCCAGCAGCTGCGCGGCGTCCGGCTGCTTGGCCGCTGCCTGGGCGGCGCGGTGCGCGGCCACGTGCGGCCGGGAGAAGATGTGCGCGGCGGTGCTCGCCTCCTCCACCGGGCCGCAGAGGGGACACTCTGGCGGCACAGCCTCCTCCGCGTCGTGCTCCTCCGCGCCAGCCGGCCGCGCGCGTCTCGCCGCCGGCGCCCGCGCCTCCACGTTCAGCATCTCCTCCACGGCGCCGAATTCGTCGAAGCCCTCGCCGTCTGGCCCGGGCTCGACAAGACGGGCCGCCCGCGCCGCGCGCACCCACGTCGGTACCTGCAGGCCAGCCTTGCGCTTGTCGAGCTTGCGCGCGGCGCGGCTGCTGGTCGGCTGTAGCGCCGACCGGTGCGCCAGGTCCACGTGCTCGTTGTATGAGGTGCGCGATTTGAAGTCGAGGTCGCAGACTTCGCAGCGGCAGCCGAGCGTGACCCTGGGCGGGCGGGCACCGGGTGAAGCAGCGGGCACTGGACTGGAGGCCGTAGTGGAGGGGGCGCAGGACACAGAAGAAACGAGAGGTGCGGAGGAGGCGGCCGGGGGGACGGCGGAGGAGGTCACGGGTCCGGCACCGGAGGTCACAAACTGAGAGCCCGGCACGCTGGAAACACTACCAGGAGGACGGCGGATGATGCGGATCGTGCGCTTAGGGGATGGGGGGCTGGGTGCGGCGCTGCTGGAATTCGAGGCGGTGGTCTCGGTGTTCCTGACAGGCGGACCGCGAACAAAAATCGTGGAGCTTGCTGGGGAGGCGGGACGGTTATTTTTCGATGTCGATGCCTTGGAGTAGGTGGCGAGAGCCGTGCGATCTGCAGGAGGGGACTTACTGACACCCGTTTTGTGGTTTCGAAGAAGCAATATGACGGATTTCGAGCCAGTTGCCGACGCAAGCTTACTTGAGGCAGCCGACTTCGAAAGACATTTAGAGACGGTGTTCCGGCTGGTGGAGGCCGCGGTGGAGGGCGTCGGCGTAAGCACACGGGGCTTGCTCTCGGCGGGAGGCCCAGTGTACAGGTTGGAGGGCCTGGAGCTGGCAGTGGAAGGACCAGGAACAGAGTGAGTGAGCTTGGAGTAGCTGGAGACGGCGGAGCTGCCGCGCGAGGCCGCTGGCTTGGAGCCCCCGGGCGTGGCGCCGTGATCTTGAGCGCGTAACCGGCAGTCCTCAACGGACGAGCCACCGGCAGCGGCGGATGACTTCGCATCTCCAGGAGCGGAACTCAGGTTTGCGGACGGCGCGTTACAATCCACGAGAGCGCAGCCGCGCTTCGCGGAGGGCAAGCTGCGCTTATCGGGAGGAGACTTCCGCTTCGCAGAGGATGAGCTGCACTCGCCGCCGGAGGAGTGGCGGCTGGCGGCAGCTGATCCGGACCCGGTGGGGGCTGACCCGTCCGCGGCAGTAGTTGATTTGGGGCCAGCGATAGCTGATCCGGACTCGGCAGCAGTTGTTCTGGGGCCAGCAATAGCTGTCCCGGACACGGCCGCGCTTGACCCGGACCCAGCGGCAGTTGATTTGGAGCCGGCAGTAGCTGACCCGGACTTGGCGGCAGTTGATCCGGAGCCAGCGGTAGCTGACCCGGATCCGGCCGCAACTGGCCCAGACTCGGCGGCAGTTGATCCGGAGCCAGCGGTAGCTGACCCGGATCCGGCCGCAGCTGACCCGGACTCGGCGGCAGTTGATCCGGAGCCAGCGGCAGCTGACCCGGACCCGGTCACGGTTGAACCAGACCCGGCGGCAGTTGATCTGGAGCCGGCACACTCACCCGCCTCCCGGTGCGCCACGTACGTCTTGAGACCGCAGATGGTTTGGGAGCAGGCCAGACACCGGTGCAGATCGGCAGCGTCGCCTGTCGAGACACACAGTGAGATGGCAGCCAATGCAGGAACGCCACACTTCAAAGGTGGGAACGGGAGAGAACGCACGTGGACCGGCCAAATAATATGGGAAAGCGGCGAAGTGTCAGGCAGGCGGCGTGTTATTCCACAGCCGTGTGTTGTATCGGAGCGAATAAAGGACTGGTTACCTGTTCACACTGGCGCTCTTTTAACGCGCGTCGGACACTTAAAAAAGCTGACGTCATGAGAAAAAAGGTGACGTGTTAAACATACCCAGCGATGCCCAAATTGGGATCCGAAATGGCTTGCTCACAGCATTGTTGATCATGCCTGGAGTCGCAATGTACGCTTAAATTACCTTTACTAATGGTCAGATAAATGAACGGCTACAATTGATACACCACCGCTGATGGTCTACAACTGAAACGGAATTGAGCTTCGTGCCAGACGTTAAAAGGTGCGACCAATATTTCGTATGGACTTCATTCCATTGAAAGAGTGTCTGCCATGACCGCACAGAAGATCAGGGAAAAAGGCAAACTCTATGTGTAAGGGCGATGAATGGCGAAATATAGCCGTGTCCGACCTCACAAAGCTGAGTTTGGCTTTTCCGCGTTCTGGAGGTGAGGAAGGGTGTACGTCCTTGAATTATTTAATTCGCGCGTGCATACCTGCCTTTGGATGCAGGTATTAAGGCATATTTACCCCAGTCCCACGTTTGTCACGAAAGAGCAAACACTCACCACCAGTATATGGTATGACATCTCAATGACGTCATATAGGGAGCTGTTGCTGCATTCATGGGGACCGCCACAAGGGCATGACGATATTTGGCTTTACGCCTTCGGTATTAAACGTAGGGAAACAGCCTCCAAAATAACGATTTCCACCTATTTGTTACTTTCCGCAGAGACCCAGACTGTAGCGCAGGGACTCATCTCCTTCGGCTACAACCGACGCTACAACCGACCTCCCCGACGCAGCCTGTTGGGGTGTGTTAAGGTACGTACGAAGGGAGGGCTCCGGGACGACTGAACTAGGGACGACTGAACTAGTGACAACTGACCCACAACAACTGAGCCAGGACGACTAAATCAGTGACAACTGGCTCAATGACAGCTAGCTCGGTGCCAGCTGAGCCAGGACCAGCTGAGCGAGGGACAGCTGACCCAGGGACAGCCGAGCCAGAGACAGCTGAGCCCGGGAAGGCTGAGCCAGGGGCAGCTGAGCCAGGGCAGTTGAGCCAGGGCAGCTGAGTCAGGGGCAGCTGAGCCAGGGCAGCTGAGCCAGGGACAGCCGAGCCAGGATAACTGGACCGGTGGCAAATTACCCAGGACATTTGAGCCAACATTACATCAGTGCATTCCTGCTGAGCTAAGCATACACCAGGAGGCAGGTTAGATTACTGGATAACCGACGTTATAGAGTACGCATTGCCTATATTGGCTGTTGTCCATCAGCCATAACGCCTATACATAACGTCCATGTTTGCTCTATAACGTCGTTTAACCAGCATCTCCCGGTTTATTGAAGGAGCCTCCTGGTATATGAAAGTCATTAAAGGTCCGAGGTCATTGAGCTCAGCATAAGCACACCGAACTCATAATGCACAAAAACGAGGAGCCGAAGGTCTTACTGGCTTATTTGAATTGAAAAATTAAGGCAACTGAACCAGGGACGTGCTTTGGCTCACTTTTTATGGCCAAAAGGTACCGCACTGAAAGTGGCGCGAAACAGAGCTTGGCATAGCCTTTACCAATTCATGCCCTTACGAATGACCCTTTGCCATCCGGCCAAAGGACGCGCTGGACGAGTGACAACGATGCTGACGATACCGCACAACACCAACAACACTATATCGGACATAGTGCGGCGAGCTGAGGACAAACAAGCCGCTCGAGACTTCGATTTGGGGGTGGCCTGGTGGAGGCAAGGGATGATGCGTTGACTACGCTACTGCCGAAGCCTTCAAACGAAAGGCAACGCCAGAAGATGCAGAATAGAGAACGACCTTACCCAGCACTGGTTCACAACCTCACGCCCGATAGTAAAAATATGGCACACTTATGCCTCCATTAGGGCCTGCCATAAGTTGCGTGGCGATACTGGAGTGATGGATGCCAGATACGGAGCTACTACGGCTCGGCTGCCCCTGGTTCATATGTCAATGGGTTGCCCGTCGTGATTCAGCTATCCTTATTCATTTTCCCCGGCTTATTTGTCAATGGGTATGTTATACTGGTTCAGATATCCCAGTTCAGCTGTCACTGTTCATTTGTCTCTGGTTTGTTTGGTTTGGTCTGGGTCAGAGAGAGTTTCGGTCCCTCGTAACCATTTCAGGGCTGTGGGATCAAGGGAGGCGGACCGCTGTGAGGGAAACACACATGCACCTGAGAGTTCTTATCCGGGACTCAGCTCAAACAGGGACTCCCCTGTGGGGAGGAGGGGTAGGGCGTGCTCGGTGCTCGGACGGAGCCTTAGCCAGGGAGCACTTATACCCGCTCAAGACTGGTGCATGCAGTTGGCCCCGGATACGCGCGGTGCAGCGAGAATGCAGGATGAAACGTGAACGAGAAAAGAGGGAAGAAATACAGATGGTCCCTGATTCAGTTGTCACTGGCCCAGATGCACTGGTTCATAGTGAGTTGCCACTGGTCCAGCTGACTGGCTCAGCTGAGTCAGCTGTCTGGCTGCCCGGAGGAAGGAAACACAGGCACCGATTTGTTTGATGATGGAGTGGCTGAGCAGGGGCCCAACAACCTAATCTCCCCTTCAATGCTATCCCAAAAGAGTGCAAAAACAGCCCTGGTGGGCAAAGGATCGGATACAACGGCCTGGTACGGCTGTGTTCGTTTGGTAATGTGCACCATCTAGCGGTACAACTAGAACTAGAGCTTACTACGCCCAGACGCGGCATGGCCGGATAACGCAGAAATGAGTGCCGACATAACACGTTTAACACATTTCTGTGGCTAGAGGGGAGACATGCTAAACGCGGCTTGTTCGCCTTCCCCAAAGTTCACATTTCGCAGTCATCTTTGCCACACTACACCACAGACATGGCGCCGAAACGCAGAACCATCGAACTACGGCTACGACGGGCGCCATCTTTGCTAGGTATCACAAAACTCCGATTATAAGGCAAATTCCAACAGGATTAAGAAAACAGAACGATGGGAAACACACATGCATATGCTATGTACACACGACTCACCCATTTTCGACGACAGAGTCCCTACGTCAGCGAAAAAGAGCAAAAAATCACGATCAAAATCGACCGTACCACAGCTCGCTGATCCACACTGGCTCCGCCCTTCGCCCCGCCCCCTGGTGACGTAACGCCGCTAGGAGTGCAATCCATGGAAGGTGTCTGTGTTTTCACTGAACGTCAGAGTCGAAGCGGCAGTGGCGGGGAGTGTGCGCGCGGGGTTCGCGGTGCACCACGTACGGGACGCTGGCTCAAAATTGGCTTCCTGGAGCGATTTTGGCGCATATCTAGGCGAAAGCGGACCGTTGCAGTGTGCAGGAGAGGTTGGCGATTCGAGGCGGACACCGAACAATGCAAAATTAGTCGGTGAGACCCCCGTGAAGGCTGACAGGTGACTGGTCCGACCGAAAATGCCTCGCCGAAAACAGGACTGCCCCAAACGGATGCAATGTGAGTACCGGCTTCATAGTCGTGTCGCGTGCGGTATTTCCGGACGACCGGCCCTGGCGCCCAGGGGCTGGCTTTGCAGGTGGTCGAATGTGTCGCCGACCACGTGTTAGTGGCTGCAACTGAGAATCACGAGAACGACATTTTTGAAATGCGTTTTTGTGGCTCTTGCAATGGTTGGGAGCTGGATTTCGTGCGTCATTGCTCGCGTTTCTTGACTCGCAACATCCTATTTACCGGAAGTCAAGATCTTCGGACATGCGTGTTTGCTGAAAATGGTGTCGTTAACGATTCATATTAAGCGCCTCTCACGGAAGTCGACATGACGTTGTTCGATATTGTGAACGTTTTTAAACCCCCTTTGATCAAACCAGCAGTCAACGTCTCTGCTCAAAAAAGGAAGTAAGGTAGATTATGACCATCCTCGCCGTCATCACACATGCATATTCATTCTGTGTGCATTCCCAACGCCATCTTGACATTCGCTCATGTGCCCCTCGAGCGTTATACACTGAGAAATAATTGCAAACTCCAGCTTCGTGGATTTAGTTATGTACCCGACGTCGTCGGCTGGCGCAGATCGCTGGATGGTTTTACCTATGATGCGGAAAGTCGTCGAGCCAAAAATAGACCGCAACTCCAGATGGTGATGGATTTCGAATAAAAGGAGGTTATTACGTTTAAGTGTTGGTGACTTATATCCGAAGGTGGGGACTTGTGTGGCGCAGTGAACGCGAATGGGACCTATTTTGAGAGGCAGTCGATGTGCAATAGTGTCGTGCCGCACCGCGTTGCGTCATTTCATGGAAACCGTAACCACCTGAAGTTCGGACTGGACTCCTCAACGGCGCTCGTGGCGATAAACACAGCATGGTAATTCACTCTTAAACCTTAAACGATTCGGCCTCCGAACTTTCCAATCAGCTCTCGAACTCGATCAGCTTGGGTCGGACATGCGCCCACCACACTTGAACGCGACCTTTTTTAGGCGGGTACCAGACCGCGGACGGCTATCACCACACACGCTCGTTAGCCTTGTCACTGAAGCTCGTGGGCAGGAAGCTTAAAGCATGCATTAACCGGGGGGTGCCGGTAGTGTGGTGGTTCACGCGTCTGCGTTACGCGTCTGCGTTAACCACTACGCGTTTGGGGAACCAGAGGTACGGGATTCGATTCCCCGCGGTGCCAGTCCTTCCTGCCAGGGCGAGAGGTAGGCGACGCCATATAGCCTCAGCAGCTGAGTGCGTCGTAAAGCCCCAATGACACACACACACGCACATGCATTAAACGGCTGTCATCGTCCTGCGCAACACTTAACCCGCGTAGCCGAGTGTTCTAGTGTAGCGCATCTCCTCTGGTTATGCTGACTGGCTCATGCTTCATCGCTGACACCATTATGTGCCATGATGTGCGGTGCTGGATGTCCCTCGATGGAAACATATACACCTTCCTCCCTCTTAATAGTTGCTTTAATGAAACCTCCTTCAACATGTATCCATGCAGAGGCGACGACACCAGGGGCGCAGACGCTCCTTTTTTCAATTCAAACCTCGGAGTTATCATACCGACAGGAGGGCCCGGAAGACTAAGAGAACGTTTCACCAAATCGAAATAAGTGCCCTTAAAACAGGCAGGAGACAGTATATTTCCCGTAGAGGGCCCTGAATAGTCCAAATCAGGCCTGCTGGTCACCAGGAGGCCTCAGGTGAGCCAAAGGAGGCCCTATCAGATGCATCAGGACCATCGGGTCCATGAATACGCAGGAAGTCCTGGCAGCCCAAGAGGAGGCTCCGATTAAAAGAGATCGCTGCCAGACAAGGATAGGAGGGCGCTTTACTCAATTACTTACACCTAAGGGGGTGCAGGAAACGTTTCGAAATAGGAGCTCGAATAGGGGGCCCCGGGGCTTGTTTTCCCCTTGGTCGAAGAAGTATGTGACGCTGCCTCTGGTCCATGCGAACCGCTCCACGCAAGTGCCTAGGAGAGTAAACTGTACCAACGCGGCACTTCATTGGTATTTTCCTGTGCAAAGTGACCTATTTCGAGGCCTAATATTGGCACAGGTTATCAGGGAAAGGGCACAAGAGCGGGGATTTCAGGAATCCATGATATGAGGCCATGAGCTCGGCCTCAGAATGGAGAGAGGGGGGGGGGGGGGGGGGGGCTCGGTGACAGAGCAGAACAGGTCCCTGGCAGTTCACAACTGGGTGGTCTTATTCAGCTTATGCAACGGACATGTTTCCTATTTGCTTGCCTTCCTGAGGCTGAGAAACTGTTATATAGCACTGTTTATGCATATGCAGGGGCATAACAACGTATTCAGATGGGGGAGGGGGAGGGGAACTCGAACCATCTACCTTGCAGCTGGGCTCGTTTTGCATCTGAGCTCCTCTTCTCTCCCCCAATCTGTAGCGGAGTTCTTCCTCACAGCGAACCCCTCCCCCACCCAAAAAGTTCTTGTAAATTATGAAGAAATAAGAACGTCGAGTAAAACAGCATGTACAGATAAATTTGCTGTCCAAAAACCCTTTCCCGATTTCTGCTTTCCTTCTTTCATATTACTGTCACATGCAACAGCACAAATTAAAAGAAACGCGCGAACTAATTGGTCAAGTCTTTCCTACCTCTAAGCTTAGCTGTCCAACTCTAGGAAGGAACCAGTATTTGGGTTATCCGAGATGCATTAAACGAGTCCTGGGTTGGTACTGTCGTGACATTCATATGGTAGCACCACGGGCTCCACGAAGGCTGAAAGGTTGTTGTTTAAGCAGTTTTTGAAGACTTCGTTCCCATTCATTGCTCCAGACTAAAAAAATATATCCGTCAAGGTGGTGTGGTACTTGATCTTCTTCTCCCTCTCGGCGGCAGAGTGTATGACAGGATGTACGTCACCTCATTGTATTCTAGTGGCACCTACCTGCTATGAAATGTGAACATGCACAGGAAAAGTGGCGTAATCCCTTCAAGTACTAGTTGAACTGTACTGACAGCTAGTTCTTCGAGACATTTCAATTGTCGCACCGGTGCACGGACAGGGAGGCGTAATAAAAGGGTGTCTGGATAAGGATGCAGAATTGAACTTGGTTCACATAGATGGGCTAAGATAGAGTTAATAATATTAGGACGGAAGTTCGCCACCTGCTAGCATCAAGCTTAACAGGTCGATACGACTTGGCAAAAACAAGAGTCGTAGAAACATGACGGATGACGTAGTGGAAACACGATGAGTTTAAACGATCACACGAGCTTTGTTTGCTGCTTTCGTTTCCTTGGCTTTTCTGCTTATGCTTTGTTTTCCTTGTTTCGTTGCCTTAGTTGAGTGACCTTCTGTCCTTTTCTGTATTTCCCATAACTCAGTAATGCTCTCATGACGTTTCCATTGCAAAGCCAAGGGAAAAAGTTGAGCTCTTCGAATATTGGGCATGCCGTGCAAAAATAACGTGCACCGTAATTGTCACGCTCTGCGCCAGTGCGTCATAAATGCCGCATGCTGACAGGAATTTCGAAGGCAACATGTGACCTTCGTTTGATGAAAGAACTTCAAGCGAGGCAGGCGACAGCGTCCATTGTCTTAAAAGAAGTGTCTGATTCTGGAATCACATACGAAAAATCGACAGATTCGACAAATCGTAGCTTAGAACATATCTTGTTCGATCTACAGGGAAGAAGCTTTTTTCAATGTCTGATCTTTCATTGCTCTCCAAGGCTCTTCGGCGGTTTGCGTTGAAAATTATTTGTTAAAGGTGTCAACTCAAAATTGCCTTTATTCCATGGTGAGATGAGTTCCCCGCTTGCAACTTTGTCTGTAGATTACGATATTTTTGCGATGAGTTCATGTTTTCGTTACTTCATCAAGCGACGAATTGCTAATTGTGTCCCACCTCCTTTTGATTCCTTGAGACAGGAGCCGTTTTGAAACCTTATTTTATCTGGACAATCTTGTCGCTGCTGTTGGCAGGAGCCGCCGTTTGTCATCTTCAGTTCACATTAAGAATGTACTTCGCTCAGACGAACAGCGCTGACCTTGTTTAAAGGCAGGAATGGTGTTGCTACGGTCCGGAAGACAAACGGCGGTCGAACAGGACTTCCGATGAGAGGACCCTGAATCAAGACTACAGATGGGTGCACTGTCTTGTGTTAGCTGTGTCCTGTTCGGGCGTTGCACTCTCTTGTGGATGTTGCCGCCACATGGAGGCCGATGATCGCGCTCTCTATACACTGTCCCAACCCCTAGTATCACCGCGCCGCAAGTTCTGTCTCAACACCGCGGAGATTTCCGAAACAATATCAATCTCGCCAGACGAAACATCTGTCAATTACGTACACCGCCGGTTTTAGCGGCGGGGCTCCAAGTTTATCCGATTCGGAGACAATCGCGGCGCAGCGCTCCGCCTGTCGGGACAGTCTCGGCCTCGCCGCTCGGTCTCAGGCGCGACGCGACCGCCGCTGTCACCCCTTTTTCCGCGTCCAATCAGGAGGTGTCTGCCGCCATCAAACCGGCCGACACTGAACCGGCCGCTAGCCGTAACTCGAGCGGCGCCGTCGCCTTCAATCGTTCATACCTGGCTGGCGCTGATTGAAAACCGCCCGGAAAAAGCGGCGCGCGCGGGGCGATCGCGACGCGCCGTATCGGATTCGGCCGCGCCGCCGCCGCATTGACGACGTCCGAAAAGGGTGAAGAGGCCCGGCCTTCGGGCCTAATCCGCGCCGCTGATGGATTCCTGTAGGGACGAGGCGGCGGACAATGGTCGACCAGTCCGCTACATTTCTGCTCCGGTTCGAGAGGCTCGCGTCGCGCGCTGAGGCGTTGTTCGCCAGCGAGCGCAGCCGGCGTCGCCCGGTGGCCTGTCCGGCCCGAGGCTCCCGTGGGAGAGTGGGGCCGCGCCGTCCGCCGCCCGCGCACGCGGCCGCAGATCTCGAGCGCGCCGGTGGAATGGCGCGACAATCTGTGGAATGTTCCTGCGCGCGTGCGCGCCCGTCGACAGTTTCCTCCGCGAGGCACGCGGCGTCATTTCCCCCGCGGTGCACGCCTGTGTAACAGGTGTTGTCCACGCTCGCCGGCAGGGCAGCCGCCCGCCACACGTTGACCGGGGATGGGGGGGGGGGGGGGGGAAGAGCTCACACAGCCCCCAGCAGACGGCGCGCGTGCGGCCACAACGGCGCCGGCATTGTTTACCTGCGGCGACGCCCACTGATAAGGCCGGCCGGCTCATAAACGCAGCAACAGGGAAGCTTTACGGTCATTCAGGCCGCTTTACCGGGCCGAAATTCCGCTTCAAAGGCCCGGAATGGCGCGGCCGGCGGCGGCGACGGCACTCCCGGGGATGCGCGGGCGGCGGCGGCGACCGAGGTGTGCTGGTGGCGGCCGCGCGCCACCACGCCCGCAGCGCGCGCGCCCGCCGCGCCGCCTTGTTAGCTGCGCGAATGAACCGGGCGCCGTGGCCGTGCGCACAAATCACTCCGCTGCTGCGCGTGGCCTCGCCTCTGATTGGACGCGTAGCCGCCTGGAGTGGTCCGTCTCGACCGCCAAAAAACAAAGGGATTGTCATCACTCATAGCGTCGAGGGTGCGTCGTCTCCGGCCCGGGCACGCCATTAACATCTCTCTACCTGCAAATTACGGCGGCCCCATCGATGTCTTAAGCGCGTAAATAACTTCAAACACGCCGCCCCGGTGATAAATCATGGCCTGGGTCATCACTGGTCACCGGTGCGGTCACCGCATCAGGCGCAGGCCGCGCCGTAAATGCCGCGTTTTATGTTTTTATTGTTGATTCGGCTGCGTTTAGGGCGCCGGCCGGGGCGGGTCACTTTGATGGAGACGTGTCGGCCTCTCAGAAGGGCGCCGGTCATTAGAAGGCGTCCGCGCGTCGCCACCGCCGCCGCCGGTCGGCTGCCGTCGCCCTCCCCTCCTCGGATGTTCGACGGAAGGGCGGCGTGCGTGCCGATGGAGCGCCGGCAGCGACGGAGCCGTGCTGCTTCGCCGGCCCGTCCAAGATTGATAGCGACGAAATGGAACACCTCGTCGGCGGCGGGCACGCTCGTTTCGGCTGTTTCACGGTGGGTCGGGGCGGGCGGCGGCGGCGGCCCTTGATGGACCATCTGGCTCGCGCGCGTCGGCCCCTGGCTGACCCCCGGCGACCACATCAATCACGGCGCGCCGCGACGCAGTCGGCGCCGCCGGCCTCGGGTGACACTGACCCCCTCCCCATCAGAGCGACGCGGCGCACCCGCCGGCGGCCTCCCCCGCGCGACGCCGGTGGACTCGCCCGGCGACGTTCGATCACCTCGCGTCAATCATCCCTGTTTGCTGGCTTTGTGCATGTGGGCTAATCAATCAGCTTGGTGTCATGTGAACGGCCGCTCCCCAAGGACGCATCCCGCGCCGGCCGCGGCGCACGTGGGCCGGCCGCGACGCACCTGAGCGGCGCGCACGACGCGCCGTTTGTGCCGCAGAAGAGCCCGGCCGGCCGGCGGCCGCGTCGCAACGGACGATTAGCGACGGCCGCGGGCCAAACGGCCTCGTGACGTGCCTGGTAGTGGCCGCCGACGCCGGCGGGGCCCTGCCGCCGAGAGCGGAAGAGCTCTCCCGTCCCGCCTCCAGCCCCCCCCCCCCCCCCCCCCCACTCTTGTGGTAACCGACGACGACGAAGCGACTCGAGGGGCGAGTCCTTCGTGAGCCCAGTCGGCCTTATAATTTTGGATTATGCTGATGTTTGAGATGCAAATTCACGCCGCAATGAATCCGACGGCAGGCGAAGTAACTCCGATGAAAGATGCGGCGCTGGTGACGGAGCGACACGGAAAGTGACATCACAGGAGACGGGCGGCGGCCGGGGGGCGAGCGACCGACCACGCCGCAGCCGGTGCGGTGTGGTGTCACACATGTGACGCCGCCGCCACCCGGTGGCGGCCGGGGGGAGGGGGACTGGCACGATCGACGCGCGCGGGCGGCGGCCGACGCCTCTACCGTCGGCACCGGCGCGTCGGCGACGACGCCGACGGACAGGCAGCACCCCGCCATCCATCACCTTGTCACACCACCGGGCTCGATAAGAGAGGCGGTCTCCGACGCAGACTGCGCCATCTGTCCAGCGATCGGCCAACTAGTGACGCTTTGTTTTTCACTCCGGCATCCCCAATTAAAAGTCGGCTCGTCTGCATGCAACGGACAAACTATCTGAATTATCGTCTGAAATAATTAATTCGCTCCATGGAGTTTTTCTCCCCAAGCATAAATTGTCATAACCCCTTGTCATAAATCGTGTTAATGGCGCGCAGGACAAAGGGAATATAGATCTGTAGGCTGAATTATTGCCGCTCATGGGCATAGATCAAGCCTGGCCATTATGTGCGGCCTCCCGCAGGTACGTCGAGCAATGGCGGACGCGACCGCGGTCCAGGCACTAATGTCACGTCAATCCGCAGCTGAAAAGACACAATGGACGGTAGATTGGGACGGTCGTGAATTATCGGCGACAGCCGGCCACTCAGAAATGGACCAAATTCCTCCCAAAACGGCGCCGTTTTTCTCGCGCGCTTTCCACAGCGACGGCCGGAGAACGGGGCGCGCGGACGGGCCGTCCATCACGTGCGAACTCTTCTCGACGTAAAAAATGGTGTTCATCAAGATCTGAATAAGGCTCAGAATGCAGCAGAAGTGTATGACAAATGGGCCGTTTTGGCGCGTTGGCCGGTTGACGCGGCGGCGTCCGTGCGACAGCGCTTTCGCGCGACAACGGCGCCGGCTCCCCGACTGACTTATCCGCCTGACACAAACGCTCCCCCTTTCCCAGGACGGTAACTCATCTGACAATGACAGCCAAGAATCACAAATCAAGCCAAATGACGTCAAATGTCGGATTCGACGACACCCCGGCGAGCGACGCCGCGCTGTCACTGCGTCATTAATCGCGGCGCGTTTATTTGTGATTGCCTGAATGACAACGCCGCCTTTTCCCGGCGCGACCTCCCGCGCCGCGACGACGGCCGCCGGCGCGGCGCCGCCCCGCCGCAGGGTAAACACGCCGCCGCGGGCGCCGCGCGTGACCCCCTGACCTCGGCCGCCGGCGGGCAGTGCGCTGCCGCCGCCCCGGGCGCGTGTGACCCCTGACCTTGGACGCCGGCGGGCAGAGCGCAGCCGCCGCCTCCGCTGATGGTGTTGTGACTGCGCGCCGCAGCGGCGATGCCCGGTCGCCCCGCCCCGCCCCACTCCGCCGCCGGCGCTCGGGTTCTGCTGACGGTTCAGGAGTGTGAAGGGGCTTCTGCTGGAATTTGTGAGGTGGTCGCGGCGAGCCGGATGGTGCCCCTCAGAGGATCAGTTCAGGAGGAACTTTTTTTTTGGAAACGCGTGGCGTTGATCTAAGGACCACTCTCGCCCTCCATTGAGCGCGGACGCATCTACGATTTCGTTTGTGACCTGCAAGCCTGCAGATGTGCGGCTCAACAGAAGAGGCGACGCATGCCCACACGTGGATAAACAACGTCGTACCTACGTCAGTCTGCCCTCGGAATTGACAGGAGCGTGAGTCTGCGCTGCTGCTCCCAAAGACCGCGCGGGGCCGCTCGTGACGTCACCAGGTCGGCGGCGCGACCTTCCGTCTGAGCGCCGCGCCGCCGCTGCCGCGCGCGGGCGGCGCCGACGGCTGCTACGGAGCGGGGCCACTGCAGCGGGCGGCACGCTCCGGAGGCCGTCGGCGTCAGCGGGCGTCGCCGAGCCGGGGTCGCGCTGCAGGCCGCGGCGCGAGCTGTCCGCCGCGGTCGGCCGGCCGCTCCGGTGTAATTGGCAGGTGCTATCTGGCCGGAGCATCTGACGGCGGCGAATTTACCGCGCCGCTTTACTACATTTGTTAGTTCTGCCAGACGGTGGCTTAACGATGGACGCGACGTTTATGCGCGGATAAATAGGCTGGCGCCCGTATGGGTCGGCCGACGGAACAGAAAGGCCGCGCGAGTGATGGCGGCCGGCGCCTGGAGGCTCCCGACGCGGTAGGGAGGGAGGAAGGGCAGCAGCGAATGCCGCGGCTTCAGCGCGGCCAGGTCCGCGCGGAATGAAGATGTGGGCTCCCACCAGGAGAGAGGCGGTCTGGCGGGCGACGAACGCAGTTGGTGACAGTGATCTGCGGCATCTGGAGAGGGAGCCGCCAGGGCTGGGCGCCGCTGGCAAGGAGTTTGGGGTGTCCGGGATTGGACGAAGCCGGCGGCAAACGGGGGGCGTCGGCTGTGGCGCGCGGCGAGTCCACTCAGCGTCCGGCCGCCGAGGAGGGCGTCGCGGACCCGCCCGTCCTGCCGGGCGGGAGCCATGTGGCCGTGAGCGGCGCTCGTTCCGCCACACCGCCGCCTGCGCGGCTCGGCTCGGCTCGGCTCAGCTCGGCTCAGCCCCGCCATGAGTGACGGGGCGGCGGCCGGGGTGCCTCAGCTGCCGGCGGCCATCCGTCAGCGGCGCCGCCGGCGGCGGCCCGGCGCACCGGCCGGCCATAACTCACCGAGCCGCGCCGGCCGCCGCGCTGCACCCGGCCAGGTATGCGGCCGCCCGCCCGCCCGCTCCCACACGGCCGCCGCGCCGCGCGCGCCCGCACCAGAATGGCCTATCAACAAAGAATCTGGATGATCATTAATCAACGTCGCGGCGGCGTCCCCAGATGGGTCGAGCTGACCCCCGTCCCCCGCGCCCCTCGCCGCGACAGCGCGGCCCGTTCGGCGATTGATGGGACGCGGCCGCCGGCTCCCCCTTTATTACCGCGCGCCGGCCAGCGGCCGCTGACTGCGCAGACGCCACTCTCTGCCCGCCGAAAAACGCGCGCTCTCGCGAGAGCCGTGTTTGCGCGCGAACCTGCAAACAGCGCGGTGACTGGGCGCCGGTCGCTGGGCCAGGTGTCTCCCGGGACAGCGGCGGCGACGTGACGGCAGAGTCGGAGCGGGCGCGGCGTACCTGCCGCTCCGCGTCACCCACTGCGTCTCCGTGCTGCAGCGCGTCGGCAGGACGCGACGCCCCGCGCAGGGATCCAAGACGGCGCCGCGGGGAGAACGTCGCTTGAGCCCGCTCGGTGCGCGGTAAAGTTTCCGCATGCGTAGTTGTGGATCACGCCGGCGGTCCTCCACGGGCGCCTCGGCACTGAACGGCCTGCTGAGTTAGGGACTTTTGTCGTTGGGAGAGAATGTTTCAGACCCTGAAAGACGCTGCATATAACGGACGGGATATATAGACCCAGTTTTGGGCGCGCAACCGGCCCAAATAAAGGCGTGAACAAAGCCTGGCGTTATCGATTCGTGGTTTAGCCGGTCTGCCAGTAACGTCACATTTCACCGGCTTTGACCGCACTCAGAATATATGTCACAGGCCTGCCACCCAAGTCCCTTTGAGGAGGCATTCCAGGGCAAGGTCTGTTTTTGTCGGCTGGAGGCCTGAAGTGTCACAATTTATGGCAAATTGTCTTGAGACTCGTGAACAAGAGCTCGCCAAACTTCACTCCGAGGGGAGCTGGTGGCCGGGCGGGCCGTAACTCGCCGTGTCACGTCCGAGTCAGGGACGGATGTGGCGGCCAGCGGCGCGACCGGCCCCGGCGAGCGGCGCGACCGAGCCCGGTCAGCGGCGCGACCGCACCCGATCAGCCGCCGGGCCATAACGACCGCAGCGCAATCTGTAATGGTCGCGCGCGCCTCCCACACCGCGGACTGCGCCGCCGCCCCTGTCGGTGTTTTGTCTTCGCGGACGACACCGCCTTCAAAGAGGCCGGTAATTTTCCCGATAGGCATAAAATAAATGATCGATTCCGCTGCGCCGGCCGGCCGGTGATGGATTTCGCGGCGGCGATGGCGGACCGCCCCGGCCGGGGGACCGCGGGGGGTGGGAGGCATTCCGCCAGCGGCCCCCCTCCGACAACTCCTCCTTGGCCGCCATTTTGGAGTGCGCCGGCCGCAATCAGAATGGTGTCAGTCGCCGCCGGATTTGCGGCTTGTCAGGCGTCACCTGGTGTTTGGCGGCGCGCGTGCGGGGCGCCGGTCGGACCGACGCTGGATTAGCGGTGGTGGGTCATCTCACCCGCGGCCCAGACGCCGCGGCCACCGGGCTGACAAAAGCAGGCCAGCGGCATCAATCAGCGCCGCAGCCTCGCGCATAGACGTCTAGTGGGCCGCTTTACTGTTGTTTGTAAATGCCCAGATTAATGAGGCAACGGCGGATTTAATCGATGGGCCAGTGGAACAACTGAGGACGACTATAATTGATAGCAAAACTACAAACAATAATCAGCGGCGTGCCCCATCAGCTGGCCGGGCCGTGGCCTCACACCTGGGAGACACGCCAGATCAATGGGCGCTGCTGTTTGATGGTGGGCGATCAAAGCTCCTTTGAAATGAGCCTGCGGGCGCGCGCGGCCCCGCCGCCCGGAGCCCGCCCCACCCGCGCCCGCGGCCGTCGCATCGCGTCGGTACGCGCTCGCGACGCGTCGCAAACGCCGCCACCGCCGCCCGCGGCGCGCCGTCCCGCCGCATGAGGCGTTGCAGTCTCCAGCGCCGCGGCGCAGCCTACCGGGCGGCCGGCGGCGCGGAGGCGATGACTGCGACGCCCGGCAGGCGGCGAGCCGGCCGCGCGCGCGGCACCGTCTGTCTCGCGCGGCGTGAATGGTAAATCGTGACGCTATGATAATCGTGGCGGAAAGTCGTCCGTTCTGATGATGCGGGACATAAAAAGGGCGATAAATCAGCGGTCGGCTGACTGCCGGGTCATTGAATGCGCGCCCAGATGCACGAGCGGTGCGCGGCCCGCGCCGGTCAGCTGGCGGCCGTTGCCATGGTGACGCGCGTGACGCGCCGCCGCCTGCAAAACTCCCCGTCAGCCCTTCCGCTGCGCCCAGTTTATGAGATGATGTTTTTGACCTAGCTAGGGTGCCGTTCCCATACTTGAACGCTGCAAAGTGGAGCTCATTGAATCATCTTGTCACTTTGTCAGTTCGGTGATGGGTGAAAGCCATGACCAATTAGCGTGGAAATTGCTTCTCTATGCACTTTTCCTGTCTCCAGTGTTAACATGACGGACAGCGATTCGCGGCAGTGCATTGCATAGCAATGCTTGGCTATAGCGCGGCGTGTTGCAATGTTTGGGTTGGCAAGAGGCCCCCTGACGGACGCCTGCTAACAACTAATTATGCTTTCCAAGCAGCTGATGTGCCGACTATTAGCGGATCATTTGTTCCACTAAGATGACGGCGAAGCACCACATAGCGACGGAGGAGTGGGCTGTGGGGGGGGGAGGCTTTTCATCAGCTGCGATCTCGTGCCTGCAAAGGGGGACACCTTGTCCGTGGCGTGGTCGGCCGTGTCGCGGACGAGATGGGGCCACTCTAGGCGGGACGGCTGCACGGTGTCGTACCGGCGAACGCTTTGCCCGCCCCGCCGACGAGTGATCGAATCGAGCCCGGCTCTTGACGACAGGTGGCGCCCGTACCCCCTCCCCCCGTCCGGGGATCCTCGGATCCGTTGGCGTTTGGGCGCGGGCCGCGGCGCGCACCAGCGGCTGCAAGACACGGCCCGGGGCCGCGTCAGGCGCCGGAACAGCGCGTCACGTGAGCCGCTTTCTCGGCATGAATCACAGACGACGGCGTCAGCCGAGTGTGAACCCTTTGATGGCGTCTAATGGGCGCGAGCACAGCCGCGTGCAGCCGGGCACCGCGGCCGGCCGGCGCGCCCCGGCCAGCCGCGGCCCACGTGACGGGCGCGCTCTGAATAAGGCGCGGTGATGACTGGCCAGTCCTGGCGGGCGGCGCTGGCGGCCGCGCCGCGCCGCGTCACGCCGCGCGCCGCGCTGACGGCTGATTGACGCGTCAGCGCCGCCCGGCCGCCGGCCGGGCCGGCTCCGCGTGCACGACAGCGCGGCGGCACCGAGAGCGGACCGCCGACCAACGTCCGAACTCTGCTGTCAGCACGCGCCGCCGCCGCCGCCGCCTGATGACGCAAAGCCGGCCCGCAAAGTCCGCGGCCGTAATCGCTGGGACACGGGCGTGAATTATATCGGGCTCCCCGACGCCGTAGAAAACCCGGCCGGCGATAGGATCGGCGCGGTTTTGTCGGCGGCTGGCCGTTACCCGAGCCGGCCGCTGTGGGCCTTTGTCCATATGGAGCCGTCCGTCTCTGTCCGTCTGTCAGCCTTGTCGTGCCGGTGCTGTCACTCAGAGCGACAAGGCGCGCCCTCGCCGGACACGCCGACCTCCGGCGGAGCGACCCGACCTCCGCACCCGGCTCCCGGGCGGCTCCTGGTCGGCTCCCGGTCGGCTCTCGACCGACTCCTGGTCGGCTCCTGGTCGGCTCTCGACCGTCTCCTAGCCGGCTCGTGACTGACTCCTGACCGACTTCTCGCCGGCCTGTCAGCGGCGACAGGCGTCGTGTGGAGGCTGCAGCGTTGACGGTTTGTGGTGAAGGCCTCGGATCGTGCCCCGCGTCTGTCACGGCATCGAACGCCTCTGCTGCAGCTCTGACTCGGAGCTCTGGTTCGGTTGCTGTGCTCCGTTCCCGGCCGCAAGCGCAGCTGGCTCCGGCACCGGCTCCGATCTCCTGAGTCCGAGCCGACCCTCAGTGGTCGGATGAGCCTGTTCATGTCAGTGACTCTTCCTCAGCCTCGGAGTCTCCTTCTCGTCCACGTGACTTGTCTCCTGTACGCGACCTGTCTCTTCTTTCCTCTGCGCGATTTGTCTCCTCTGCGCGACGTGTCTCCTGCACACAACTTGTCTCCTGCACATGACTTGTGTTCTGTGCACGACTTGTCTCCCCCGCGGGACTCTTCTCCACACCCGCTGCGACGGTGGCAGTTTCGGCTGCCCTGCGCTGCCCCAGCTCGTCTCGTCTCTGCCGGCGCCGGTCCGCTGGCCGCCGGGAGGGGTGGCCGGGCCGGGCGCAGCTGGGCCTCGTCGTGCCGTGCCGGGCGGCTGGGCAGCTGGCGGAGCGAGCCGGCCGCCCGGCCGCCGGCTGACAGGGCGCCTTGGCGCGGCCGACGGGCCCCCGCCCGGACACGTCCGCCACGCCGTCACGTGACGCGCTGACGTCACTGATTGATTCGTATGACAGCTGAATGACACCGTCTACAGGACAGGATGACAGAAGACTGGATTAGCACCGGCCTTGAAACGGATTTATGGATCGGACGCATTGTGAGGGAAGACGGAGCGAGCGGTGCGGCGGCGACGGCGGCGGCGCAGCGCGGCGCGATCCTGTTGTACGTCGCGGACGAGACAGCTGTCGCGGCGATGAGAAGTCCTTAATCAGATACGCGCCGCGCCGAAGATTAGCCATGTAAATGGCGATGGTGGCGATTGCGGCGCGCTGTCGGACACGGGCGCGGCGCGGCGAGCGGCGGCATCGGTGGGCCATCACTTGGGTGTCGCCGACCGGCGCCGGCGCTGACGGCCGAGGTGCGCCCGGCGCGGGGTGACACCTGCCGCTGCTGACGGCGCCGGCAGCCGAGCCGGCAGAAGCGACCGCACCGGACGCACTCCTCCGCAGGTGTCGCGCGAAGGGCGGGGGCGGGGGGGGGGGGGGGCGGGTGCAGGATGCGCCGCGCCGCGCCGCGCCGTGCCGCTCCGACTCGGGTTACGGCCCGTAAAAACTACCCGCTCGCCACTCGACGCCGGCGCCGATACGCGGCGCTGATGGATGTGGCCGGGATGTGCGCCAGGGGCCGCTCCAATTATGGGCGCCGGATGGTGCGATTGGGCGCGGGTCGGCCGGATTAGCGCCTGGCGCGCTCAGGTTAGCACCGGCCCGGACAGGCGATACGGGCCGGCTCCCGGAGCCGACCCGGCCCGACCGCTCGCCGCCACCGCCTGCATATTTGAGGCGGGGGGATGCACGCGGAACGGAACGAAACGGAGCGGAAGAGGCGGGACGCGGGGCAGCATGATGCTTAGAGAAGCAGCTTTAAGCAGGGGAGAACAGATTACGAATGGCCATATCCGAACTTGTACTCGAACATTTGGTAACGGAACCGGACGAGGAAGGGTGGTGGGATGGCGAATGAATGTCAAGGCCGAGAGCCTAACATACGTGATGAAGCGTGAATGCATCACAGTTTTGCGAACAGGAACAAACAATATATCATGCGCTGGCGAACACACCGATTCAAACCCGTGGCCGCCATCAGTGCACGACGCATGCGGCGTGTCCCTCTCAGTGCTGCACACATACCGAGCGCACGGGGTGAAGCACCAGCTCCGCCACCTCCCGCGCGAGGCGGGCCGGCAGCCGCTGTGCGGTGTGGGCGGTGGCCGGCTGCAGTGACCACAGCGCGGCGCGCGCCTGAGCGTGACGCTCGCCACCGGCGGGAGGCGACGGGGCGAGCGCGAGCCGGGCGGCGCCGGCACGCGCCGGCCAGGCTCGCTCTGTTGTCGGGTAATTGGGCCTCTGGCGCGCCACCGCATACGGCCGGCATCCATCAGGCTCGGTGCGGGTCGAGATGGACGAGCGCTGGCCAGGTATAATGGGAGCGGCGGTCCAGGTCAGCGGCCGTCAGCCGGCGCCCCAGCGGCTCGGCGACGCCCCCGCCGCGTCCGCCGCGTCGCTGTCCCAGCCTCGCTGTCGAGGCCGCAGGTGTCGAGCTCACTATTAGTCGGGGTCATGTATGTGGTGACGCGCTCATGACAGACCGAGACGAAAAGAGGTGGTCGTGCGAACTGGACACAGTGAGGTTCAGCTCATGTTTGGCGCCAGAAAAGGGTGTTATTGTACCACTAGACTCCACAGTTAACACGCACCAGGTGCGAAATCGGTGGCTTTGATAAGCACATACGACTGATATATGTCCGCGAGAGCCATAACCTTACTCGGTCCGATGCTTTCTGGGTCAGTTCCTGTGTAGTTTAGACATTGAGCACATTCAAACATGCAATGTTACGTCACGCTTTCGTGTGAACCACGTGATGTGGGCCGGTGAGAACGCCGAGCCAAGCCCGTCGTGTGCTGCGGTGGAGCGCGGCTCGCCCGAGAGGGGAGGTCACCGCGGCTGTCCGCTGTCTGGGCCGGCGCGTGTCCGACGGACAGCGGACAGCGGGGCGACACCTGTCGGCGCCGCGCCGCCTCGCTGCCGGCCCGCCCGGCTCCGCCCGACTGCACCGGTCCGACCAGTTCGGGGCGCGAAGGATTATGATCAGCCGGCGGCCGAGACGGACGGCTCCCACCCAGCGGCGGGGCGGCGACGGGGCGGGGCCCGGCCCGGCGCGGGCACGGGCACGCGCACCGCCCGGCCGCGCAGCGACGCCCCCGCGCGGCCGCCCGACCGGCCCCCGCCCGCGCCCGCGCCCTTGCCCGCTTCTTGTGCCAATCGTGCATGGATGGACGCAGCAGCAGGTTTTCTGACGTGATTTAAAGTGATGCTGGGCTTTGTATGCCATCGCTGCTTGATGGATAAGGGCCGCCAGCGACATGTTTAGGTGTTAATTGAAATAATGTGGCGTGGAAAGATTTGACGGACTTAGATTAGGACAGCTGACGGCTGCAGGCGTCCGACGTATGCCAAAGCAAATACAGTCTCTGGTTTATCGCTGCGCACCAGGATGCAGAATGCTCTAGCATAGTCTCCATCGAGTGCCCCTGACCCTGTTTGTTTAATCACGGTGATTTAAAAGATTTTGTTTTGTTTCGGCGCGCGCAGGTCCGATTTTGCCGCCGCACCGGCGTTTTTCATCGGACTCGTCGGCCGCGCAGACATTGTCTGCCGCGTCGGAAGCGGTTCTCCGCACTTATTGACAACAATTACGGCTCTGTCAGAAGCGTCGCAGCGCCCGTGTCTCCGCCGGCCCAAATGAAAAGAAAATCATCAGGGCGCGCGTTTTTCGGACAACACTCACGGAAGCGGGCCGGGCGGGCGCGCGGAAGGAGCGGAGACGCGCCGACGACGGCCTGAGACAAAGCCGGCAAAAATGTCTCTGGCGACGTCACGGTTCGTCGGCGGCGGCGACGGCGACGGTGGTGGCGGCGGCGTCGTCGGACCTGGACCAGATTCAGAGCGCAGAGCGCCCCCTGGCCGGCTGCGCAGAAGTCTTCATTTGCTGGTGGGGCGGCGGGCGTAAATGTTTGTAGCTGAGAACGGAGACAGCTTGGCGGTCTTCAGGTGTCTCCAGGGCTGAGATGAGATGGGATAGATTATAGTGCATGCAAGGTGCGTTATCTGCTTTTTGGCGAAGGATCCAAGCTTGTTTGATGAATGCTTCGAGAGAGCGTGCACGAGACCCAGCTGTCAAAACTAGTTTTGGCAGTGTTGCCAAATTGAGACGGGTCTCGAGCGTCCGCAGTCCGTGTAGGACGCAACGAAGTACAAATGTGATAATTTAGATTCGAATGATACAACGATCTTGCACAACCGTTTTCCATCTTGCAATTCATTTGGTCAGTTGAATTCACGGTGACATTCTCAGGCCTTAGTGCTCAAGGTATCCCATTTGCTGTTAGATGAATTATGTCTATGCACTAGTTACCTCACTAGGACCAACGTTCCTTCCTGCAAGCGCACTGTCTCTGCGACTACCGCGCCGCTTCATCAGAGCGCTACATATACAGCCCTCCGTCGTGGTGCCTCGACGTGAAGCTCGCTCTCATATGGGTCCGCAATGCAATGTCTTCCTGGCGCGCGTCCGCATGACGCGGCGCCTCGTTTGGCGGCCCTTATCTCCCGGCGCGGCTGGTCAATCTCTTAGCTAAGCCTTGAACGGCCTTATTTTCGGCGCGTCGCCGTCGCCACAATTCAGGTGCATGCTGGCCTGGCGGGCAGCCCCTCGCCCTTTGATGCTCCCCGAGGGCATTTTCAGAAGCCCCTGATCACCTCTGGCACACTTGTTTCTTGTCTGGAGGCGCATCCGAACGACTCATACCGCCGTTTATCACAAATTCATCTACTCCACAATAGGCTGCTCCTCTTTCGGCCTCCTATTTGGCCAAATTGAAATGGTAACGGACGTAATAGGGCGGCGGCAGTCAGCCAGCTAACAGCGCGCGCGTCCCACTGTTTGGCGGCATGACGACCCGCCGGCCGACACCGATGGCGCCCCCGGATTAAAGGTTAACACGCCCGCCCGGCCGGGCTCAGCCACGCCGCCGGGTCACGTCGGCGGCGACGCGCGCGGTCACGTGCCGAGCGCATCGTTCCCGACGATGGCCACCGCCGCCGCCGCCGCTGCGTGTCTTCTCATTAGCCCCGCGGCGGCGGCGGCGGCCGGCGGCGCGCGCGCGAAGTTGGCGCGATTTAGGGCCGACAAGTTGGGCCTTGTTGTGATTGCCTCGCGCGGGCGCGGCCAACAACAGGGCGATTCGTGTGCCGCATCAGACGTCCTCGTGACTGAGAAGGGGCAGCGGGGAGGGGGAGGGCGGGGCTGAGTCAGCGGGCCCGGCCGGGGACGCGGGCCGACAGGCTTCTCCAGTGGCGCTCGGCCGGACGGCCCGGCGGCCGGGCGGCGGCAGCGATGATTCAGGGTGCGCCCATGAGGCCACTCCCCGCCTGCGTCACGCGGCTGCCAGGCGCTTCCTGAGGCGGCCGCCCACCAGCAGCCCGCAGATGGCCGAGCTGCGCGCCCGTGTCTGGCGCTCCAGCAACGAGATCAGTGACGGCGCATGGGGCGCTTCATACATGCAGTGGTTATTGCTCGGCGAATGGTGTATGCATGTGTTGACCTTTGCATGCGGATCAGCATCACAGCTCCAACGGGGCGCGCAACGGGTGTCATGCATGCCATTCGGAGGCTGACATTCGGGCCCCAATGCCCTGCGGCCGCATCGAGTCCCTCCCCCTTCCCATTCGGGCTCCAGTTCGTAGTGGCCGCTCCGAGCGCCTCCTCTCCCCTCCCTCCCCCTCCCCCTCTCGTCCCTGGGCTCGGCCGGAGGGCGTCGGCGCCATCATCCGCACCGGCTATCTCACGTCGCCGCGAATATAAACTCATAAAGTGCGACCAACACGACTCTATTCTCCGGGGCCGGGCCACTCATTTCGGTTCTCATTACTCGCAACCATCCGGCGCAGTTGTTACCGCGCCGCGCCGCCGCGGAACGACGCCACTAAATCACCTGGCTATGATGGCCCCGCGCCGACGGCGACGGCGACGGCGCCGACGGCCGAGCTGGCAGCCGCGGCCACCGGCGCCGACGCCGCGCCGCTGACGGACGCGCCGCGTCATATTTGTCGCCGTGGAATGTCGAGCGAACGCGGCGCACCTGCGGCGCGCGGGTCACGGTCGCGTCGCGTGGCAGGTGGGGAGGCGTGCACGTCAGAGGAGGCGGCGCGTCACGTGACAGCTGGGGTGGCATGCACCTCAGAGGAGGAGGCGCGTGGGCACGCGTTACGCGTGTCAGGCGACCTGCAGTCTCTCGCGGCGCCGGCCAGCCGACGTCGGCGCGCCGCGGGAGGGACGGCGGCCGGCCTCATGTGAGAGCCCCTGATGGGCGGCGGTGGACGGGCGGCGGCGGCGGCGCGCGCCAAATGAAGACGCCGCTCGGCGCCCGGCGCCGGCCAACACCGTGTCCAGATCGCGTCGGCGGGCGTCGTTGCATGACCGGGACGCGTCGAAGCGGCACAGATCGCCGCCGGTCGCGGCTGGGCTCGCATCGGCCGCTGATGAATCGGCCGCAGCATGATAAAATCTGCGCCGGCCGAGCGCACGTCGGATTAGACTCGGCCGCGATTCGGCCGCGCCGCGCCGCCCGGCCGGCATCAATCTTTATCCGAAATAGTGAAGGCTGAAGCGTCCATCCATCAGCGGTGCCGGCGCAGCGCGCGCGGCCGGGACAGCGCCGCCCGGCCGCCAAGGCTGGCGCTTGTTTAGCTGTTAAACTGTGTCAAATGTCCATGATCGACTGATGGATGGACGCCGGCGGCCTTCGCTCCAGCGCCGCGCGGACGGGCGGCCTCGGGCCGTTGGAGACGCTCGCCGCCCCGCTCCGCGCGACGGCCGGCCGGCCGCGCACCCGCAGGGGCCGATAGATATTCGCCGCCGGACGCTAAGCCGGGACACATCGATTGGGTCAGAGCACACGTCCGTCACTCGGTGGCCGTCCGGGTGCGCGCGCGACGAGTCGTCCGCCGGCCAGCCGCGTCGATACCGGGCCGGGCCGGCCGGGAGGCCGATCAACAGAGCCGGACGGCCGGCGGTGGGGCGCGCTGTCCGTCTCCGACCGTCGCGGCGGGCAGGATCCGACCGTCGCGGCGAGCAGGATCTGACCGTCGCAACGGGTAGGATCCGACCGTCGCAGCGGGCAGGATTCGACCGTCACAGTGGGCAGGATCCGACCGTCGCGACGGGCAGGATCCGACCGTCGCGGCGGACGGGATCCGACCGTCGCGACGAGCAGGATTCGACCGTCGCAGCGGCAGGATCCGACCGTCGCGACGGGCAGGATCCGACCGTCGCGGCGGACGGGATCCGACCGTCGCGACGAGCAGGATTCGACCGTCGCAGCGGCAGGATCCGACCGTCGCGACGGGCAGAATCTGACCGTCACAGCGGCCAGGATCCGACCGTCGCGACGGGCAGGGTTCGACCGTCACAGCGGCGGGATCCGACCGTCGTAGCGGGGCGGGATCTGACCGTCGCGGCGGGCAGGATGCCGAGTCGAGCTCGAGAGGCCCGTCATCCCTGGCGGCTGGTTCAAAGAGCTTCTGTGATGTGACGAGCTTACTGAGAGAGGTGGTTAAAGCCAGGGCAACAGACAGGATTTTCTGAAAGAACGGGCCCGGGGTTCGTTGAGTACGCATCATGCCGATTTTGAACGGTCTGCCGGGAGGCCGCTATGGTGTAAGGAAAAACATCTGGTCTAGGGAGAGGTTCAGTCATACTACCTCTGCTGCGACCCTGGTGAAGCGGTAGTGTTTTTGCTTGAAGGAATCTTCTGGGGTTCTTCTCACTGTACAACATTGCAATGTGCTGAAGCGGATTGCAGCGGCAGTCAGCCTGCTGTGGCTGACCAGCTGCCCTCATTGTCAGGTCCGGTCGCTCTCGCCCTCTCTCCCCTCCCACTCTCTCGCTGCTCTCTCGCCAGCATGACTCAGCCACTCACGCGTCCGCCCGTCCTTGATCTGTCCGGGAGAGTGGTCTGTCCATCTGCTGTCCTTTTGTCCGTCCGTCAGTCTGTCTGGTCGCCGACCCGCCCGTCCCTGGCGGCGGCGTCAGCTGGCGCGGTCCTCTCTCCGCCGCCCTCTCTCCGCCGCCCTCTGTCCGCCTGTCCGCGCCGCCGCTGCTCGCCTCTTCCTTCCGCGCGGCCCGCCGCCCTGCCGCCTGTCCGCCTGCCGCCCGCCGGCCGGCCGCCACGTCGCCCCGCTGCTATTGATCCAGCGATTGATGGCTGTCATTTCGGTGATTTATGACGAGCCGAAATGAGAGGAAAATGTCCCGGAAAATCAATACGGCCCGGGCTTGTTTTGATCGTCCGGCGGCGCGCAGCCCGCGGCTTAATTGTGAGCAGTGAAAGGCTTTGGGCGACAAAAAATGGCGACAGTTTGATTTGGCGCGGATCGACAGGGATGCGGTGGCGGATTGGGCGGCGCTGTGGACGCCCGATGCAATCCGGGCAAACAAAACAACACGAAAATGGAGCGGAGCGCGGCGGCCTGCGCGACTCGGCGCGGTCCGGAGGGGGGGCGGGGGGGGGGGGGCATGGGAGACGGCCGCGTCGCCGGGCGGCCTCTCGCGGCTGACCAGAGCGTGGCCCCGCGGTGACCTGGCCACTCGCCACCGATCTCTCTCACCTGAGACCACAGGATTGGCAAGCTCTGAATTCTAAACCTGTGATCAGGCGTGCCATGGGACCACTTAAATGGATTCCGGGATTGAAACTCTGGTTCGGGGGAAGTATCTTAGAATTAATGTCTCTCCTGGAAGCATCTTAGATTGGGTATGATTTGCCTAGTTTCGTATAGGGCTTGTAATTTACGAAAGAAGGATGCTGAGAGATCCTTTGGGGTCCAGCGCTCACGCAATGAAATGGCATGGACGCATTGCGTTTTACATTTGACAATAGCATTACGATTCGTTCATGCAATGGTAGACAGTTGTTTGAAATATGTTTCGAGCTGGATTAAGGCAGGATGGGTAGCTTTTTGAAATTTTAATCTGTAGCGTTAAAACAGGCTGGCCACATTGTAGTGTATGCGACAACCTCTGTCATGACATGTCACTTCAGTGACATTTGGTAATCATGAGACAGATTCACAGTTAATTTGTGTACTGCTAGACTGAAACGAATGGCTTTCCGGCACGTATCTTCTGAGCTAAACATGCTGAGGAAAAACGATCCGTTACTAGCTCAACTAGAAATGCACTACACACATGTTGAAACACAAAAACAAAGCAAAACAACGATGTCATTAACAACATCAATTACATCCTCCGATTCAGCAGACATCATAAGAAGCAATCCTGCAGCGTACGCATATATCAATGCACAGTTTCGCAGAGCTTTTCCGCTATAACTCAGATTATAACAGCTATAACTCAACCGACAGAGTCCTGTGACGCGTGTATGCCCCGGCCCCAGCATTCAGTTAAAAAAAAAACTATTGGCAAAACATACTACACCCAGCAGCTGGCATCATCGCCAGATTTAAGTGCAGATAGCACTGACACTCAGCATCCATGCACACTCGGTGCTACTAACGATGTAGCATTTCAGTGGCAGGCCGCGGCTTGGGGAGTTTTTACGCCGTCAAATGACGTGATTTATAATGCAATGTGGCAGCGGTTCTTGCGCACGCAGTTCCTTGTCCATATTGGTATACAGTCCTACCCAATCGATATAAAATTGCTTCAGGTAGCTTCAATGCGACTTATTCAGCAGCTGGAAACGTGAAGAAGCGCTGAGAAAGAGAATGGGCTGCCGGCATGATTCAAAATTAATGTAATTTTCAGTTATAAACCCACGCCGATTTTACGTGAGGCACTCAAGAGCCACTCAGACACTCAGGTTTTCAGGTTGTAAGGACAGTGTCATCGGCACTCATCCATGTTTTAAGTCTGTTCCCGACATCAACTAAAACAATAACGAAATGCAGATTTTACGATAGGTCAGTTCACAGGTAACACGTTTATTTAGTTTCACTGCGCGTTGTCACAGTCTATGGATTGCCCCAAAATGGCTGGGAAAGCCCTGAAAGGGGCAAACCGAATGAGTCAAAGCAAAGCAAAGCAAATTCGCTGAGAATTGTCAGCTGGGCAACACTATTCACGTTGGGGAATCAGTCATGCGCCTTTAAAACCTTTTGTTGTCCAATGCCTCCCACGTTGTCATTGCCATTCTGCGTCAACCAACATGCCATTCATATTCGGCCAACATGCATAATTATGCACTATGCATGTATAGGAGCAAACCCAGACTGACCCTTCCCATAACTGAAAAACAAAACTGAAAGAAATCTATCAAAGTGAAAGCAAAGCAAATGAGCTAAAGAAAAACAACGTTGTTTTGCTTAAGTAATGTGAGTAAAATAAGTTGAAAAACTTTTGTGCACCACGGTAGTTCAGTTGGTTGCATCTTCGGTTTTCGGGTTCACCCTCACGTGGGTTCGAATTGTTCGAAGTGCACTCTCTGCACTCTGGCAGCGGTCGTGCTGAATGTCAGGTGACGTCAGGGGATAGGACGGCCCGTGCCGAGCGCTTCAGCGCTTTAAACTTTCGCCTCAGAATTATGTCATTGACCTTGAATTTCACGATCGGACGGTGGGGTCCGAACCTAGGCAACAAGCGCTGCCTGACGTGGGCTGGATACCAAAAATTCATCCAGTCAATGGGTTCGGACCAGAGACACAACTTTTCAGCCCGCCAGCTGGCGATACGGGCTCGCCACCCGACCGCGTGGGGGCTGGTGCTCCGTGGTAATGATTCGGTTTCTGGCAGGCTTATGGATGTAACTTTATTATCAATACATGTGTACGTGTATTTAATGTGGACACATGTATGCCTTTTTCGAACAGTGTATTTAGTTTCATGTTTGATTAGCATCAACACAAGTTCCGACAAGTACAATTGTGATGTTTCGTTTTGTCGATGGTCACGATGTTCTTTACTGGGTTGAATGTATTTGTTGTGCCCTTGGAACTAATTTTGACATCTATAGAGTTCTCTTTGAAGCACATGCAACAGTGGTTTCCAAACGGTATTGCCCAGCAAAGGTCTGGCAGCCGTAAGCTCTAACCTGAGATGGACGCCATGCGATGGACGCAGTCGGCGCGCCCCCAAACCTAAACCATCTTAAAGGCTCACGTGCTATGGGTTGTCAACTGTGGGACTCTCGAAGCTCCTGAGATTGAGGATATCTTTTCTAATGTTGTCAAATTTTTTCTTATTTTCATTTGGAACGTGGACTTTTTTTGGTCCCAGACGTATGCCTGGCTCCGATCACGGACCAGTGACCAATGGCGGCTTCCAACGGCAGAACAACGACATGGCACCAGCGGCCGGTGACCTCTCGCCGCAGTACGGTGACCACTGGCCGCCGCTGGCTGACCGCTGACCAGCGGCCGGCGGCCGCTGACCGCCGACCGGTGACCCGACCGCGGCCGTCAGTCGTCGGCGCCGCGCCGCGAGATGTCACCGCCGTCGCCGCGCCGCGGCCGCTCCAGCACGATGGCCAGCCAGCCTTTGTGGCCGTGTCGGGGTGACGAGTGAATTCTCCCACCTGCTGCATCATCACCCGACAAAAACGGCCGGCCGCCGCCCGGTGCCGGCGTACAAAGAAGACGAGCGGCCGCCGTTGCAGCGCGGCGCGGGGCGCGCGCGCGCGCTGGCCCGTGTTGACACACGCGGCGGCGCGGCGGTGCGCGCCCAGCGGCGCTTGTCCACACGCTGCACGCTTGTGTGCCTGCATAACTCGATAAACAGTCCGCTGTTTTAGAGCGCGAGTGTTAATTGCGGGGGTGTTGTGCGGCAAGCGTGGAATGTTATGCGATAGGCGGTGCCGCGTTTCACTGGAACGAAGGTGCGAGGGAATGCTGTGCGCAGCATCCCACGATATTCGGATATCAACGTCTAAACATGGGCCTCCGTTCGGACATAACTTCGTGTAAACAGCGCCTCTTTTCGCACATAAACACGTGCTTCGGGAGCCTCATCTACACTGCACGTTCAGCGTGCTACACACTCCAGCCATCACGTGCACGCTGGCGCATGGGACGGCGGCGTTCGTGCGGCGCCGGTCGGCGCGCGGTCGTGGGCCGGCCGGCCGGCCAGGAGGCGGCGGCGGCGGCGGCGGCGGCGGCGGCGGCGGCGGCGTGGCCTGAGCGGCCACGTCACTATCTGAGACACGGCATCAATCACGCGCCGGTCGTTATTGTCGTAATGACTTGCAGCGGCGCCGGGCGCGCGGCGCGGACGCCGACCAGGGTCGCCGGCAGCCGGCGGCACCACGCCGCGCCGCCCGCCCGTCCGCCCGCCCGGGTCGGTCGGCGACAGAGGGCGCAGGCCTCGCGGCTCGCCGAGACAGCGTGCGGGACACGGCCCGAAACTTGTCACTGTGTGGAAGCGTGTGTGTGTGTGGGCGTGCACAGACAGAGGAAGGCATTCCCTGGCATTGATCAGTGAGAGCGCTCCAGAGCGCTGAGGGTCGGGTCGGGTCATATAATGGACGGGTCATATATAATGAGGCGGACGGGTCATAAAAATAAAAATAAATAAAATAAGCCTTCCGAATCGCGAACGACCAATGACCATTTACCCCAGGGACGCCCCTCGGTGACGCGATGTAACTGGCGGTGACAGGTCAGCGAGCAACACCGACGGGCACTTGTGCCAAGGCCAATCGCATGGCGCTGTGTTGACGCCGACGGCGGGAGCGGCCCGCGTGGTGCTCGCCACCGCCCCGACGCCGGACCGCGGACGATCACAGCAGACGGGCGGCCGCGGAGGCCGGAGCGACGTGGCGCTGGAAGGGAGCAAGCGTCGGTGGTGTCGGTGATCGCATCAGCGGTCGGGTGCTCCCAGCTGGTACGTGCGGGGAGTGGGACGTGTTGCGTTGCGACCGCGAGTCGGTGGCTGTACATTGTCATTAGCTTGCAGCCGTTCATGTGGTCTGGTATGGAAGACGAGATGCTTTCCTGTAGTTGGTAGTGCTAGAAGCAGTCGATAATCAGGTGTTGCTGGTCGAACACTAGCAAGGGTCATAGTGGGAGTGTTCCACATTTGTGTGGGGTTTTTAACTGAAATAGCCATCTCGAAGATCGTTCGGCGCAGTTCACAGCCCTGCCCTTCTGAAGACTTAAACCCTTCTAGTTTCTGAGCGACACGCTCGCGAAGATGTGCGGAATATTTCGTGCAGACTTTTCCAAGATCACCCAGACATCCATGATGCCATAACATCATTTAAGCCCCGGCATTCCATTGGCTATGCGGCGTGAAAGGCTAAGAAAAATAAGATTGTCGAGTCCCTGATATCTGACGTTCGTGAGAACGATTTCAAGATAAAGCGGCCTTCGACTGGCTCTTAATCCATGTTGTGCAAGGTACGATGACACTCAAACAATGACGTATTGAGGCGCGTATTTACTAAACAGAGACTGTTTTCTACAGCAGCATTTCCCTAAAAAGTATACTAACGCACAAAAGTTACCTTATTTCATTATATCTGATACTTGCTTTGATATCTACAAATGTGGAACATTCCCTTTAATATTGGCGGCCACCCGTTTGGACCGATCTTGTCGCTTCTCCTGGAAAATAAACAGACTTTGCAAGCGTGCACATCCGCTTCCTGCGCCCTTCCCGGGGTGGTTTACACCCGAGTCGGCTCTGGGAAACGCTCGCAGCACTGCACCACTCACATTCGCCTCGTTCGCTACTCGCTGCTTGCGGTCACCCTGCTGGCCGTGCATGTGGTAGTGGTCACGCCTTCACAATAGTCACAGTGGTCACACCTTTCGCACCGTTCGCAGTCTTGGCGCCGGCGTCATTTGTCGTTACCATCGGAGGTACCCGTCGCACTGGTGACGGCCATCACAGCCGTCACATCCGTCACAGCACTCAGCCGTCATAGTTGTCACAGCCGTCACGGCCTGCACAGCCGTCGTAGATGGCACAGCTGTCACGGCCTGCACAGCCGTCGTAGATGTTACGGCCGTCACGACCATCACAGCCGACACGCCCGTCACAGTCGTCACATCCGTCACAACATTCACAGCACTCACAGCCGCCATAGCTGCCACAGCCGTCACGGCCTGCACAGCTGTCGTAGATGTTGCTACCGTGACAGCCGTCACACCCGTCACAGCCGTCGTCAGCGGCAGTTGACGAGCGACGGCCGTCCGTCCGCCGCGGAATGCGTGGCCGGGGCGGCGGATATTTTTATTAGCCGGGCCTGCAGGCGCGTCGCCGGGCCGCGTCACTGGCCATTGTTCGCGGCCGGCCGACGGACGGTCGCCGCCGCTGACGGACGGCGAGAGGCCGCGCCAAGCTCCGCGCCGTCTGCCGCCGCCGCCCCGGAGCTGCCGTCAGCGGACGAGACCGCCGCCGCCGCCGCCGCCGCCGCCGCCCCCGCCCCGCCCCCGCCGCTGCTGCCGCTGATTGATAGAAGGCCAGGCGCGCGGCCGTATTTTGACCGGATCGTGTCACTTTTTCCGGCGGGCTCATGACGCAACTCTAAACAGGCAGTATTGACAGAGGCGCGGTCGGCCGTCGGGCGCGCTGTTTACCCGGCCGGGGCGCGCGGCCGGCCCGGCCGGCCGCCGCCCGCACCCTCCTCTGTTTAAATGAGATATCGGCATGTCGAGGGCCCTTCAGTTTTTCCTACCGGTTGTCATCGACGTCAATCACGCAGCGATGCACCTGTAAACAGCGTGTCACTGGAGCGGCCGGGCGCTCAAACATTGGCCGGCTGCCCGGCTCCCCGGAGAGGAGGCGGCGGCGCGCGGCGCTGCCGCGGCCGCCCGTCCGTCCGTCTGTCTGTCTGTCCGTCTGTCCGACCCCCTCGGGCCGCTCTGTATATTTGCGCGTGACGCGGGCGTGCGTCGGGCGGCGGCGGCTCGCGGCGCCGGTGCGTGGCGGTGGGTGGCGCGGCTGCGGCGCGCGGCGCGGCCGTCTGTCTCGTGAAATCGGACTCCGCGGGCGTTGTCGTCACGAGACGCCGAGCACGCCGCCGTCGTGTGCTTGTCAACTGGGGCGGGCGGCGGTGGCGTCGCCGCCGCGTTCGCTCGCTCGTTCGCTTGCGCCCCGGCGGAGACGGGCATTGGCCGCGCGCTCCGGAGCATCCAGCTCGTGCACCCGCGGCCTCTGGTCACGCTCCGTGTCAGTGGCGGAGCCAGGGATCCGAGCCGGGTGTGCCAAGCTCCCACGTGAGCTGTTGATTCTGCTATGTCGAGGCATCCTTTCACTCGTGTCACCACGGTCTGTGGACGTGACGCAGGCCACGGCCGACGCCAACAGGATTCTCAGGCCTTAGGGCGCCGGGGCAGAGGCGTGCTCAGATACCGCCACTGCATGGACGGCGCTCGCCGCGTCCCGCGAACTCGCCCTCTCGCCGCCCCCCCCCCCCCCTCTCTCTCTCTCTCTCTTTCTCATGAGTCCTGCAGTATCGTCACCACGTGGTGTCCACAGCAGCGACCTCAGCGTGTCACGTGACACAGATAGAGATGGGGGGGGGCGGGGGGGGGGGGGGGGTAGCTGTCATTGCCGGCGGGTGGACCGACGCTGCCGGCACGACCCCGCCCCAGGCACGGCCGTACGCCGCAGGTGGACCCCCACCCCCTCCGCCGGCTGCCTGTGAAGCGGCGCTGGTGGACGGTGCAGGAGTTCCCCGGCGGGTGGCGACGGTCGCCCGTCACGCTCGTCGTGGCCGGCACGCCGCTCGTCGTGCTCTCCTCAATTATCGGCTGCTGAGACGGACAGCTGAAAGGCGCGGCCGCCGCGCCGGCATCGCCTTAATCTGGGCCGGCCGCTGACGATGGCGGCGGCGCCGGCAGCGGCGCTGGTGCTGCTGCTGCTGCTGCTGCTGCTGCTGGTGGTGGTGGTGGTGGTGGTGGTGGTGGTGGCGGTGGCGGTGGCGGTGGCGGTGGCGGTGGTGGTAATGGTGGTGATGGTGGTGGTGCGAGCGGCGGCAATGGTGACGGCTCGGGCGGCGTGGGTGCGAGCGGCGGCACTGGTGACGGCTCGGGCGGTGGGGTGCGCTGTGCGACGCCACCCGCCACTTGACTCCTCCGTCTCGGGTTTAGGGTGGCCCATAACCGGCCGCTCCGCAGCGCTACCGAGCACGGCTAATGACAATGGACGACCGTTCGCTAGGTATTCGTCACCGCTTAACGAGACAGACAGCCATTGATGGACATAAATTATCGCCCACCGTGCGCCCCCGGAATGGCCGCATATTTCACCGGCAAATATTTCTCATGCACGTGACGTCATCTCGTCAAACATGGCGGCCCGTAAAGTGTCTTGATTTGTTGTCGGTGCCGGGTGGGGCGCGGCTGGTTATGCTAGCGCGAGACGTCTCTGCTGGCCGGCCTTTCACGGCCGGCAGATCCGTTTTATTCATCTTTAACTGCGCGATAGGGTGCCCGGTTTCGTCTCGCCGCCACTTACCGGGTCGATAATAAAGCGCGCGTAATGAGTTAGCGCGCTGTGACCTGTCACAGAAGCAGGCGGCGCTGTCTTCGGGGCCGGGTCTCGGCGCTGACTTACAGCGCAGGCTGAGACGGCGAGGCCGCCGCCCGGCACTTTCGTCTTGCGCGGCGCCGCGTGCTGTTCCGCTGCAGTCACGACGGTGTGTTTTTCGGAGAAGTTGGCCGTCCTGCTATCATTATTTGGAACTGTCACAAGAGAAAACTTGCGTTTTATCAGTTATTTTACGTGAGCAAAAAGTTCTGTCCGTTCCACCTTCGCCGACTGTTTCGTCTGGTGCAAGACAAGAATGTAAGATCCCAAGTTTTGGCGTCGGTAGCACTTTCCACTTCTCGATGCGCGCTGTGTTGAATTCTGTCCCTAATTACCCAACACCATCCCTTGTGGAAAATGTTTACTTCTGTGCAACAACTTTGTTGGATGCAGTTCTGACAGATATCGAAAACAGGAGAGCAGTAGGAGGCATGTGCTAGCACCACTCGGCCCCCGCCCCTATGGAGAAATTATCACAACTTCTGACTCGCGGATTAATTTAATTAGAATCTGTCACATCTAGGGACTCAAGGGAAACTTTCAGCCGTCCGGCATCGTATCCATTTCATTCCAACGGCGACTCGCTTTGTTTTCCACGTTCCTTTCGACGGGAAGGTTACGAAGTCTCTTCAAGGTGTATCACTCCGCCGTTGCCTCTTGGCCGCACGACTGACGAACTCAGATCCTGCCAGCGCCGCGCCACCGGTCGGCCGTTGCTAAAACTGCATAACGTGTTAGTGACCTTCCTGGTTCAGGGTAAATTTGACGGAACGTTCCACAGTCTTGCCACATGTCACGCCCTTGTGAAACAGGAACGTGGGGACATTATTTGGCGTAAATGCATCTTTCAGAGCGTGACATGCGCCGACCCTTTTCCGGCCGTCTTTACAGGCGATTGCAAAGGAAATCGCGTCATTCAGCCCTTTACTTTTCCGTCACGAGCAGGCATCAAGCTCCAAGGCTACTGGGACCCATGCCAGTTAGGCTGTCATTGCTGAGGCACGATCTTGCCTGGCTGAAGCCAACGGGTTTCACGTTCAGGCACGGCTGCTCCCATGCAGGAGCAGCTTGTGCCGATGCCATGGGGTTGTGGGCGCGCTCGGCTCCCCCAGAAGACGTGCCGACCCGGAGTCGGTCGGCGATCGGGGTGCCATTCGGACCTCATTCGCTGCGACCGAGAAGGCAATCCTAATGAAACAATTAATTTGAGGGTGCCTAATTTTCTCGCGTTCCACGAGGAGACCCGCACCGACGGCGGAAGCCAGAGGGTCTGCCCAGAGGCTGCCGGTCGCGCTCCGCCGCTTGTCCTGCGAGCTGGCGGTGTTTTGCTGGAGAAGATCAAGAAGTGAGCCGTTATTGGAGGTGACGGAGGCAGCACGCGCGGCGTCCTGACGCGGCGATAAATGCCCGTCGTCTGTGTGTCTCATATGTTATGTCCTTCGCGCCGACGTGTTGGTCGTGGCCTGCGAGTGTGACACCGGACGCGCTGATCGGAACGAGCCGCGTGGCGGCAGTGACCTCGTCGTAGCCGCGGACACTGACGAAGAATTACTTCAGCGACAGCTTCCTCGTAGCTGCGGTATTTTCTTGTCTCGTCCACGCTCAAAGACGACGGTAAAGGGATCGGGCGATCCATTGGATTGTCGGGGAGATGTCCGATGGCATTTGTTTCGATGGTCTAGGCTCACGAGGGCCGATTCAGAACCTTGCCTCCATCCTCGCCCCCGTGTTCAGGCGCGCTATGCCATCAGGGGACATTTTCTCCGAACCGCCAAGTGGGGAAACACGAATGGTCTTCCCATTGTTCAGTAAGAACTCGCGGGTGCACATTTGATGTGGGTCCGTAGTCACTGGCGTATTAGCGCGGATTGCAGAGGTCTGCTGCGCCGAGTGTGTGAGGCACGTCAACGTTACGCAGATCTGTCCGTCCCGCCGTCTGTATGCCGTTGTGCCCGCTGGCGGGTGTGCCACCCCCTCGCCCCGCTCTCGGCCGCTCCACGCGTCCATCGGCAGCCGCCACCACGGTGTCGCTCAGCGCGCGTCTCGGCCGCCGCCGCGTGTTGTCTCTCCCCGTCTCCGGCACTGATAGCTGTCTGCCCGAGCGCGACACAGTGCAGCGCTGCACCCGTCCCCTCCGGGCGCGGCGCGCGCTGCGCCAGGCGCTCAGCTGGCGCCCCTGCCGGCCGGCGTGGGTGGCCGGCAGCGGCGCGCCCGTCCGTGACGTGCTGCCGCCGGAGGTGCGCGCCGTCACGGAGCCCCGCCGTGACGCGGCCGTCACGTGACGCGCCGCGCCCCGCCCGCACGTTATTGCAATCTGTCCGATGACACGGAGAAAAACAGACTCGCCCGCTGCCAAACAGTCCATCAAAGCTCCCAGTCACCTACGGCGGATTGATCGCTGCCTCCTTTGTGCTGCTAGAGGTCAGATTTGCCCGGTCGTGCGCGGCTGCATCGGCCGTACTGAAAGAGAACAGTTTATGAGTCTCTTGTGATGAAGGGCGTCATTATGCTATTTTTATAAGAATGGGAGAGGGACACCCGGCTGTGACCGCTCCGGACAGTTTGCAACGCATCAGTATTTCGGCCGGCGCGACGTTTCGGACGAACGCGAGGTCAAGCCGCGTCCTCTCCGCCCTCCGAGCCGTGTCGTGCGGCACAGCATCGGCGACGCGCGCAGGCGGCCGCTCGCCATCGCAGCGCCGGCGCCGCCGACGCATGCGTGCGCGTGCGGACGGAAGCGCTCACTCACAAGTCGCCGCACTCCGGGCGAATCGATTTGGCGTCCGGCGAGATTTGAAAGCGGCGTCATCAGCACTAAGTAGCGTGTAGGGCCGGGGGCCGCCGCTCCGCGGCTCTGATGCGCCCCGGCGCGCTGTCATTTCTCACCTGTCGCCGCCGGCGCCGCCGCCACTCCGCCGAGAAACGCCGCCGCCGTCGTGATGCGACGTGACGTGCCGTGATGTCCCGTGACTTGACGTGACGCCGCGGCGGACGCCTCGGACGCGACGCTGGCCCGCTCGGACCGAGGACAGCCGGTGACCGGGCGCTGCGGGCCGGCCCGACCTGGCCGGCCCGGCCGCCGCCGGAGAAAGATGCCAGTCAGGGGAGTACGATTATCGGCCGGCTGGGCTGATTTATGGCCGATATCTAATGAGAGACGTAAAGCCACCGGTGCCCGTGCCGGCGCGGCGCATCATTTGGGTCTGACGAATGCGGCGCGGCCGCTGTTAAAGCGGCGCCACGCTGCGCGGGAGCCGACGGCCGGCCTCCGCCGATCCCGCACAGCGTGTGGAGGGGCTGTAACCCCAGCACCCGTGCAGCGTGTGGAAGGGCTGTAACCCCAGCACCCGCACAGCGTGTGGAAGGGCTGTAACCCCAGCACCCGCACAGCGTGTGGAAGAGCTGTAACCCCAGCACCCGCACAACGTGTGGAAGGGCTGTAACCCCAGCACCTGCTCACCGTGTGGAAGGGCTGTAACCCCAGCACCCGTACAGCGTGTGGAGGACTGTAACCCCAGCACCCGCTCAGCGTGTGGAAGGGCTGTAACCCCAGCACCTGCTCAGCGTGTGGAAGGGCTGTAACCCCAGCACCTGCTCACCGTGTGGAAGAGCTGTAACCCCAGCACCCGCTCAGCGCGTGGGTAGGCTGTAACCCCAGCACCCGCGCAGGGTGTAGGGTACCGATAGTGTGTGGTTAACGCAGATGCGTTAACCACCACGCGTCTCCCCGCTGTGCTCGCCCATCCTGCCAGAGCGAAAGGCGGGCGACGCCATATAGCCTCAGCAGCTGAGTGCGTTGTAAAGCCCCAATGACGACGACAACGAGGACAGCGTGAAGAGGAGCTGCGTCTCCAGGCAGTGAGGGGAAGTGCATCGGTGTTTACCGAGCGTTTACATACATTTGCTCGGTGAGCGGTCTACAAATTAATGTTGGAAGGAGCTGACATTGTTTAGAGCGGGTCAGCTCATCTGGACTTCGGAAGGAGGGAGACTCAGGGTCATGGTGGCCTATAAAGTTTGAGGAGAAGTCTTTCTTTTAGTCGCTCTACTCCACTACCTCTCCCCCAGTCGCTGACCGTCCCTGTCTCTCTCTCTCTCTCTCTCTCTCTCTCCTCTCTCTCCTCTCTCTCTCTCTCTCTCCTCTCTCTCTCTCTCTCTCTCTCTCTCTCTCTCCTCTCTCTACTCTCTCCATCGATCTCTCTCTCTCTCTCTCATCTCTCTCTCCTCTCTCTCTCTCTCGATCTCTCTCTCTCTCTCTCTCTCTCTCCTCTCTCTCTCTCTCTCTCTCTCTCTCTCTCTCTCTCCTCTCTCTCCTCTCTCTCTCCTCTCTCTCTCTCTCGCTCTCTCTCCTCTCTCCTCTCTCTCTCTCTCTCTCTCTCTCTCTCTCTCTCTCTCTCTCTCTCTCTCTCCTCTCTCTCTCTCTCTCTCTCTCTCTCTCTCTCTCCTCCTCTCTCTCTCTCTCTCTCTCCTCTCTCTCTCTCTCTCTCCTCTCCTCCCTCTCTCCCCTCTCCTCTCTCCTCTCTCTCTCTCTCTCTCCTCTCTCTCCTCTCTCTCCTCCTCTTCTCGCTCTCGCTCTCCTCTCTCTCTCTCTCTCGCTCTCTCTCCTCTCTCTCTCTCTCTCTCCTCTCTCTCTCTCTTCTCTCTCTCTCTCTCTCTCTCTCTCTCTCTCTCTCTCTCTCTCTCTCTCTCTCTCTCTCTCTCTCTCTCTCTCTCTCCTCTCTCTCTCTCTCTCTCTCTCTCTCTCTCTCTCTCTCCTCTCTCTCCTCTCTCTCTCTCTCTCTCTCTCTCTCTCTCTCTCTCTCGCTCTCTCTCTCTCTCTCCCCTCCCTCTCTCCCTCTCGTTCTCCGTCTGCCTGTCTGTCTGTCGTTCTGTCTGTCGGTGGCGACGTCTGTGAGCGGGCCAGCGAGCGTCTCCCACACACACCGGCGGCCGGTGATCAATACCCGTCAATCCGGCGGCGATGGACAGGCGACGTCGCCCGGCCGCTGGGACGCGGCCAGGCGGCGCGGCCGACTCAGCCAGTGGGGCAGAGTCAGAGCCACGGCCGGACAGAGTCAGAGCCGCGGCCGGACAGAGTCAGGGCCACTGCCGGACAGAGTCGGAGCCACGGCCGGACTGAAACAGAGCCACAGTCCGGGCAGAGTTAGAGCGATGTCCGGACAGAGTCAGAGTCCTGACCGGACAGAGGCAGAGCCACGGACGGATAGCGTCAGAGTCACGGCCGGACAAAGTCAAATCCACGCCCGGAAATAGTCAGAGCCACGGCCTGATAATGTCAGAGCCGCGGCCGGACTGAGGTAGAGTCACGCCCGGACATAGCCAGAGCCACGGCCAGACAGAGTCAGAACCACGGCCGGACAGAGTCACAGCGCTGGTGGGGCTGTGGTCCCCGGATGACATTGTCGACCTGTCAGCCGCGACAGACTGACAGCTCCTGGTGTGACAGACTTCTCAAGGCTGGGCGTGAGGAACAGATGTCTGCCCTCCTGCGGGACGACGTGAGCGGTCCGTCTTGTCTGGCGCAGGCCTCAGCCCCTCCGTCGTCTGCGCCGGACGGAGCGACGCTCGAGGGAGACTGATGACCTCCTCCCCCTCCCCCCGATAGAGAAAAGGGACTCTCCCCGCTGCGGCAGAGCAATGGATAGCTCCAAGGGACGGGGCGGGGACTGTCGGCAGCCGCAGCGGTCATGAGTGCGCAGTCGGTGCCGTGTGACCCTACGTTGATTGACGGTGGGACAGATAGGTGACCTTTACCCCGAAAGGTGCGACACACGATCGCGGTCGGCGTGCACAGATGAATGCGCAACTGTAAACGTTGTAGACACGGGGCGCGTGCAGCATTCTTGTCGTTACGACGTGATCAGGGAATACTGCATTGTTGAATGAGACGTTTTGCAGATGTCAGGATGCCAGCGGGTCCTTTTCTTGCGGTGACAAAAGCCGCGCCCCGGCACCGTTCTCTGTCGTTTATGAGCCCGCTGCCGCGTTGGGCACGGCATGAAACTTTGCTCTATGAACGAATCTGGGAGAACACCGGCATGAGAGGTGACGTTCACTTTAACTTACAGCTGAGCTCCGTTAGTTGTCTGCACAGCGTGAAACACGCAGTTTGAAGACTGACAAACGGAGCCGCGCGCGAAGGGTCAGTCGCTGGTGGCTGGCTGATGGCGGCGCTGCTGCTGGTGCGTGCGACTGCCGTCGCCGGCGACCGCGAGCGACGGGACCGCGGCCAGAGCCGGCGCCGGAGCCGCGGGCCGCCTGCCGACGCGCCGGTCCTATCTCAACACCGGCCGCCTTGCTCTCGCCTCCGGCCGCTTATTTGGAAATCAATTTCGGCGCCCAGCCGGCCCATGCTGGCTAATGCCGGCGCTGCTGCGTCGGCTCCGATGATTTAAAAGCCGGCGCCGACGGGCGGCCAGCGCGGCCGGCGCCGCCACCGGTGAGCCTTAACCGAGGTACCGGTCGCTGTCTGCACCGGCCGTTTATGGACTGGCCACAAAGGGGCACAATATCCGCACGCAGGAGAGGCGCGTCCACGGGCCCTTTGTTGGCTGCACCTTTATGGGGCGGCTAAGCGGTCGGGCAATGAAGACGCCGCAGTAAAAGTCCCGAGGGGCGCCCGGCGCCGTCCGGGAGACGCCAGCGGTCTGTTCTTTTATGCTGCGGTCATTTCCCGGCCCCGGCCGACGCGATCTTGATGATGATCGGGCCGATGGATTAACGAAGGCCAGGAACTACGGAATCCGCGGCCGGGGAGCAGCGTTTTAACGGTCGTTCGGCCTTTAAAGTGTAAATTACCGACGTCTTACTGCCACCAGTCGGCGTGGCCGGGACAGAGTTGGGTCATTCTTGTCATTCCCTCGCGGGTACCCGGTGGCACCGCTCAGGAGAGGGATCAAATGGGCTCGTCGTGGTCCGGTGAGGGTGATGGGAAATGGCTAGCGTGCTGCCGGCTCCCACTGAAAGGCCAATAATGGTCGTCGCGCAGCTCCTTGTACCCCTCAGGGTATCGTGGAATTAACCCGGCACACATTCGCCCTGCCCCCGCTTCCGACTCGCCAATCCCCTCTTTCCCCTCTTTCGGCGGCGGCGCGGGGTCTCCACCCCGACGCTGGCTGGTCGCCGCCGTCTTGTCTTCGACCGACTGTGCCCGGTGCGGCGGCCGCGGGGTTGACCCCAGCTGCGTGTGTCGCCGCGGCGCCCCTGCCGGCGTCAGCCGGCGGCGCGGCTGCGAGGGGCGCGCGCGTGACCGGCGGCGCCGCGTGGGCGGCGGTGATTGGCGGACGGGCGGCGGCCGGCGCGCGGCCGACACTCGTCCGTCAGCCGACGGCCTGGTTTTTTGCTCGTCCGTCACGATGAGCGACAGGCCGTCGCCGGCGTCGGCGGCTGATGACGCCGACAGCTGGCGAAAAACGCCGCGCGACGCAGCCCGGAGCGCCCCCCGCCCGCCCCGCCCCCCGCCGACGGAGAGGACGGGCGACAGCCGGCGGCGCGGGAGCGAGGTCACGACACGCCCGGCGTACTCGGCGTGGGCCGTAGTAGTGTGTCACAGCGGAATGAGATGTTCCCAGGGAGTCGGCCGCGGATTATGTTATTGAATAGAGTACGAGTGGATACGATTAACTATCTGTCGCGCTATTAACTGTCGCGCTGTGTTTCCGGGCGCCGTCGTCGTCGGGGCGTGATCGCAGAGGGGCGCGCGGCATGCCGGCAGGTGTGGGCCGATGCGGCGGCTGATGGGCGCCCCGCCGGCTCCGAGGCGGCACCGGTCACGTGTCCGGTCGCACACTGAGCCTCGCGGGCCGCGCCGGCCCTTCGCCAATTACCGGCCTGTCGAGAGCGTCGGGCTGCACAGTTGTCGGCAACGCACCGGCGTTATTGTCACCCGGTAATTGATGAGCCGGAGAATGAGTGGCGTCAGGCTGCAGCCGGCCACCTCTGATCACGTCCGTGAGCAGAGGCGCGCCCAGGCGCGCGGCCAGGGGGGCGCGTCGGTCACCCCGCGACTGGCAGCAGCAGCGCAGGCAGGCGTTTGACGAGCTGACACGGAAGGCTTCGGAGGCGGCGGTCCGACCGGCGGCGGTCCGAGGCGGCGGTCCGATCGGCGGTCCGAGGCGGCGGTCCGACCGCGGCCTCTCGCTGGGTGCGGGCCTGCGGCGGGGATGACATCGATCAGAGGGCGACAGCGTCGCCTTCCCCTCCGGCCGGCCCCTCGCCCCGACCGCTGCTGACATCTGGCGCTGACCGGAGGCTCGGGACCGACGGCGTCTGGAGCTGCCCGCAAGGAGGTGGTCAACGCGGCGGGCTAAGCAATTTGCATGCGCGAGACTGCTGGAGGAGCTCAGTCCTCGGAAGACATGCTTAGGTGAAAGCATGAAGACAGCTGTGTTTTTATACAGGCGATGTGTACGTAACGTGCTATACCACTGGTCTTATGACAAGCATCATGGTTGTGTATGCGACCTTGGGTGGTACTTTTTTGTTTAATGACGCCTAACCACCTCGTTCGCGATGGGCGCTACTTTTTGAGTCCTTCAGAGCTATGGGATGTTTAGGTCCTACTCCACTACTCTGCTCGTCCTCAGTTGTGCCTCTCCGTCCAGAAGTGTGCCTCCCCACCCTCAACTGAACCCTGTAATTGGCTATACTCCCCTATACCGCTGAATACGGGGAACCCACCCACCCCCTCCACACACGCTGTATCCCGTTCCGTGTTGTACTTCCCACTGCATACAGGTCTCCACTGTTCCCCTGTCTCCTACTGCTCTGCCGTCCCCACTGCACCCATACGTCCCTGCACTGACTGGACCGACTCCACTGTTCTCCGGCTTGCCGCTGCCGCCTCCCGGCCCCCGCCTCTCACGGAACCCCACCCACCGCACCTCGCCGTCGACCCCCGCGGCGGCCGTCTCGTTGGAGGCAGCACGTTCGACGGCGCTGACACGTGCCGCTGACATGTGCCACGGGCCGACGCGCCGACGGCGCCGGCCAGCCCCGGGGCGGTGACATGTCACGGCCGACGCCGAAAATTGGACGCCTGGGCGACAGGCGACGGCGGCTGTGTTAACGCACCGGCCGGCTGGAGGAGCGGCGCCGTCGCCGCTGGCTGCGTGTTTGAGGGCTACAGGTCAGAGCCGGAGGACCGCCGCAGCTGCTGGGACATGTTCCGGGCTGGTGGTCGTCGTACTTCAGTCGGTAGCACAGCTGCGACGCAACGGCGTGCCTTGAATTCGCTTAATTGGTTACTCACGCCCCGATCACAATATTCTGGCAGAACTGCTGGGGAAGGCCATGATGAAACTGCCATCGCTGATTCGTGGAGACACGTGTTACCATTCAGGTCACAATATTTAAAGCAGCTGGCAGAGTGCCCGCAGCCGAGTCGGCGACTCCTCGCGGCGTGACTGGCGCCGGCGCCGCGTCATTTTCATTGCAGTGGCGCGCCTCACAAATCAGCCGACTGCTCATAGCTCTGTCTGCAGATCTCCCGCCATGTCATGGCTCAGTTTACCTCTCACATCAAACAGGCGGGCGCGGTTCGCGCCGCTCCACGCGGCCGAGCCGTGGGAGCTGCCAGCCGTCAGGACCATAAGCCCCTCTCACAGGCCTGCGAAGGTCGACCCGTTCTCTCTCTCTCTCCTGAGGTATGGGACAGGCCGACTCAGGCTCCAGCGGCTGGCGCTGCTGGCCGAACCCGGACGCATGATGCCAGGGAGATGGTGCTAAGCGCCGTCAGCAGGCGGGCTCCAGCGCCGCGATCACGACCCGCCGGCGCGACCTTTCCGACGGCGCGCGCAGGGCGCCCTGTCCCGCCCGCGGTGACCTCCCTCGCCGGAGGCCTGCCGCCGCCGCTGCCTGCGTCCGTCCCGCACCCAACTCAATTCCGAATGTATTTGTCTTGCTTGAGGCCGTCACTCACAGCGACGGTTAAATCAGGAAAACAATAGGATCCGTTGTCACCCAACTCTTCAACCCTTGCCGTTGATAAATGACGGCCAACACGTGAATGTTCTGGTGGCGTGGCGCGGAGGGCCGCTCCCGCGGGCGCCGTCAGCCGCCGTCACGAGCGGCGCTCCGGCGGCCGCTGACGGACACGGCCGCACGCGGCGCCCCACCTGGTCGGCCGGCCGGCCGCCTCCTAACGGACGGACGGACGGACGGCGGCGACTTTCCTGGTGGCCCGGCCGGCGGAGCGACAGCGCTCGCTGCCGACTTTCTCCGCTTCGTCTAGACGAGGAGGGTAGGGATGGTGACCACCTCCGTGAGCCGACAAGGAAAGGCGGCGCATGAATAATGACAGGCGGCGCATGAAACATTAAAAATGACGGTGAATGTTCTTGCCCTGGTCTCGCTTCGCGCCGAGTCCGTGATGTATGTGCAATTTCACTCGTCGAATGGCGTTTGCCTGTGGTGGCTGTGGTCATCATCTATGCCGTGCAAAGCTCTCTTTCCCACCTGGGCCGTGCGAGTCTGTCTCCTCCACGCTCGCCTGAGCCAGGTTACGCTACCAGCCAGGTGTGGCTGGCCTGCGGACTGACGCCGCGCACCAGCGAGCTGTGCCACGGCCGCTGTTTGTTTTCGATTCGGCCGGGCGCCGGCGCTGGCGTCGATCTGCCGCCGGCGCGCCGCCGCTGACGGCCCATCTCGCTAACTCATTGTCAACCGCACGCTGCCGGACACGTCATTAGCAAAAACAGCGGCCGCCCGAGCGCCAAGTGGGCCTGCCAGTCAACGGGGCCGGCCAGAAATGCATCGTCGCCGCAGGCCAGGGCCGCGGCCAGCGGCCGACGCCGCGGTCGGCGGGCCGCTGACGCCGCCTCTGCGCGCGTGTCGGCGGCTCGTGCCCCGGGGCCGTGCGCGGCCCGCGCGCGGCCGCCCCGAGCCGCGAGCCTGGCGTCGCCGCTGCCGACAGCGCGCTCGGTGTTGGAGGCGCGAGTGCAGAAGCGCCGGCAACACCGACATGTCATCTGACATCACGGGCGGGCGACGGCCAGCGCGTCCGCCCGCCCGTTTTACGTCGCGCGAGAGCGCCGCCCGAGTGAGAGCCGCCGGCCAAGTTTGTGAGCCACCACTTTGCCAGCTGACAGCGGCGGCGACTGGCGGGGGGCGGGGGGGCGGGGACGGGAGGGGGGGGGGGGGGGCGCCGCAGCTGAGGACGGACGGACGGACGGCTGGCTGACACTGGCCGGGCGCGGCCCAACGCGCGTGTGACATCAGCCTGACGCCGGGGTGACGCTGACCTGACGTGGGGTGGCACTGACCTGACGTGGAGCGACGCTGACCTGACCTCGGAGTGACACTGACCTGACGCGGGACGACACTGACCAGACGTGGGGTGACGCTGGCCTGACGCCGGGCTGATGAGGCCTGACATGGGTCGACGCGGCCGTCGGGCGGCCGGGCCTGTCGGCTGACGGGACGGGCCGCGCGGCGCCGCCGGACGGGCCCCGCACGTCCGCGCCGGGATCGTGTCCCGCTGTCGGTTGTCAGGCGCCGGGATCGTGTCCCGCTGTCGGTTGTCAGGCGTCGGCGCGCCATCCGACCGGCTCTGTCAGCCAGCCCGATCCAAATCCGACGCGGCGCTCAACCCCGTTATAATGCCCGATGGACACGGGTCGGACGCTGTTCAGCCGTCGCGCGGCCGAGCCACAGCGTCTGGCCGGCCTGCTCCCGCCTCACCGCACCGGCGCGGCGGACCGGCAGCGCGCGACAGCCGGTCAACGGCCGTGCAACATCAATATGTACGACACACGTCCAACGACAGAACAAATCAGTCAAATATCGGTTCAGTTCGGGCGTATTACGTCAGCAATGGTGACACCAGCCAGGCAGAAGTGCAGCGAGCGCCGCGGTTCTGCAATGGAGAGCGTCAACTCAGCGCTAAACTAGCAGCGGTCCAGGACCAATCAGACATCAGTCAAACAGCGACACAGCGCCAGCAGGGCGCTTATTCAACACCAGCCCATCGCAGCTGCCGCACCAGTCGAGCAATCGCGCGGCACCAGCCGACACGCCCGTCACCAGCCGGTGACGCTGGTGACGGGCGGCACGGCGCCGCCGGCCGGGCCGCGGCGTCACGCGACGCCCGGCCGCCGATGTCGCATTCCGAGCCGACGGCGACGAGACGACTCCACACCGCCGCGACAAATTACAAAATCAAGCGGCGGTCGGGCGCGCCGGCCGTCCGGCGGCGGCGCCGCTCGTGTCGCCGCCGCATAGCTGAGCGGCACGAAGGCGCGCGCGGCCGCGGCAGGCGGCGGCCGGCGTCACAGCGCCGCCGGCCGTGTCAGCGGGTGTCGCCCGTCAGGTGCCGTCGGCCACGGACCGCCGCCGCCGGCGGTGCCAGCTGCCGCGCCCGTGCCGGCCCGCGAAGCACGCCGGCAGACGGTTGCTAGGCTCGACGTCGAGGTATGGGCGCGCCGGAAACGAAATCAGTGTTGTGGACGGTGTCGACAAAATGAGTCGTTGTAATGGCGAGATGCCGTGCTCGGGCGTTTCGTTTCATTCGTTGAGCCTTTCGTGGCTCATCTTTATACATATTTTCGTGGTGAAAACTTGCTGCTGAAAAGTTACTAGCGGACGCGGACAAGTGCTATCACAGTTCTGAACTTCATTGCCATGCTTGTAGGAGATGTGAGGAAACCTAATTTACTGGACGATTCTTTTGTCTCCAATGGCTTAAAAACATTAAACCACTTTGTTGTGGTTGAAGCTAGTGTGACCTCTGACAATTGACACGACCAGCTTACACAAGATCATGCTGTTCTGCGAGCCTGCCCGGAGCCGGGCGTCACGTGTCAGATGTAACTGCAGTGGAGCGCGGTCGACCGGCCGCCGCACGAGCCGGTCGCAGGGTGGTGACATGGGCGCTGCAGCTGGCCGCGGCGGTCGGGCCCGCGCCTGCACACCGCGCCGCTGTCGCTGCTCTGACGGATGGCCCGGTCATGCGCCGCCGGAGCTGCGATAACAAACGCCCCCAACAGCCGCACTTCACCGCGGCGGACGTGTGTCCATGCGACGTGACTACGCAGGGGTTCGGGGAGGGAGCGTCCACTGCACCGATTCGTACCGGCTTCAAAACATTGAAATTGCCATTTTTATGCTATTAGAATATGCTTTACTATATTGTTCAAGTAGCCAGATCGGAGCACGGGAAAATACGCCACCATACCACTTTTTTGCCGGGCTTTGTGGCGGAGAGCCGGCCGGACCGCGGCGTGGCCACTGCTGCACGCGCGGGCGCCGGCGGCGGCCGCTCGTGCTGCTGAAGTCATCACGACACCGCGCCGCCGGCGGACAGACAGCTGACTGATGTCGGCAGAATGTGCCCATTAATGCACGGCCCGGGCCGGCGCGGGCGGGGGCGAGGACGGGAGTGGGGGAGGTGGCACTGGGGGAGCGGCTGGACGGACGGTGTCGTCACTACCGGCTGCCCAGCGGCTGCACAGGGAGGACGTGCTGTTTCCGCCGCAGAGTCGCTAGCTATGTAACAGAAGGACCGCAAGCTGGTCATTTCACAGCTCAAACCTCATGGTGCGGTGCCAATGCTACGGTGGGCGTGGGCGAAGATCGCGCGCTCGCGCCCTCCACCAGGCCACTGGAGGTGCCGGCCGGGTGGCGGCGGCGGCGGCGGCGGCGGCCCCGGCCCCGGCCCGGCCCGCGGCCGTCAATAGGCGGTCGGATTGATGGCCCGCAGGTGTCGGCCGGACGGCTACATCAAACATGGCGGAGCGGCACAGCGAACCGATCGCGCGCCGCCAGAAAAACAGGCGCCCCTCGCCATCCGACGGCGACGACGGCGGCTGCGTGACGCGCCAGAACCGGCGCGGCGCGGCGAGCGGCCGCAGAGATTGGTTCTCTATTTAAAATATTGACTGGGTGAAAAACGATCTGTCGCTGGTGTGGAAGTCAGCTGGCCGCATTTCGTGCTGATCTCTCCGCGTGTGACGGCCGATCGGCGGCGGTGGCCGCGCGCCGTGGGTCGGCTGCGGCAGTCGCGGCGCGATGCGGCGGCGTCGCCGCGACCGCCCGCGCGGCACCAATTAAACGGTGGCGTGCTCCGCGCGTAGAGCAGGCTGGTGTATCTGTCGGACCGCACCATTAACCCACATAGTTGTGTTTGTGCCGCCGCCGCCGGCCGGCCGGCCAGCTGGCGGCCGCGCGCGCCGCCCGTCACGTGACCCGGCGTGCACCACGTGACCCGGCACGCCTGCTCCAGCCGGCCGGCGATGGGATGGCACGGGCGAGTAACGCCGCCGCTAAATTCCGGCCTGGCCGACGCCGCGCGAATAAGTACACAGCGGGCAATTTAGCGGCGACGATTTAGGGGTGCCGTGATGGCCGGCGGCGGTGTCGGCAGCTGCCGACCAGACGCGCTGACGCCGACTGCACGGCCGCCACGTCCGGCAGAAACGGCTCGGCGGCGGCACTGCCAGCCGCGCTCCGCCGCCCTTCCAGTCGACCCACACTCTTTCCTGCGACCGCTGCGCCCTGCCTGTTGGCAACGCGCGCTAGCACTGCCCATTCGTTACGCGTTATGCCTCGCGAAAGGTTTTCTACTTCTTAGTGTGTGCGGCTCAGTAAAGCTTCGCCGAAGCTGATCTACTTCGGTTTCTCCCCCATCTCAGTAATTAACTCGTCGATATCTTGCACTCACACGGACTCTCTAGCCCCCTCATCCTCCCATCCTCTCACTCGCCCGCCCACACGTGATATATCCCACTCGCTCCTCTCCGTCGTATGGCGGGTGAACCCGGTTCATCCGGGTCAGATCTTCAAGCAGCCCGGCTGAGTGTCTCCGCGGCTGTGACCTGTGTGACCTCTGTGACCCCGCGACCCCTGATCCGCCACGACGCATCTATCACGATGGTGGCAGCCCGCCACGGGTGTCACGTGTCAATCACGCTTATCGGTCGGTTTTTCTCCCGGCCGCAATAATCGCTAATCCCCATTGTCCGGTGACGTGTTTGCGATTTATATGTGCGATAGTGCCTGGACCGATATAACTCTATTCGGCCCAATACCGAACGGGTTTTCCGGCGGGCTGGCGCGCGCGCCCAGTGACGTCACCCGGCGAGACATGTGACGTCACACGTCGGCTGGCCGCGCGGCGGCGCGGTTTGTTTTTCTTGTCGTTATCGTTTTGGGCGCGGGTGCCGAGCTCGTTATCGGCGTCGGCCGGTCGTCGCGGCGTGTTGCAGCGCTCCTCGGCGCCGGCTGTCCGGTCGCTCGGCGCCAATCAGCGGCGGCGGCGGCGCGTCGAAAACGACGGCCGCCGGCGTCCGGGTCAGGCGGCCGCCGTCGTGTTCGGCGTCGGCTCGTGAGGCGGCTGCCGCCGGCGTGCACGCACTCGGAGCGCGGGCCACGAGCGCCACTTGACGTGTTTATTGATTAGTTGTCTTCCCTGTCAAACACCGCACGACGGTGTTTATTCCACGTCGCGGGCAGGCCCCTACTTATCAATCACCGGCGATAGTGACTGTCTGTTTGCTGAATATGAACGGTCATAGATTGCTCCGGCGCGAAATAAATCAAGATTAGCAGCTGATTGGGGCCGGCGGGCAGCGTGTTTGACGACAGAGGTCCCGGCGGTGTGCGACCGGCCGCAGCATCACTGCACGGTAGCAGCGCCGGTGCCACCGGCGGCCGTGCAGCGGCGCCGCCGGGCCGCCGCACCTCAGCGCGCGCCGCTGGCCGCCGGCCGGCCGGCCGCCCCTGACCCGCAACGACCAGCGCCGCAGCACTACCGCCGCCCAACGGCGACCTCAGCGACCCGGGCCTGCTGAGCGCTGGGCGGCTTCGGCGGCGGCGGCGGCGAGTCCGGCCGGTTAATGGTGCGGTCAGCGGCGCGGCGGGTGTCACCGCCGGTGGCCCCCGCCGCGCCGCTCGATACACGCCCGCCGCGACCCTCTCTGCCCCCCGGCCGGCGGCCGCGTCGCGCCGCTCGCCCCTGTCTCCGTCGCTCCGGCCGTGTAAATTATGTTGTGTATAAAAGCGCCGGCAAACAGAGTCATAAATCTGGCCGGCGGCTAGAGGGCCGCGGGCCGGCCGGCGGCGGCGCTGCCGGGGCGTCTCGTCAGCCGCCGCTGACGGATAGCTGCCGCGCTGGGGCGGGGCCACAGCGCAGGCTGCGAGTCACGCCAGGCGGCCGGCCGCAGCCCCGGCCGGCTGGCTGCCGTCAGAGGGGGGAGGGGGCGGCGGCGGTGCCACCCCGCCCCGCCCTCTGCCCCGCTGGAGGGCCACTTCACCAGGTCAGCTCGCGAGGGAGACTGCATGAGAAGGGCCGCCACCAGAGGCCGCCGGGCAGACCACCCAGCTGGGGCCGAGCGGTCTGAGCCGTCCGTTGAAGGGTACATGCCAACATCCACACGGCTACCCCGGGGTACGTTGGATACACGCCGAGGACTTCCGCCGCGCCTATATCTTGACTGGCAGCCATAGGCCTGTATCCGCAGTTGGCTGCGAATTCTGACCCAGATGCCGGTGCTTTTGTTTTCATTTGACTGGTAATGTATGAGCGGGACTGCACGGGTTGGGCAAAGCCGCGGGTACCCATATGAAAAGGGTTATGGGTTGGGTGCAGATTTGGGGTAGATGCGGACATGGGTGAGACGTTCAGCGAAGCTTTGGGTAAATATTTCAAGCAATACAGACATTGTTACTAGGGTGCGCCTCCTTCGGTCATACTCGATGGATTGATCAGGTTGATATTGCAGGAAGGTCATGGAGAAGACTTCCAACTTGGCTGCTGTGCTTTTCAGCTCCTTTCGCCATTTCCGTCGGCTAATATGATGGTGAAAGGCAGCCAGCCTGGCGCTGGGAGCTTTCAACGGCACAGCCAAGCCACATTCCTGATTCAAGAGGGTCAGGCGCAAGACGAAGAGCATCGTGAGACTGCGGGTCTGTCGGAGCCGGCTGCAGAGCGATCGCACGCCCCGAGAAGCGGGTTACTCTTCCCACCGGAACGGAGCGGCGCTCTGGCGGCCGACAGTGGGCGGCGCGCCACCGCGAAGCGCGCGCAATTTTCGCGCGCGGCGGCCGCGTTTCCAGGAAGGCCGGGCCGGCTGCGGCGGCCGCGGGGCGTCTAATGAGACGTGTCACTCGTTAGCGGCCGGCGTCGGGCCGACCGCGGCGTTCACACCTCGCGGGCGCCCATGGCCGCGCCTCCGACGCCGTCTCGCGCGTCCAGCCCGCCGGAACACCGCCTGGAAATGCCGCCTAATGAGCACCTGTCATATCTTTAAGTGCATACAGGGTGTAAATCACTGGGCGTTACACTTTTATAGCCGCGTTCTTACTATCAATCTAAGAAATGCAACGAACAGAAAGTGCCTCCCATCCAATAAATCATGCATTATTTATGACTGCTAATATCCGTTGGCCTCATTTACCGTTGTTTATGACTTATTTAGGTTTTAACAGCAGCGGGTAGTGCTGAGTGGGTGCTTTCCATAGATCGAACTTGGCCTGGCCGACTAAACCGACAATGCGTGCACGGCGTCCGTTTTCCGTGCGATTGACCCGGCCAGACAGGAAGTCTGTGGGGCATAATTCATGCACGTGCCTGCGAGCGCCGTGCGAAGTTTTCTCGCCGCCTCCTAGCCCATGTTGCACCAGGCCAGTTACCGTCTGTAATTACGGCGGCCGGCTAAATCAAACAAGGCTGGGAGCGGTCGGAGCGCGGCCGCGTCGCGGTCACGCCGCCGTCGTGCGGTGGCGGGCCGCTGCACTGGGTCACCGGTGCTGACCCCGGCGCCGTCGGCGTGTCGTCGCTTGTTAGCGCTGCAGCCGGCGGCCGCTGCAGTGGTCCGGCAGTGACCTTGACCGTGGGTTTCAGACGGGGCCTCCTGGGCTGCCGGTCTGCATGCGCCCGGCTCGCTGTGGGGCTCCTCCGGCGGTAATTGCCCTCCTGCAGGTGTGCAGACGCTCGGAGACGGCGAGTTTGACGAGGCTAGTGTGGCTTGACATGTACATGTGGCCTGCAGGGCTGTACCCGCTTCGCTATTTGTGGCATGTGGTGGCCGATTGCTCCATGCCAGCTTTTAAGCTGGTTCTCTTCCGTCGTACGCGGTTGGGCGCGAACAAAGTACACAACAGTGTACTGGCCCCATCTGTGTTAGGTCCGCATGCTGCGATCGCAAATCTGCTACGCATCCATGCTGTGCATTTTTTCGAATTTATCTTTAAGGCAGCAAAAGTCTGCCATAGTGCAACATCGTCACACAAGCGCAGGATACACTCCAGTGTCCGACGCAAGGAACACACGTTTTTCCGACCAAGCACGGCCGCAGCCGTCATCTCTGAGCCGCAGGGCTCATCGACCCACCGTCACGGGCCGGGCGTCACACCACGCGAGTGCCGCTCGGAGCGGCGGCGTCGACGGTGTGCCAGCGCTGACGACGGCCCGGTCGGCCGGCGCCGCCACCGCCGCCGGGCCGCAGGCAGCGCGCCTGATTGATCCCCGTCCCCTGCGCGGCTCTGCTATCAGTCAGCCGCCGGCCGGGCCGCCTCCGCTCGATACCCCGCGGCCCGGCCAGTGACAAATCGCCGCATCCACCTGCAGTGTAATTGGGGCCGGCGGACGGGGTGATTAGCAACGGCTCGGCTGTGGACACCTGACTGCCCGAGGCGGGCGTGGTGCGGCTCGCCCCGGCCGCCGGCGCGCGGGCGTGTCTGGAGGCGCGGCCGGCCGCGTCTGCCGCCGGCCGGCCGCGTCTCTCTTCCGTCAGAGGCGCTCAGACAGGGCGGCTCGCTGCTGCCGGCCGGCTGCCGGGCTCCAGCTCCACGCCATGCCCTCCTCGCCGGGGGCCGTCTGGGCAGGCCCGCATGCGTGGAGCCGCCGTGCGTGACTCTCCGGCGTGCCCGCGGGCTGGCGCCTCGTGGCGCGGCCGCACGGGCCCACACACGGCCCCGCTGCCGGCCCGCCCGGCTGCGGTGGTCCGGCCGGCGCGGCGACCCCGTCGGCCGGGCAGCGGCCGCGACGCCACGCCTGCCATGGGTGGCGCTGCCCCTCCCCCGGCGGACGGTCCTCACCGCGACCGGCCGTTCCGCGCCACCACAATGGGTGCGCCATCGCGCCTGCAACTGGGCTTTCACACTTTCATTCCCGTAGAGACGGCCGCCTAATGCTGCACGTGGCCGTATTTCACACACATCAATGGCAGCAAGCGTCGACGGGACGGGCAACGACCGACACCGCTCAGCGCGTGCCCCGATAACTACCGGCGTTTTCATAAAACAATACTATTTGCCGGGCGCAAATGGCCGCGATAAATTACGGTGAATTTGACTTCATCTTTAGAGCGTGGTGCGCCCAAATAAATCAAGCCGGAGCGTCGTAAACTTGTCAGAATTTAATGCTGCCGGGTTGTATTTCAACAATGGCCGGCCGCTGTCCCTGGTGAGGTGTGTGCCGCGCCTGTGTACCGATGTACCCGTGACCCTGGCAACCGGGGGCGGCTTTTTGGACGGGCGCCGGCGCAGTGACAACCTTTTGATGTATGTGCAAGTGCACGGCCCCGGCGCACGAGAACAGCCCACGCCATGAACGGGACATGGCACGACACGCCTTCGGTCGCTGCATGTTGCTGCTGCACAAATAACTTCGAAACAATCCGTAACGCTGGGAACCTCCGCGTTTCTGCTACATTGTTTTAAAGTGAGGGATAGTCCCGACCCTCAGTGAAGGGTAGTCACGAGCCTGCCCAGAACCCAGAGCCCGCCACCGTCGGCGCCTCATCGCCGCCGGAGAGACGCCGCATTCTGACGTCCCCGTCGACGCTGACGGCGCCGTCGGCCGGCGGGCGTCCGACGTCGACGTAATCGATGTGCCGGACAGACGCGCCGATCTGACCGCCCGCCGCCCCCGCCGACACCGCTGCAGCGCGCCTGCCGAAGCGCGCGCCTGGGAACTCGCCGTGCCGCCATTGTCTGCCGCTTGAGGCGGAACTTTCCGGAACGGAACTGGCGGAACTGGCGCCGGAACGGAACTGGCACCTGAATGCGGGGCTCCGGGCTTCGCGATGGCCGGCTGGCAGTCGCACACGAGTGGTATTGAACAGGTGGGAACGCTTTGTGGTTCCGTGCATCGCTGTTTTGTGTTGCAACGCCGCCGCACCGCCGGCAGGCGCATGGAAAGTCAGTCGCTGACAAACTGTATCTGTTCCAGGTGAGTACTGACGGCGTCGGGGTGCAACCCGTCGCCCACCCGCCAGCAGCCGCCGGGTGGTGTGGACGCCCGCAGACCGTCCGACCCGGTACGTCCGCCGGTACATCCACCGGTGTGTCCCCCCGTCCCCTCCCCTTCCCCCCCCCCCCCCCGGTCCAGCGCTGCGGCTCCCACGGCTGAGCAGAGGTCTCCGGCCGGGCCCCGGCATTCGTCCGCCGCGTATGCGCGGCGCGTGTTGGGGTGACAAGAGACAAGAGCGACTGTCCGGCGATGGCGGGGCGGCCCGTGCGCTCTGGCCCCGGCCCTGGCTTCTGCGGTTGGTCTAGGCGGGTGAGATGATCGGCAAAATGCCTTCATGTGCACACGCGATGCGCCAGACGCGTACTGTGACCACCACACCGCTAGCCCGGAGACGCACTGGAGGGCGAAGCTCTGGGGAGCTGCACTGGCTCTGGGATGCGACGCACCAGCGGCGGTAGTGGCGCTGCGGCCGGCGCAGCGCCCGCGTTCCGTGCGGGCGCGTGTGGTGGCCGGCCGGGCCACCGCGGCGCGGTCGCCCGAGCGGGACCGGCGCGCCGCCCGGAGCGCGCCGGCCGCGCCGTAACCCGACGCCACCGCCTCGTGTGGGGCCAGATAAATCCAACCCTTTTCATTTGGCTGATAAATTGATGTTGATCTCGATGATAGCATTCCGGCGTGGCTGTAACCGAATGCCGGCCAGCCGAGTGACGTGAATCACGATGAGCGGCCGGCCGGGCCGGCTACCGGGCCGAGGTGACGGCGCTGCCCGCCGCCAGCGCCCGGCGCCCTGCGCCGCCAGGGGGCCGGCCGGCGTCCTCGGAGACCCGAGCGCCGCCGCCCGGGAGCGGTCCGGCCGGCCGTCGGAGCCGTCCCGATGTCGATTGCGGCGGGGGACGGGGAGGGGACGCAGGAGCTCCCTCAATTTGGGAGAACTGGAGTCAGCTGTATTCCCATTTCGTCATGTGTTTTTTCTTACCGCGGTGATCTATAACTAAAATTGAACAATAGGCGAGTAGCAGGACAAGCTTACCCCTTCTTTGCTCGTAGGCAATTCTGATTAAAGCTAAAGATGTGCGTGGCGAGACAGTAATGAGCTCTGCAGGGACTCCAGGGCGTATTATGAAGCTTGTCGTGTTCACGTCAGTCCTGCTTAGGACGGCGAGCACATATGTCCCGGCTCCGAGGCGATGCTCTCCCGCCTTCTGAGGCTCCATCCTTCGTCAGTGGAGTCCCTCGGGGAAGGGGAGAGGGGGGGGGGGGCTCCTCAGGTTTAGATGAAGTGCATGACTGGGTCATGAAGTCAGATCGGATCAGACCAGATCAGGTCTAGAGCAGATATGCTTGGGTCAGGCGCGGAACAGGCGATGATCAGGGACAGGTCATGGGCAGATGCACGTGACCCCTAAGGTCATGAGGCACGTAAGGTTAGGTGCCCCCGCGCGGAGCTTTCCGATCGCGTTCAGTTCTGTGAAGGTCCAATGCCTGGCTGGCGAAGTCGGATTTAGGTCAAATGCAATCTGGTTGAGGATCGGGGCAGATCAGGTCAGGTGCAGTTTACGTGCAGATCAGGCACAGTGCAGGTGTAAGGAAGGTCGAAGTCAGGTGCACGCCGGGCACAGATCAGGTCAGGTGCACGCACCAGATGACAGTTGGTCGTGGTGCCACCTGGTGGCCGTTTGTGTTCGGCTGACGACCCCTGCCCGGTTACGTCTGGTGTTCCCCTAGCGTCCGCGGACATGCTCGCGTCCCAGTGTCCTCCCAGTATCCTAGCCCGCGTCGCTGCTCCAGTGGTCAGTCAGACCACGCCAACTGCCCACGGGCGTCCTGAACAGAGAGCTGGTGTCAAGCTGGCCGTGGTGGGTGTTCCGTGTGCTGAGCAGAGGTGTCCCTTAATGTCCACGGACCCTCTTTGGCAAACACTAGTCCCGTGCTGTCTTCCTGACATCACTGACATCAGTGATGTCATCAGTCATGTCATCAGTCATGTCCCTGTGTTATCGCCGGCTCATAGTGACGCCGTCCTCAAGGACGGTCGCGCCGTGCTGTTCGCTGGCTCCTGATGGACTTAGCCACTGCTGTCCCTGAGAGCGGCCCCTGGTGTGGTCTTGAGCGTCCCCCTGGTGTCCCTGGTGTGGCCATAAGCGACCCCTGGTGGCCCTGAGAGGGACCCTTGGTGTCGCCCTGAGCGGCCTTGGTTGCCCTGTGAGCGGCCCCTGGTGTGGTCCTGAGTGTCCCCTGGTGTCCCTGGTGTGGCCACGAGCGGCCCCTGATGGCCCTGAGAGCGACCCCCGGTGTCGCCCCGAGCGACCTCTGGTGGCCCAGCGCTCGGCCCTGTGCTCTCGGTGTGACCGCGAGCTGCGCCGGGTGCGGGGCGTTCGTCATGTCCGGCTGCCGGCCGCCGGCGGGCGGTGCCGCGGTGACGCCGTCGCCTGATGGCGGACTGGTGACTGCCGCTTCGTGCCGCGTCCATCAGCCGGCGCCGGCGGGGGGCGGCCGGACACGGCGTCGCGATGAGTCGGCCGAACGGCGCGCCCGTCAGGTGCGGCCGCCGCACAAAGGGCCGGCGCCGGCGGCCGCACCGCGGCGCCACCTCCGCTCGGCGCGCCGGGCGGGCCGGCCGCGCGCCGCCGCCGGCCACCCACCTCCGGCCCGACACGACAACTGCGGGCCGGCTGCATTATTGATGGCCGTCAGCGCGGCTCACGGTCGCGGGCGTGCAGCGCGACGGTGGCGCCACCAGCGGCGGCGGCGGCGGCTGCGAGTGACGGCGTCCGGTTGCGGCGGTGACACTCGTAAATTAGCGGCGCTGATAGCCGCTGCCCGCCGGCCGGGGCACCGGCCGTCGGCCTGCCTGCAACTGAGAGCGGCGCGCCGATGCCGCGTGGGATGGCGCCGGGCGACGACCGGCGGAGCGGGGACGGCGCGGCGAGCGCGGCTGTCGGTGCTGGCCTGTCTCGGGACGGCCGAAGCGGAACTCTGGGTCTCTTTTGAGAGGGTCTTAACCCCCCCCCCCCTTCCGAATATTATTCGCTGTCTTCCACGCGGAGCTTCTATGGCCGTCAAAATGATTAAGGTATCACCTACAGAAACTTTGAACTTCCTCGAAAGCTCGTGGATTTAATTTTTTGACTCGCACAAAATGACTCCTTAAATGCGGCGCTGAGCACTTTGATATCTCCTCTGTCACCAGCATCAGGTGTGGTTCACACATGACCAGGCCTACTCGTGTCTGAGGCTCCTCGCCCCGGGGGATATTTTCCTTCCCATGTCTGCAAGCTCTTAGCTCTTCCTTGACTGAGCTCGGTGGCGCGCCTCTCTCGACGAGTCTCGTCAGTTGGCTGTCGGTAACGTCCGTCGCCGCCTCTCTGGTTGGCTCGCGATGCGACCCCTGACTTCATCCCCCGCTCGGCCGGCTCGTAACCCGCTAACGGCCGGGCAGAACGGCCAGGGGGCCGGCGCCCTCTGCAGCCCTGTGCCGCTCCAAATTAACGGCACCTTTCGGGAATAGAGATGGCCAGTGCCGGCCCCGGAATGCCGCGTATCGATTGCGTCGGTGCCCTTCATGCGGCTCCACCGGTGGCGGAGATGCCAGATCCGCGGGCGGCGCGAGGGGGAGGGGGAGGGGCGGTCGCTCGCGATCTCCCGCGCCTGTCGTCCAGGGCACGGACACCGGGCCGGAATGTTGAGCGCGCCGCGAACGCGACCGTCCGCGACAAGCACGCCCGCGCAAAAACCGTCCGGGCGGCGCGGCCGGTGAGGCATGACGTCATTATGGGACCGTCCGTCCCGCTGCGTCGGCCGTCGGACGCGACCCGGCCTGACGGATGCCCTCCGCTCTCATTGTTATTTATGGGACTGGGTGTCGCCCGAGAGGCACCCTAATTTATGACGTCATAACTTATTTTAATAGAGCCGGCAGCATTCGTCAGTGGCTTCACCTGGCGGAATAAATCAGGCGATCGGGCTTAGTTTCGACGGGCGGCGGGCGTGCAGGGGGGCGGCCCGGCCGCCGGGGTCAGGGCGTGACACTTGGCCCGACCCGACATCAGCCAGAGCTGGGCGCGCCGCCGTGTCGACCGACGCCACCCGGGGTGTCGCTCGGAGGCGGCCGGGGCCGGCGGCGGCGGGCTGCGGACGGCGGGCGGCTGGCGGCGGGCGGAGGGCGGCGGGGCGGGCGGCGGGCGGCGGGCGGCGGGCGGGCGGCGGGCCTCCGTCGGCGTGCCGGCCGCGCCGCTGACGACAGAAGACGGATCCGGGCGGCGCGGCGAGCGACGGCGCCGCGTGTTGAGGCCGGCCCGACCTTATCGTGTGTCGGGCGACGGTCATTAGTCATGCGGCGGCGGCGTGGCCGGCCGGGGTCCGCTGATAAACGGCCGCCCGGCTGATGGACGGGTCACTTGTGGCCGCGCTGCGCCGCCGCCGCATCCGGCCGGCCGCCTGCGCCAGCAGCGGCGCCGCCGGCTGGCGCAGGCTGCTGGCGCTTCCGAGGCCGGGAAGAGCGGGAGGTCCCAGCCGAGCCGCGACGGCCGGTCGACCCCGCTGCGTCACCCACGCCTTGTCAGCGGCGGCGGTTAGCATCCGCCGCTGGTCGGAAGCTGGGGATGCCGCACGGTGCCCTGCAGGCGACGGCTACACGCGAATCAACCTCAGAACCCAGTTCTTCTAGTTAACCGTGCCGGAGGTGTCAGCCGCCATTGGCGCTGACATCGGTGCCACCGCTACACAGGGAAGCACATGGAGGTGGCCGCGCCGTGAGAGCGGCTGTGCAGAGCGAGCTGGCCCGGCCGCCGGGGCGTGCGGTCGTCACCCGATCCGTGGCGCGGCGAAGCCAGCAGCCGCGCCGACCTGCAACTGATGACGCCTCCGCACGGGGCAGGCTGTGCGTCGCGCGCCTGGGCAGAGGCACCGCGCCCGACGACGGTGGCCCGTCCGCCGCGGCGTCTGACCGACGTCAGCGGTCCCAGCCGCTCGCGCTGTCTATATCCCAGCCGTATCCGGTTACCGTCGAGCGCTGGCAGAGCAAACCTTGCACGTGATTAATGTCTTTTCGCATCCTGCTCGGGTGTGGCAACTGGCGGCGAGTGCCGGCGGGGGGCCGGCGGCCCTGACGGCCTGACGGGCTGACGGACGGCCGCGTCGGCCCTGACGCGTCGCAGACGGCGCGGCTGCGGCGTCGGCGTCGACGGCAGCCCGGCCAGGGGCGGCGGGTGACGGCGGTGACGTATGCTAGGTAGTGTCGAGGCTGGCAGCCCGGCCGATCGTCGAGGGAAGACGTTACGACCCGGTGCCGTCACTGGCCTGCTTCGGCGCTGGCCGGCCGCGCCGTCGGCACCGTCGCCTCTGGCAGGCGCGTCAGCACGCAGAATCGACGCCGCGGGCCGTTCGCAGCCCTGTGCGCTCTGACGGACCGGTGAAGTTGCCGTGACGGCGCTGCGTCTGGCGGGAAAGCTCGCCGCTGGACACGTCCGGACGCCTTTAGGCAGCGCCGCCGCCGCCGCCGCCGCCCCGGCGTCGCTCCTCCCTCCGCACGGATCCACCGACCTCCAGCCCCCCCCCCCCCTCCCCTCCCAGCCGCCTGCTGCACCCTCTGCCTGCGCTTCGCTCTCAGCACGACCTCTGTCCGGACGCCGGTGATTTATTGCACAGATCCCGGCGGCGAGACGGTTGTCTATCACCGACCGTCAGCCAGCGACCCCCTGACGTCACCCGTGCGCTGCCATCTAGCGACAGAAAAATCCTTAATCACGACCGGGTTTTGCTCGGCTTTTAATTGGGCGCGATTACGCCGATACGACGGCGCAGAATGCTCGCGAGTGTGGCGCTCTAATGGCGTCTGATGCCTGTTGTTAATTCGACGCGTCATTGATGGATAGGCTGGCGGCCGCGTCGTCAGTGGCCGCGGCGGCCGCGACCGGTCGGATGGCGGCCGGCCGCCCCCCGCCCGCCCCCGCTGACGGACAGACGCAAGCGAGCGGCGCTCACCAGCGCTTGAACTCGATGCCATTTCAGAGTATTAATGGCTTTGATCCCGGCGCCTCCATGCCAGAGGCACCGCTTCCGCGAAGCGTCGTCTTGCGCGGCGAATGAAAACGCGTCCTGTGGCCTGGTGATCTGCGGTGGGGGGCGGGGGTGGGGGTGGGGGGGGGGGGGGCGCCAGCGCGCGCAAGAAGCGCTTCCTCCTCGGCCGGCGACTGGAAGCTGTTGTTTTCGGCCGTGCGTGGTCATCGGTATGTGCGGCTGTGGCGTCTTTATCAATCAACTGGAGTTTTTCATTACGTCGTCTCGAAATCAATCAACAGAGGAGGAACGCGGGGAATTTTGATGCGGAGGCGCCAAATGGGCGATCCGGGTTGGACTTTTATCGATGTTTGAGAGGAACCAGAGCAACCTTTCGCGTGGCCGAGGTCGGGCGTTGGGAGGTCTGGCAGCGGGCGGGCATGTGTCTGTCTTTACATGACGCCCGACGCCGATATCACGTGCCACGCGGGAGCGATCCTGATGACATGCATACAGGCGCCGGCTGTCACTTGTCAGTGCTGTCGGGGATTCCCGCACTCAGACTGCCGTGGGATTCACATTCCCACGCGTTCTTCCCGGTATCTGCACTCAGAACAGAAGCGTCATGTTTCCTGGATGTCGTGCCCTTGAATACCTTGATTCTTGGATCATCGGGCTGTTTGGATCATCAGGATATGTCAGGGATGGCGAATGTCGTTGTTCCCCGTAGAGCCGAGGCTCGCTGCTGAATCGGTCTCACTGGGGGCCGGGGGACGGCACCACCTGCTCCTCCTCCCCGTCCCGTCCCGGTCGGCAGGCGGCGGGATACGCGCGCACGTCACGTCACGTGACGGCCGGCGGCATGTCCTGACGGCGTCACGTGACGGGGAGAGGCGGCGGCCGTCGTGACTGTGCGGCGGCCGCCACCGGCTGTAATTACAGGCCGTCGGGAGTGGCGGGCGCGGGGCCGGCGGCCCGACATCGCGAACGCGTCTCGCCGGGACCCTCAGACTAACCCTTGTCCACGACGCCTCGTCATTAATCAGCTGTCATAATAAAGGTGCATGTCATTTGGTATTGATTGCGTCATTCTTCAGGTGTCCGGCGCTGAAATTAAAATTCACCGTCATTTATCTGGCGGCGGTCGCGCGCGCGACAGGCGGGCGGCCGCGGCGACGGCGGCGGCGCGCCGCCGCCCCCTTTCTGGCGCTGCGGCGGCGGACGCGGCGCGGCTGAGTGACAGCGGCCCGTCCGCCGCGGCGGCCGACACGGGCGGGGACGGCTGCCGGATAGAGCCGTCGGAGGCCGTGGTCGCCGCGGCCGCCACCGCTCATGGCTTCCCGGAAGGCGCCTCCGCGGAACGGCGGCCAGTACGGCGGCGTGCCCCCAAAGTATTCCGGCTCAATACAGCCAGTGGCCGACGGCGGCCAGCGCTCGGCGGCCAGCGCGCCGCGCCGTCTTTGTCAGCGAGTGACAGCGACAAGTGCCCGCCGCGGGCGTCCGGTTCTGCAACTCACTCCCACTCGACACGGCCGGACCTCGGCCGCCTCAGCTCACCGCCGGAGGGGACGGCCGCCGCCGCAGACTGACTGTGGAGCCAGACGGACGGCCTCAGCGCGACAGGGGGGACAGACAACTCTGCTGACCTGCTTGAGTAGAGGCGAGGATCTACGCCGCCCCGGCCGCTTAGTGGATAGTGTCGACTGTTACATGTGTTATTTGGCCTCCCCATGTTTGGACGCCTTGCTTGAGCGTTTGATGAGAAGCTGTCTCCTGCAAGGAGGCCTGTCTCTTGTCTCAAGGGGAGGCCGGCCGGGCCTCCCCTTTTGATCCACCCGGTGTAGCCGACAACTCGGCCCGACTCATCCCGAGACATCAAACGTCTCGTCGCGCTCTGTCCGAGTTTGCTGATGGTTTGGAGAGCGCCCCGGGACGCCCCGGCGGCGGCGTGTTTTCCGTCGGCGGGCACTGACGAGCCAGCCGACTTCAATTGCAGGCGGCCGCTGCGGCGTCCCGTCAGACGCATGCTTCAGGTGACGAGACGCGGCGCGCCCGTTGCCATGGCGACGCCCGGCTGCCGGCGACGACCGATCACGAGGGTCTTTTGTCGCTGCACTCTCGCCGCGACGATCCGCCCTGTCATTAAACAAAGAGCGAACATGCTCGGGGAGGGCGCCGGGCGCGAGACTTCAGCCGGCGCGCGCCACGAGCTGGGCGGAATAATGCGAGGCGGCGCGACAGCCGGCTCCGGGGCGGCGTCCATCAGCGGCGTCCATCGGAGCGGGCGGCGACAGCTGCAGCCGTGTCCGGGGACCGCGATCGCGCCGGCACACGTCAGCCGTGTCGTGTTGACAGCGCTCGGCTTCTAACAGGCGACGGCGAGCGCGGCGCTGGCCGCCGGGCGCCGGCCGCCCACCTGCGAGGCTGCCTGCTGCGGCGCCGGCAGGACCAGCCGGCGGCGCGCTACCAGGAGCAGCGCCGGGGCGGGACAGGGCACGCCGTCGCTGACCGCAGGAGCCGGTCGATCGAGGCAACAGCCGTCAGGCAGGCGCCGGACACATCAACGCCAGCCCGGGTCACGCCGTGGTCGCCGGTCACGGCAGCATCAACGCGCCAGACGCGGCTGGTGACAGATATTTGCACTCGTTAGGATTCGACATTGTTTCGTGATGCGAGCGGATATGGCGACCAGCGTGGTGTCTTTGCCCTTCGCAAACTAAGACCGGTAGAAACCCGCGGAAATCAACCGTGCGTTGGCCTCAGCAGCGACATCTCGCGGTAGGTTGCAAGTTTTGTGCTGCTATGTTAATTTTTGACATCATCAGCCCAGGCCAAAGATCACTCATGACAATCGGACTATTGTAGCTGTACATATCAATGCTAGCGAAATCGTTGGGCATGTTGGCACGCGATTGGATGTGTCTCCAGCCAGTACTGATGATGCAGAGATTCCGTCGGTAAGTGTGACAGCCGACCCCGTCGTCCGTGATGGACGAGTTTGTCGGTCGCCGACCGCCGTGCAGCTGTGAGTCGCTCATAATCCCGGCTGCGCACAGAGCATGGACAAGTCAGCGTACACAACTATAAATTGCGCTCAAAACTTCTTATATAGTGCTCGTACGATTTGAACGTTTGATTTCAAATGACCAATCGGTTCCTGGAACTTTCGGTTCAAATCAGATGGACAACCTTGCTCCCCCCCCCCCCCCCCCACGCGAGGAGGAGATTCGACGTGCATCTTTCTTTGAGATTCTCCACGCAGAAGCCAGAAAAGTTCGAGGCACGTTTTTTGTCAAAACACGTGCAACTGAATGCCCCAGATGCCACTGAAAATATGGTAGCGATTGCGCGGCTTGGCAAAGAGGCATTTGCAAAGAAACCCTCAGCGGAGAGCGGGTTGCATCGAGCTCCCCAATGAGCGCGGTGGTCAGGGTAACCAGTCAGGACTGCAACGCCAGCTGCGTGAGAAGGCCGCCGCTCATCAGAGGTCAGCTGCCAGGCGATGGGTGCCATCGGGCGCGCACGTCCCGCCGTTCCCTTTGGACCCACTCACGGCCACTGCGAAGGCTATGGCGAGCTCGCTTACAAATGTGGCGATATCGCAGCCAATTGTCCGGCCTCTGCGAGCGTGATTGGCGTCCGATGGTCCCTCCAGGTGGAGGCGAGGCGGGGCAGCCCGCGCCGCGCGGCCGTACTCGCTGAAGCGCGTCCCACCGAGATGGAAACATCAAGAATTCATCGTGCGTCATTCGCTCACAGAGGCCGGTTCGACGAAGCCCGGGCTGGCGGTGAGCGGTGACGAGCTGGCTGAGCTGAGCTGGGTCAGCGCAGTCAGCTGAGCTGGCTCGCCGCTCGCCGGGCTCGGCTGACCTGGGTCAGCGCAGTTAGCTGAGCTGGCTCGCCGCTCGCCGGGCTCGGCTGACCTGGGTCAGCGCAGTCAGCTGAGCCGCGGTCAACGCAGAAGGGCTGCCGGCCGCTGCTGACTCGACAGCCGAAGAGCGGCCGTGCTCGTGCCGGTGTGGAGGGCCGGCTCACGGTCTCGGCCGGCGCCGTCCCAGAGTCGTTTGCTGTGCTGGACGTTGACGTAGGGACAGGAAGGTCTGAGGGGTCATGCCCCCCCCCCCCATTTCTATGGAACAGCATTGGGGCGTGGTGATGCTTTGAAAGAGCCGGCGAAAAAGGTGGGCACGACTGTTTAACCTTCCTAACCGTGAGACGGTCCCGCGTGCTGTGGGTCTGAGCCCTTTTTGATCGGTACACTTGTTTGGAAGTGTTTAGTGGTAATGAGAACGGGGTGGTCTGGAGAACACCATGGGGCGTTGAGACGAATGACGTTCAGCCGCTCCGATTTCGCTATCGATGGGTATGTTTGGTCGCAAACACTTCCTCAGGAACCAAGCAAAAAAATGAAGTGCGTTTTACAGAAGGGGCACCGCAACATATACATCGGGGGCCAAAATGTGTACCTATGTTATAAACATTATTTAAAGGGCATCGCTGCCGATATTCTCTGAAAAGATGTGAGCACAAATCTTGAGTTTTACCACGATTTTGGGATGCTGTCACATGTCCCTCTGTTCCGGCGCCCTCGTCATGTGGGATCTTTAAACCCACATTTCAATGGTTGCTACCAAACGCTTGACGAATGGAGTTGTGTCCCTCTCAAGAACCACCTCCACCAGCCTGCACGCACGCGCTCTTGTGAGTGACACGTGCCGCAGCTCGGTGCTCCGCCGGCCGGCCGGGGCGGCTCCGGTTCGGTCTGGCAGCGCGGCGCGGGGGCGGGGCCGTGCGGTGAGTGCGGCTGCCGTCCTGGATGCCAGCTCGCGAGCGGCGCGGTGCCAAACGGCGGCCAACTGTCCGCAGTACGTCACGTCATCAGCCCACGACGGCCGGCTGGCCCCATCTGTCCCCCGTCCGTCAGCCGGCCGGCCGCCGCCATCGCTCCTCGGCCGGCGCGAGCTGGCCCGGCGCGCCTCTGTCAATGGGGTCGGCGACCTGTCGCAAATGTCTCTCGCCGGTGACGCTATGGGCCGGCCAGTTTTGTCTTCTAAGCGGGTCACCGTGGCCTTTTGCGTCCCGTCCCCGTCAGGGTGGAGTGTTCCATCTTGTCTGACATCGCGTCACGCCTGGTGTTCTCAGCGAGCAGCGTGTACCAACCGATGGCGGCCCCTTAATCGACCCCATGTCATGTGATCAATGGGAGATCCATTGAAAGCAGCCCGGAGCCGGTGGGTTCTCAGGAGTACGTACATTTTCTCTGTCCTTTTCGAGAGTGTCATGTTTCTTTTTGTCTCAAGGCTGATTGTCATTTTCGTCCTCGTTGTCCTCGTCATCTTCGCTGTCGTCCTCCTCCTCCTCCTCCTCCTCCTCCTCCTCCTCCTCCTCCTCCTCCTCCTCCTCCTCCTCCTCCTCCTCCTCCTCCTCCTCCTCCTCCTCCTCCTCCTCCTCCTCCTTCTCTTCCTCGTCCCCCTCCTCCTGCTCTTCCGCCATGTCGGCGGCTGGCCGTCAGGTCGTCCGGACCGGCCGGGGGCGGGCCCACGTCGGCGGCAACTGTCGCCCGGCTGATGGCCGCTCCATCACGTCAGCGTGACGTCACGGCCCCCATTACCGCCGCCTCGCCGCCATCAGTTAGCCGTCGGTCGAGCCATTATCCGGGCCGGCCGGCGGCGACCTCGCCGCGTCTGCCGCGGCCGCGTCGCGCGTCGCCCGTCGCCCCGCTGCCGACGCCGCCGCGCCCGTCGCGCGCGCCTCTCGCGTCAGCGTGTCGCGCTAATTGACGGCCGGGTTTATCATGCAGGCGGCGACAACTGCGGCGCAACTGCGACGCTCGTCGGCGCCGTGGCGTGTGACGGGCCGCGCGGCGCGCCTGGCGCCGTCGGCGGCGGGCTCGCGCCGCTGACGGAGCCGGCGCCGATGCCGACGGGCGCCGGCGTCGACAGCGGCGCCGACGTCTTATTAATGGCGGCGAGCTGGCCGCTGATGGTCGACGGCAGTGTCTGCCGATGCCGGTCACCGGTGCTGGCGGGGCTGGCGTGGGTCCGACGGGCCGCAGGCGCTCCCCATCGAGGTCACACGGGTCCGGGGATGGCGGCGGCGCGGAGCGGGCCTGAGCGGCGCTCTGTTGACGCCCCAGCTCGAGTCGCCCCGCAACAACGAAGTACTGATGCGAGCTTAGCGGCAGGTGACCAAAGCGCTTCTTGTGTGGCGTGGCTCTCCTCCGGCAGGCGACGTTTCAATAAGTGCAGGTGCAGACATGCATAATGCATGGGTCGCATGCTCGCGCTGGACACATGCCCCTGAAGGCGTGCACGGCACGGCGGCGTGCGTCTCCGCTCGGCCGGCTGACGTCCGCGCTGCGTGTGTACAGGGCGGAGCGGGCAGGCGCGACCGGGCCACGGCCGTCGGACGCGGTGACGGAGCGGCGGATGACGAGCAGCGCTCCTGCTTATCAGATGATGAGAAACCGGGCAGGCCCGGGTGGCTCCGGCCCAGAACGAGCCGGGGGCGGCGCTAACCGAGGCGCCGGAGGGAGGCTTAAGAGAGGACGGAGTGCACCGGAAGCCTTCGGGTGCGCAAGGGAGCCGGAAGGAGGGCCTGAGGAGCAGGTGCCAGTGAAGGGAGAGTAGATCGGACGGGCGAATGAATGCTGACGACAGAACGGCGGTCGAACGCCGCAGATACGCGCATGGCACACCGCTCTCTGCCGTCGGCTGGACGAGCAGCGTTCTTCAGAGGGCGGCGCGCCTCTCAGAGCTCAGAGCACCGCAGAGCACCGCAGCCGGCTGTGGTGCTCTGAGCACCGCAGCCGGTGGTGCGCGAAGCGGTGCTGCGGGCGCCGGCCGCGCCGGGCGCCGCGGGGCGTCGGCCTCGGGCAGGCCCGGCCGTCACCGTGCGCCTCCATTTGTCACAGCCGCCCGGTAAGTGTTTGCCGGTGTAAAAACTCATCAGGAGCGGACGGCGATCGCCGCGGCCGCGCTCATCCATCACGGCCGGCAACTGTTCGTCAGACGCCCGCCCGCCAATACAATCCGATTTATTATCGTCGGACGGTGAGCGCCATCCGTCAGTGTCAGCCTCCCGCTTTATGAGCGCACCGATTCTCTAATGAACGCCTGGAAAATCATTAACAGGCATGGACAAAACATCCGCGCGCAAATACCGCGACCGGCCGGTCGGCTGCGAGCGGCGATGGTCGGCGGTCTGGGGCGCCCCGGGGCGCGACAGGCCCCGTCTCAGTCGCAGCTCCCTCCCCCTCCTCCGGTCCGCTGTGAACGGGCGGGAAACGCCGACACGCGATAATTCACGAATCTTCACGGCGGCGCGATGAATCCGATAAAGCGCCGCAGATAATTTATCGGTGAAAGCCGGCCGAGCGCGCCCGATCGTCCACTGTGCACACGTTCATCAGCGGCGGGACGTTAACGTCCCGGGCTGGGCTCGTCCGGATGGCGGGCGCATTTCGTCGGAGAGCGCGGCTCCGGCTGATGGCTCCTTCGGGAGGTACTTAGAGGCCGGCGGCCACTCTACCTGGTATTTGCCCGGCCGGCAGGCCCGCTTCCAGTCTCTTTTAGCATGCAGATGCGGCCGTGATGGATTGGTCGACCGACCCGGCGGCCTGCTGAGCGGGGAACGTCAGCCGTTGGGAGGGCAGTGCTCCGTTCCCTCTCCCTCTCTCCGCTCTGTCCCTCCGCTATTGTCTCAGGACGTGAACCCTTTTCGCTTCTGGCGCAGGACCTTTCGATTCGTTGGCTTCTGTTCGTTCCTGCGTGTTTGTTTCCTCTTGCCCGACCCTCGTTCTTCCTCCTTTTCGTATTATTCCATATTCTCTATCGTTGCGTTCGTCTTACGTCTTTTGCCGCAATCCCATGAAAACACAGTATGAGAACAGCAGATATATGCATACACTATGCGGGAGACATAGCCCTACACTATATGGAATGCATCCATACATAATACGGGACACAGGAGGTGCATCCAAAAGAACCTCTCCCACTGCTGTAACCTTGCCCAGCGTCAGCTCTGGCCGTCTCTGGCGGTGGCGTGTCTGCGTGCGCCGGCCCGTCTGTGGCGGTGCCGTGTCGCTCTCTCCGCGGTCCAGCCAGCCGTCACGCTGCCCTGTCAGCGCACAATGGCTGACCCCGTCCCGGCCGTCATCCCGCCGACCCGGATCCCGACAGCCGCCGCCAGGGCGGCGCCACCGTCGGCCCGGCCGCGGCCTCTGCACGCCACCTCGCCGCGCCGGGCGGCAGCGGACGCCACCTCCTGCGACGGTGCCGCCGCGGCGGACGCCTCCTGCTGCGGCGGCCGCGGCGAGCGATGAGCTCCTGGTCTGTGTCTCGCTGACGGAGGTCTAATGTCAAACGCTGCACCGATCGCGGGCCGAACCCCAGCCCCGTGGTGAGCCCACCGTGACGGCCTTACCGCAGTCACCCTCCCCCCCCCCCCTTCGGACCGCGTGCTCTGGTGGGTCTTTTCCCTCCCCTGGGAGGCCCCCAGAGTTGCTTGAGCGGAGTTCAACGCGGCGTTTGAGCGGAGGTCAGCCGGAAGTCACTCCGCCGTCGCTTCTGGGACCCGGGAAGGCCGTGGCGAC
>NW_023596461.1:12405877-12503848 GCF_011947565.3 Pollicipes pollicipes | reverse complement strand
GTCGGCGGGCTCGGCTCGCCTCGGGGTATACCGCCGCAACGGCAGGTCACCCTCCATCCGCAGTCGGGTCTCCCCACGCACGGCAGCGCCGCCGGCGTCTGCCGCCCGTGCCGCCCGATGCCGTATTTCACCCTTCATGGGTTCGGAGGCGGCCAGCACACCCCTAATGAGATTATTCGGCCGGTATGAGACGCGGCCGTCAACACGCTTTCGCGCGCCTCTGTCGCCGCCGACGGGCCTGAATATTCATACCGGGCGAGGCGCGTCTCCGCGTCCCGCATTACCGCTCATAATGTGTCTAATGGAATTAGGAGTCGCCTGGACCGCAGACGCTCGGGCGGCGGCGGCCCGGCGAGCGCCGTCACGAAGTCCGTCGCGCCGCGCGGCGGGATGGCGGTGCTGTCTGTCGCGCCGCGCGGCCGGATCGATCTGCGGCTTCTATCCAGGATGTGGGGTGGAAGGAGTGCGTATTCCTGTGCGTGGTGGGGGACACGTCTGTCGAGTTGGTGTTTGAGGTGCGGTGTCGCCGCCGCGGTAGCAGCAGGCGTTAGCTGGATCATTTCCCGGCCGCGAGGGTGTTGGCGAACGGCCGCCGGCGCCCGGCGGCGACGCGGACGCGGCGCCTCCCCTCCCCGCCAGCGTCGGTGCTTCGTTCCGGTGGGGCGGCGGCGGCGTCTCTGGCGTCGCCGCCGGCCGCTGCCCGGCCGTCCCCTGCTGATGGCAATGTCTGGCCGGGACAGTCGATCAATCGCGCGTCGCGTCCGGCGACGCCCGGCGGCCGGCGCGGCGGTGGCGCAGCCGGACCAAGCCGACTGTCCGGCGTCGTTAGCGCCCGGATTGATGACCGGACTAGAGCTGTCTCGTTCGATGTGCCCCCCTCCAACTCTTTACTTCTACTAAACGTCCGGCGACAAATTGAAACGCATCCAGACCGCGGCGGCGCCGCCAAATTGAGGCCGAAAAAGTAAATAACCGCGGCGCGGTAATAGCCGCGCCGTTTTTGCCGACGTGCGCCGTTTCCTCGGCGCGGGTCTGGGTGCGTCGGTGGGGAGCTGTTGGCGCCTCGACCTGCGCGCCGCGTCGCACGCGGTGACCTGCGGTGGTCGGCGTGACGCGCGCGTCTGTCGGTGCCAGCATAAACAATTCGAGTGTGGCGCGGTGGGCACGTTCGCGGCGCGGCCAGCGCGGCCAGACAATGCTCGGCCCCGGCGGCGCAGTAATCACACCGTGCAGCTGTAAATCACGCCGGTAAACGTGACTAATCACTCCTGATTTACGCCGCTTTGTTTCGGGTTCGATGACGCGGAGGGCGCGGAGTCGGCCGGCCTCAGCGCACCGACCGGCGGCAGAGACGCCCTCTCCCCTCTCCCGGGTCACGTGGCCCGCCCCGGGTCACGTGGTCTGCTAGCTGGGGTCGGCGGGGCTGGGCTTGCCGGAGCCATGATTGTGGTGTGTCGGCTGTCGCGATGGCGCATCCTGCAGCGTCAGGATCGATTTGATCCCGGACGAACGTCGTGTGTGCAGTCCATATCCGCCACACCGCTGACATACCGACATCGGTAAGGACCGGTCGATTGGCGGCAGCTGGACCTGCGATGTGGCGCCGGTCCCAAGCAGAACTTTTCGACGTTCTAGGCGTTGAGTTCCCACACTGAGAGCCTCGCGGAAATGCCTGTGGTGTGAACGCCCAAAATATCGCTCGAACGCCACGCCAGATGAGACTTGTGCGCTCGACGCCTACCTTCGCCCTGTGATGCCGCGGTGTCCACGGCGTGCAGCGGCGCTGCCGTGTCGTGCCGTGCCGTGCCGTGCCGTGCCGTGCCGTGCCGCGCGGCAGAGGACGAGGAGCAGGCTGTGACGTGCCGTGTCTCTCCGCAGGGGAGGAGGAGCAGGCACTGCTGGCTGCGGCCGCTGCCGGCGCCGCCACCCGCGACGCCGCCGCCGCCACCGACGCCGGCCCGACCGACGACGGTGATGCGGCCATGGCCAGCGACGACGAGAGCGACTGCTCCGACAAGATGCTGCTGGGCGCCGCCACCTCTACCTCCTGGTGCGTCTCGGCGGCTATCGGTCTAGACATTCCTCTTTTTCTGCTGTCTTTGTGATGAATCCTGCCCGGTTGTTTGGCGTATGGGACTGCTGAATGATGTTGCAGATCCGTTCATTATGGCACCCGATTTTATGTGCATCCTCCATTGCGGTACTTAGACAGAAATACAAGTGACAGAGCTGGGGATCATGTGCTGATGTTGATGTTATTGTAGTAATATGAGTATTGTGAAATTAATAATTTAATAGTAAATATATTAATAATAAATACAAGGTCGCTAACTCAGTATTAGAACTTTGAACTCATAATGGTCTATCAAAAACGAAGTCATAATGGCCTATCGATAACAGACTTCCGGGGTTTTTCTAGCATGTCATTGCTAGTTTTACACTGGTGGATTTCGGAGTAAAGCTGCGTGTCTGGGAAATCAGAGATACAGGGTTCGATTATCTGCGGCACCGCCCTCCCAGCTGGTGTAAGGGACACGAGACGCCATACAGCAGCAATAACTGAGTGCTCATAACTCGTGAAGACCCAGTGACGCTTACTTCAGAGTGAGCGAGCGCTTTCTAAGTGGGTTTTATCGAATAATTACGCAGCCTAAGCTGTAGAAATTCCGTTTTTATCTTACTCAAATTTTGGTGCATTGACAACCAGATAATGTCGGCTGTTGGCGCGGTTGGCTCGCTCTCCACCTGTGACAGCGGCGCCACCCGCTGGCGGTCGCCCGAGCTCTGGCCGAGCTCGCCGCCGCCCACTGACGCTGGTCCGGCCCTGCCGCAGGGACGGCGTCGGCTCGCGGCCGAGCTCGGCGCAGTCCGCCGAGCTGGCGATGCGCTCCGGCTACGGCAGCCCGCCCGATCCAGCCTGCTCGCCGCCGGACGTGCTCGACTTCAGCGTGCGCCGGCCGGCCAGCGCCAGCTCGGAGGAGGCGGCGCGGCCGGCGCTCGGTGGCGACTCGCCGCTCGACCTGAGCGTGCCGCGCCGCCGGCCCGGCCACAACATCGACCAGCTGATGGCGCGCAAGCAGCCGCGGCTCGACGCCAAGCCGCCGCCCACCTTTCTCTCGCCGTGGGACAAGCGCTTCCCGTTCCAGTTTGCGGCCGGCGGCGGCCTGCCCAAGCTGGACGGCTGGAACGGCAAGCAGGAGGAGCCGCCCAGCTCGCAGAAGCTGCCGCCCTACACCAAGTCGCCGACGCCGAGCGAGGCCTCGCGCGCGCTCGAGCGCATGCAGGAGCTGACCAAACTGTCGGGCGAGCCGAGCGACCTGTTCCGCACTCTCGGTCAGCGGCCGAACGTCTGGCAGAACCAGTGGATGAGCCGCGGGGTGGAGCAGGCCCGGGACGTGCTCAAGTGCGTCTGGTGCAAGATCTCGTTCAACACGCTGGCTGAGCTGACGGCGCACATGCGCGAGGCGCGCCACACGGCCATGCCGACGCCGCCGGCCATCCCGCCCTCGCCGTCCACGTCGTCGTCCACGTCGGAGGCCATCAGCTCGCTGAAGGAGACGATGCCGCTGCCGAGGAAGCTGGTGCGCGGCCAGGACGTGTGGCTGGGCAAGGGGGCCGAGCAGACGCGCCAGATCCTCAAATGCATGTGGTGCGGCCAGAGCTTCAAGTCGCTGGACGAAATGACGCAGCACATGCAGAAGACGCAACACTACACCAACATCATTTCGCAGGAGCAGATCATCTCGTGGAAGTCGCCCGACACCAAGACGGCGTCACAGAGCCACGTGAATGCCGTTCTCACGTGTAAGGTCTGCGACCAGGCATTCTCCAGTCTGAAGGAGCTCAGCAACCACATGGTCAAGTACTCGCACTACAAGGAACATATCATGCGCTCGATCAGCGAGTCAGGCGGCCGGCGGCGGCAGACGCGAGAGAAGCGCAAGAAGTCGCTGCCGGTGCGGAAGCTGCTTGAGTTGGAGCGGGCGCAGGGTGAACTCAAGGCGGAACGCGCCGTAAAGGAGGGCGCAGGCAAGATCACATGCGAGAAGTGCGCAGCGCGCATCGACACGCCGCTGTTCGTCGAGCATATCAGGACGTGCCCGGGCAAGACGGCCGCCTCCAAGAGCCCGAGCGAGACGTCCAACTCGGCCAGCGACCGCAAGACGCCCGGTGAGGAGGAGGACGAGTCGACGGCGGCGGCGGCGGCGGCAGCGGCAGCAGCCGCGGCGGCGGTGGCGCGAGAACCGGCCGCCGATGCCAGCTCCTCGCCGTCGGCCATCAACGCGCTGGAGCGCCTCATCGAGAAGAGCCTGAACCCGCGGCAGCGCGCCAGCGCACCGGCGGCCGCTTTCCAGGGCGCCAGCATCCTCAAGCGGCTGGGCATCGACGAGAGTCTGGACTACTCTCGGCCGCTGCTGGACGGCGGCGGGCCGGCGCCGCGGCCGCGCTCCGGCAGCGAGTCGAGCGGCGCGTCCGAGGCGCGCTACGAGAGCGACGCCGAGTCCGAGCGGCCCGCCGCCGCGCTGCCGTTGCCGCTGCCCCTGCCGCTGCCGCTGCCGCCGCTGCGCTGCGACGAGAACGGAACCAAAGAGGGCGGACGCAGCGGCGCCGGCACGCCGGCCGGCGACGAGGCCAAGAAGAGCGACGGCTCGGCGAGCCCGGCGGCCGGCAGCGAGCGGGCGCTGACGCCGCGCTCCGCCGCCGACAGCGACCGCTCGACGCCGGCGGGGGAACCGGCCGAGCCGCGTCGGCCCGGCGCCGGCTCGGCCAACCCGCTGGCCGCGCTCCAGAAGCTCTGCGACAAGACGGACACGCCGCCGCCGCGCGCCAGCGCCGGCGGCGCGGCCGGCCCGCCGCAGGGCGCCCCCGGCGCCATCTTGGCCTTCTCTTGGGCCTGCAACGACGCGGTTATGACCGACTCCATTATGAAGTGTGCTTTCTGTGATACTCCGTTCATATCAAAAGGCGCGTACCGGCACCACCTGTCCAAGATGCACTTTGTCAAGGACGGGATGGTGCCGGAGGCGGGCACCGGCAAGGCGAGCTCTAGCGGTAAGGCGCACCCGCGCTCGCCGCCCTCATCGAGCAACTCCAGTGTAGACGAGACGTCCCACTCGAAATTTCTCAAGTACACCGAACTCGCGAAGCAGCTCTCATCCAAGTATGTCGTAGAGTAGAGTGGTCGTCTGTGGTGTAGCGCTCTCCTCTTCTCCACCCGGTGGACCGCCGCGTGCGCTCGTGTTTTAGATACGCCGTACCTACTTGCGTTGACCCGCGTCTCGCCTCTCCGCCCTGCTCTACTGTCTCTCCGCTCCGCCGTGTCATCAGCTGTTTTGGGTTTGTATTTATGTGTGTGTGAGAGAGAAAGAGAGAGAGAGAGAGAGAGGGAAGGAGAGTGTGTGTGTGTGTGTGTGTGCAAGCGCGGCGCGCGTGTTCGTGGGCGGCGGCGGCGGCGGCGGCGGTGGTGGTGGTGGCGCGGTGCGTGACGCTCTGCCGGACGCGCACCCGGCACGTAGGTTCGTGCCCGCCTGAATGACAGCACATCCTCCCCGGCGTCGCGGTGCCGGCAATTATCGCGAACGCCAAAACTGCGGCCGTCAGTCGCCCGACGGCGGGCCGCCGCGCTCGTGACGCGCCAGTTTTGTCGTCACGTCACGAGTGCGCCGCGATTGGCGCACGGCAGCTGCGCCCCGACCGCCGCGCGACTTTTTCCGGTGCTAATTTATGCCGATTTGCGGCGATGTCCCGGCGACCGGCATGATCCCGTACACCGTTTGCCGTCGGCCGTCTGCCGTCGTGACAGCGGCGGACGGTCGGCTGGCGCGCTGCCCGGCAAAAGGTGTACCCTGGCTGGCCGATATCAAAGGATAAGTCATTAAAAACTGTCAGACGGCGCACCGAGTGACGTTTGAAAGCTATTTGTACTAATCGTATGACATGCACGCTGTCGGCGTCACTCTATTGACATCTCAAAGGCGGCTCGAAGCTGTCAAGATTAATGAAAGGCCACGATCGATAGGCCGGACTCAGTCGTGGACGCCCCTTTGTTGCAACCGGTTGCATTGTCATCGTGCAACATTGTTCAAATAATACTTACTCACGACCAAGTGCGGAGGCGGCGCGGCCGCGGCGGCCATGGATTCCCTGTTGGCGTGAAGCGAAGCGGGTCGGCGGTCCGGCCGTCAGCGCCGCGCCGCGCGAGACGTGACCCCGGGCCGGAGGTCGACCGTGACGGCTGCCCGGCCGCGTGGGACGCCGCACCGTGCCGCACGAAAAAAGAACCGAGGCGTCGCTTCTGATCACCAATTATTGTCGTTTTCCTTCACCCTTCTCGGCGATTTTTACGTGGGCTTTTTACGCCGGATAATGACTCGTAATTACGAGCAGTCGCTGTCACGAAAGCCCACTGCCTGTCGCTCAGCTGGCTTCTTGATCGACAGTCTACCTGTTTAACAAAACCTATACATGACTGACAAAATTTCTCTATTGATTCTTTTTCGCCCGTACGGCGTTTTTGTGAGGGCCATAATTACAGACCAGCTTCTTACCCCGGCGCTTCAAGTTGACGGTCCCGGCGTCGGTAGACAGGCACGAACCCGCGCCAGTCCTGCCACGTCGATCACACATCGGCTAAGTATAGTAATTTGGACCATCAAAGCCGTTGCCAGATTTGCATGGCATATCATCATGTCACACCACGCGAAGCCATTCCACCGCGCGGCGGTCGCCGGAAGGGTTGGCGTCGGCTGCCGTCAGAGCGGCGGCCGCGCCGCACCGGAGTTCGACGCGCCGTTTTTGGCCGTTTTTGCCGGGATTCGGCGGCGAAAAATGGTCACGTTTCTATGGTTACGGCTGCCAGCAGCGGCCGCCGCCGCGCCCGGCCGGCCGCGCTCGTGAGCATTTTTGTCGCCGCCGAGCGCGGCGCCTCTCAGGGAGACGTGATCCGTCTGGCGCGCAACGCGCCGCGCGTGCACGGACAAAAATGGCGCCATTGTGGCCGTCCGGTAATTGGCCGGTCCGATGCGTCCGTACGGATGGACGCGGCCGCTCGGTCCCGCCGCCGCCGCCGCCGCCGCCGCCGCCGCCGCCGCTGCCGCCGATGACGCCGATGCCACCGCTGCTGACGCCACCGCCGCCGACACCGACGCGTTTGCGTGCCGCGCTCATGCCTATTTATTTCGCTACCTGATTTTGTATTTGCGCTGGAGAGATTTGTGATTGAATACTCACCTACATATCCCTGAGCGGCAGGCTGGCGTCGCCTCTGACCGTGTCGAACCCTCTGTTCTCTCTGGGTGTGGCGCTAGTCGCGTGGCACACGCGGCGTCCGCTTGTTTTCGTTATTAGTTCAAGTGCCAACATTGTATGGACAAAGTACAACCCTATTCTAGCCTCCAAGGCGGTTTTTACTCTTCGGATATCGTTGTTGGTGCATGTGAGCCAGAACGGCCGGGCGCCCGGCACTGGCCTTTCCTGTGTGTCTAGTGTTGTTATCGTGAACCCCATTGGCTGTTCTGTAGCGGGCGGCGGGCAGTGCTGCCGCGCCGCCTAACAAACTCAAAACAGCCGGCGCAGGTGTACGGCCGGCCGCTGCCGTCGCTGGCCGGCGGGTCGCTGCCGGCCGGGGCGGGTCGGCGCCGGCCGCCGGGCCTTCGTCGGGACCGATGTCGCGTCGTCCCAGCCACGCCCACGTCCACGTCTGGACCTGAACCCCACCCCACCCGCCATGACGCCTATATCTTGGTTCATCCCCCCCCCCCCCCGCTCTCAGACGTCAGTCGTCACCCGGGTCCGACGCACCCTGTCAACTGGCAGGTGATCCTCCCACACACACATACACGCGCACACTCACGCATCCATACCTGCAGTGCTTAGTAGGAGCAATGCCATGTGCGGTGTTCAGGTATTTATTTGTGGACCCTGTTGTCCGTCTCTTCCACTCAAAATATTGTACATACGATACAAATAAAACTACTTGCTGGAGAATATATTTGTGGTGGATCCAACAAGACGCCGAGCAAGTGACGGGAAAGGCGACAGGAGGAGGAGGTGACACACTCAGAGGGGCGGTGTGATGGCGTCCCCGTTCCGGAACCGGAGCTCAGCCAAAGCTGACGCACTCAGAGGGGCGGTGTGATGGCGTCCCCGTTCCGGCACCAGAGCTCAGCCAAAGCCGACACACTCGGAGGGGCGGTGTGATGACGTCCCCTGCGCCGGCACCAGAGCTCAGCCAAAGCTGACGCACTCGGAGGGGCGGTGTGATGACGTCCCCTGCGCCGGCACCAGAGCTCAGCCAAAGCCGACACATTCGGAGGGGCGGTGTGATGACGTCCCCTGCGCCGGCACTATGACTCAGCCAAAGCTGACACACTCGGAGGGGCGGTGTGATGACGTCCCCTGCGCCGGCACCAGAGCTCAGCCACAACGCGGCCGCCGAGTCTTCGCTGGGCGCGCCACCGACACGCCCGCTGGCGACAGCTCAGCGTAACGCGGCCCGGGCGGGGGGGGGGGGGCGGACGGCGGGCGCTAGAGATGTCACAGCTCCACGCGGGGCCGAACAGCGAGCGGTAATTGACGATGGTTCGGCACCTCAGGCGCTGGTCGCTCGGTGAGCGGCGGCTCGCAGCCGCGCTGCGCTGGTTTGATTGGCTGGCACCTCGGGAAACGCCAATTTCTTTCCAGTGGACCAGCGAGTTCACGCCGTGGAGGCTTACGTGTTTGTGTGGAACGGTGCTCTCCAGCCAGCAGTTGTGTAGTCACGTGCATTGTACGGGGTTCGCTGCCATGGCAAATGCGGCGATTGACCATTAAGGCCAGGTGCTGTCTTAGACCTGGCAAGGCCAATGCCGCAACAGCCGATGGAGACGATCTTTCAGTTTATGTTGCATGACGCTCTCGCGTTCTTTTTTGATAATTATTGATCAGCAGAACATGCAGAGAACGCTGAGCGCTGATGAACGTGAACGTGATGCATCAGCACATGAGAACATTGCATACGCGGCCGAGGTTCCCCATAAAGCACTCTGAAACTGCAGAACGTTCTACTGATGTGATTGATTCTATTTGTGGTCGCACAAGTCACGTTTAAGCCGTAACTCTCTTTTCAGTGCTTAGCTGGAGATATCACAGCGTCCTGAGAGACGGATCAACTGCATTTGCGAGGTCTTTCGCATAAAGGCGTCACAGTTTCGACATTTTAGCACAAAACTTTGCAGTAGATACTGGTAATGCAGAATAACGCATCGTACGGTGCAAATGCACGCAATCAGGACATTCCAGGCGTGTTGAAACGATTTTGTTTTTCGTGAAAAAACGTTCACCTAATGTCGTTTCACTGAGCTGCACGTTTCGGCAGCACGAAGTCCGACCATGGCGTAATGGCCGTGCCACCCAGTGCCCCTTCGACCGGTCGATGTCACTCGAGCGAAAACAAATGTGGCTGCTACCGGCAGCATATCAAAGCGCTCACCAAAAATGAAGTACAAACACAGAAGAATGCCCTCCACTGTCTCGACACCATATGTCATGTTCCCATGCTGTATGGGAGACAGAGCATAGATGTTACACGCGTGAGCTGTTATAGTTTATCATAAAACTGGAGCTCGGTCGCGGTAAAGGCGTGGTCATGCTTTGCACAGCCATATAATGAGTGCACCGTTCTTCGCCTTGCCCTACTTTTAGGCCGCTATCGCTGCTGCTGTAGCTGTTGCAGATAAAAACGTTTTCTAGACACTGAGTAACGTCATAATGTCAGCACGCTTTCGATTAGTCGCGATATCAAGTTTGATGTATTGTTGGATGTGATAGCCTACCGAAACCTTTCGTAATTATTTCGGGTTTGGCAGATAAAGTTTACGTCAAAGGTTCTTCGCAAGTATTCGTGCCTGAAGGTGACATGGGCGGGTTGTGGTAAGCTGTTGTGTAGCTACAGAGCTGTGAGGGGAAGATCGGTAAAAACTAACTGTCATTCTCCAAACGAAGGTAGTATACGCCATGCAGGTATGAATGAATCAGCAGGAGCCGGTCGCCTGCACTAGCACGCAATCGTGCATGTCCCGTTAATTTGTCAAAAACGCATCCCTTAAACCATGCCACAGGTAAACGTGCATACGAACTTCTGCTCTCGGCCAAAGCCATTAGTTTGAACACACAACGAAAGTACCCCATGCCGAATCGTGAGGAGTGTATATATCTAGTCTTACATGGTTCCCGCCAGTTGATCGCTTCTGTGCTTACTTATTATAGTAGTGTTTCCGTGACCGAATGCAGCGCAACGTTCGGAAACAAGTCTTAACCAACAACCTTCTCTGGTATCGGGTATGCTGTTATCCAAAACTGCCGTCATATTTAGTTCACCTTTTTGAGCCGCGTCAATTCTACATGTGTTCATTGAACGTGGGTTTTAAGTACGGAATATCACGTTTGAACCACATAAACACAATGTTTTACTGAAAGATATATCGCTGGAAGCTAAGAAACTGTTACGCCGCTAAACTGGCGCCCTCTAAAACTGCGCATCGGCTTCTTTTGTTTCCGCATAATGCATCGAAAGAATGGTCTGTGTGAGGTGTCCTTTAACAAGCCAGTAAATAAGAGCCGAGATCATCTCTGCGCTGATCAACCCAAAATGTTTTCTCATGCGGTCCAACTCATAGAAATAGACGCAGGGTCGATAGTTACATGCGAGATTCTTAACAACATGGCTTTTTTCTTCAATACCTTTGTACCTTATCTACACCCCTATCTCTTACAGTGAACACTAAACATTACCAAACCTGAGATGAGGTTTCCTGCCATAAAGGCATCGCAAGTCTTCCACCACGCATGCTCCGTGTGCGGCGATAGGCACAAGTGCCTGATAGGCGGCCCTGCTACCTATGGGGACTGACGTGAACATGCACTCTCATGCGATGCGTTTAAAGGGCAGCAATCGCTTATTAAACTATGTTGTGTTAGAGAACAATGCTGAAATGAGGCTTCATGAAGAGAAAATGTGATTAAAAGCAAGCGAATCATCCGCAAGGCATATGTACAGAAACCTGATGAAATATTTCATAAATGCGCCGGCCATACGAGCCCGATATTATCATTCCCTTAGGTGCGTAAGCAGGGATTCACACTTGGAAGGAAGGGGGGCACAGTGCAAAAGCTTGCACTAAAAATAAAGTTTAACGCATCGCAGATTTGCGAGATTTCTTGCGTGGTGTACAACGATATCAGACGTCGTCGATCTAGTTCTTTTCACGTGTCTACCTCAAAGTCGTAACCGCCAGCGTTGATCCACGCACGTACCGAAAATATGTCTTAAATGTGAGGAGGGAGGAGGCATGTTTCCTCGATACTGTTACGTGATTACGCCAATACTTGCAGCAAACGCGATCCTTCCGAGCCACATGCCAGCTCGTGTTTTCTGCAGAAACGGGGTTTTGTCGTTTTTTGTCGTTTTTTTCGTCGCTTTTCACACAAGACAGAGGGCTCCAATAGTTTTAAAACGGCTGTTTTCATGCATCGCCATTGGCCTAACGTAGAAACAACAAATTTTGTGCGGGCCCGGACCATTTGAAAGGCATGCAAAGTGCCTTAGCCAATAGTCTCTGCACAGAGACTTCACGATCGGCGGCTTGCTTCAGTGGTATTCCCCACCCTTTGTTCGCCGTTCCACAGGAACAGAGTCGACGACTGGCGGCTGCCCTTTGCTGCTGCGGTGATTCAGGGACCTCCGGCGCAGCACCAGCCCGTCAGCGCCCTCCAGCGCCTCGGCCCCAGCTGCTCTGGCTGTCGCGCATCTCCGGCTGCGCCAGTCACCGTTTGGCGGAGTTTGCTCTTACCTGCTCCCAGCTTCACTGCGGTTGTAGCCGCTGGGCCTCACAGCTTACTGGCCTCCTCATTAGGGCCTTTCCTCCAATGCACGCGCCTGGCTTCAGCGATAACCACCCTTCCCATCAGGCCCTGGCGGCATAACCATCGCTCCCACCCGACCACGCGGCCGTATCACTCCGTGGTGATTTGCATAATTTTCATATTTCTGCCGATTCGGTGCGGTGACAGGTGATGAACTGCCTGTCAGGGGCTCTGCGCTCACCAGCGCCATGGCTGGCTCCCTGCAGGCTGGGTGCAGACGAACAGGAAGGGGAGTGCGGCGAGACGTGCAGCCGTCCGACGACGCGGCTCGTCCACTGAGGGGTTGTCGTGCGCCTGGGAAGCCCGAGTCTCGACGGGCGGGCTAATTTCAGAGGATGGATTGAAGACCAGAACGGGAGGTGACGCTCGGTTACTCCTAAATACTGGGTTACCTGAGTGAGATTGCAAAAATGCGCCATATGTCTAAGCGGTGCTAAGCGGCAGACCTGGAATGCAAATCTAGGGAATCTTCCGGACTGTGTCTGAATGACTACAAGAAGAGGGGGGGGGAGCACTCAACTGCGGCGTCGGCTTGCTAGAACGTAACTTTTTCCTAAACGTTAGCTTGCTGCCCGCCCCGCCCTAGGAATCCAGCCCACAAAAGCCTGTAGCTTTCTTTTGCTTTTAGTATAGCTCCTGCCAGCTAGGGACATAACCCGCAAAAGTCCGCTGTGCTACTGTGCTGTCACGGCATTTAGAGCACGGGTATAAAGATAAGCGCAATCTATATTTGTGAAAAGTTTGCCTATACATGAAGTGTGCGTGAAATATGCTATAAGTAGTGCACAACTTTGGTTGTCTTATACCAATGGTGGGGCCGAGAGAGCAGACATAAAAGCAATTGGGCTATGAAATTTTTAAAATGTCGAATGATATCATAAACACGGTGATGCCGGTTTCCAACATGAGACGAGGAAAAGGTGAGAGAAATTTAAGTCGGACCGCTTACCGAGCGTGCCTTAGGTGTCGCCCTTTGTACCTTATCTCAATAAACCATGGGCGTGGTCTTATAAAATAGTCAGCATCTACTTTGTGCTGAGTATTTGAAATCGGGGAAATTCCATCAGTTCATTACATTGGGGCCACCACGCATAATATATAGACCTCAAAAAATGAGGGTATTTTTATGCGACACCTCTGCTGAAATTTGAAATTTACACTCCAGTTTCGCTTCAGAACCACCATCAACCATCATTTGTGGAAGTACGTTCAAAAAGTATCTTCAGTGATGGAAAATAACAAGTTAACTCCAAAAGCGTGTTAAATCGACTTTGGCCGACTTCAGCTTTCGAAACTATATCGAATGTCTGATGTCATATGCTGAACCAGAATGCTTGACTCGGACAGACCTGTCTGCAGATATCGGAAGAGACGGCAGAGGCAAACAGAACCAAAATCTTTACGAGACATACCTACGTTGACAACTTGGTGAAAATCTCAGTACGGGTAAAAAATATCGAACGCAAGAGAGCCGTTTTGTGCCCGAAAATTGTATGTTCTTGCGTGCATCCAAACCAACGCTAATATCAGTAGACCAAACTATGATACCATTAATCAGATTTCGACAAATGTCACGCATGCGACCGATTTAAGACTGTTGGTTGTGTCGACCAGTGGCCGAGGCTAGGATAACAAAAGAAGCACAGTTTTCGCTCACATCAATGATCATCGATGCTAATTCTGATGCATGGTTTGTGTAAAGAGATCGAAAATTTCAGTGTATCCGAACATCACAATAGCCAAGCACAATGTGTCGCTGTGTTTATAGAAAAGACATGCCTGACTGTGGCCCAATAAAGTCGGGCAAAGTTTTGAAAATTTTGATATTTATTCTTGACTTTTTCGGTAGGATGTTTGCATGCTATTGTTCAATAACCTAGTCTCCTGGCGTACCTTGTCCACAGCGGGCTTTTTATCACTGTAGCCCTTGCTCTACAAGTCAAAGTATGATCTTTTTCATAATTGTTTTGTGTGGTAGTGCATTCCGATTTCTGGATAGTTTTTACTATAAGTACTAGCAAAAGAGGCATCAATTGTTTCTTTTCAGAAATTAGCCTGCTCGTCAGGTCTGGGCCACAACCCAGCCAAAAGCCCACTTGTTATCGGCAGGTCAGATGGGGAGAGTTGAAAAGTCGCGTCGTTTGCGCAACCTGCCTGTTTCAGGATAGAGTTTTGGGTGTTTGGAGCAGACCCCTTTTGGGAAGTCATAACCGTGTCAGGGCTATGGGATGAGCGAGAGTAGATAATGGTGGGGTAGACCTGGGGTCACACACACCTGGGGTCCATCCGCCGAGACTTCGCCCTCACATGGATCCCTACGCGTCATGCGCTCGGCGCTCGGACGGAACCCCCGCCGGGTGGTGCTCATGCCCACCCATGGCTGCCGCATGCAGCCTGCCCCGGACAAACGGGGCGTCGCGAGGATGCAGGATAAAGCGAGGAAGAGGATGTCAGGGTGTTGTTCTCTGTTGGATCGGGCGGATGCGCTGGGACGCGGTACGAGTTCTAGCAGTCGCACACGAGTGAAGAGCAGGTCACGATCTGAGCTGTGGTGAGCGATTGGGCAAGCTTTCCGCAAGCTCCCTGCTTTAAGACACGGATGGTGATGCACAGCCTGCTCTGGCATGCTTTCAAAAATGTTGGCTTTGCTTCCAAGGCTGAGACGCCAAACATTCCACTAATGACGAGACAGAGAAACTTTTGGTTCTTTTGTGATCGTAAGGTTTCTTTTGTCTTTTTACGGCATATGAAAACAAATCTTCAATACAAGAAGGTCGTCACACGGCCCGCAAGCTGTGTTGCACCTGAACCGGACAATTTGTCATTAGAAGACGTAAACCGGCGTTGTAACGCATTGCGCAATATCACCTCACCTTGACTTAGTACCAATGGAAGCAACAGTGCAGTAGTTTCAGCCGGATGTCCGTCATAGACGATGAAATTTCGCCACTCTTTGCCCCATCTCCCCCCCCCCCCACAGGTCACACGCCTGCAGCAAGGAGTGAGTGCACCGGGCAGTCTGTGATCTATGCGACGTGACACTGAAATACAGGGCAGGCAAGCACCTCAGATTCACGCCCTTTGGCTGAACTCTACCTCAATTTGATCAAGCCAACCGACCGCAACTTAGTCCATCTCACTAAAACTGCGCTGATGTGTGCGTTCTGGATGTATGATGGTGCACATTTCCTCTAATGCCCCATAAAAGCAGACACATTCCCCTAATAAATCATCTCAATCGTCATTGCCGGGCGTGGGATTCACTTACGCACGCGGCGACCGGCGCCAAATCGAGACTCGGCCCGGGATTCACGGCCTGCCGGCGGCGAGGCGTGACAGCCGATCAGGGCGGCCCGTCATTGACCAAGCGGCGCCGCTTCGGAACCGTCGCCAGACTGCAGTGATCTTCGGACGGAGCGCAGCCGTCGTCCGGGGCGGCCGGCAAACGGCCGTCTTTTTTTCCCCGGTGAGCTACGGCCCATCAGGACTGACCATTTCAGTTTTGACGGGGTACATTTCGCTGACGGATGTGTTTTCCGCCGTCAAAAGCAGGCCCTAAATTTTATACCCGGAATGAGTGCGATCTATCAGAGGAATGGCCGTTCGTCCTCACATTAAATTAACAACCTATTTCTTTTTGTTTTACGCGGGCGTTTGGCAGTTAGCGTCCGGCCATCAGAACGAAATGTCACGGGTGTCTATGGCGGAAATGCAAACGCGCGGACTGAGTGTGGTGTACAAATGTGGGGGCCGGCTGTGTCCGCGGGGTGTAATGACGCCTGATGAGTACTGCTGGTAGATGAGTACCACCGGCAGATGAGTACCACTGGCAGATAAGTACCACTGGCAGATGAGTGCTACTGACAGATTAGAACCACTAGCAGGTGAGTGCCAGTTTCAGATAAGCGCTACCAACAGATGAGTACCACTGGCGGATGAGTACCATTGACAGATGAGTACTACTGACAGGTTAGAACCACTGGCAGGTGAGTACCAGTTTCGGAAAAGCGCTACCAAAAGATGGGTACCACTAACAGATGAGTACTACTGCCATTTGAACATAGCTGGCAGATGAGTACCACTGGCAGATAAGTGTCGGTGGCAGATGGGTACCACGGGAAAATGAGTACGATCGACAGATGGGTACCGCTGGCAGATGTGTACCACTGGTAGATGAGAACTTCCTGCAGATGATAAGAGTTTTTTTTGTGCGAAGTGTCGTGGTACAATAAACTCTACTGATTCTTGTAGCTCAAAAGTGACGTTAAGGAAAAGAGGACGGGACCATAGATGTGTCGAACACACGGTGATCTAGCCCCTAGAATGGCAGGACTACCCGTATCATATGTTTTTAAGATGAAGAGTGCCAGTTGAAAAACTTTGTGTTGAGACATTTCGGTCCGTAGAAAAGGGCTACATGTACGGCGTTAGCCAGCAATTGGGACCCCAGCTTGTGTTGAAAACGTTAAATTTGGTGAAAGCCGAGAGCTTATACTCTAGTCCACTGCCAGTTTTTCTGCAGCTGTCTAAAAACGGACTGGCCATGAATTTCGAACTTAAACCACTGTGTTCGTAAAATCGCTTGACTGATGCTTATTCGCATGACTGAGCGGTGAGTTATTATGCTGTAGACCTTCGCATCGTGAATATTCGCACGCGTTTCGTGTATATTCATGTCTCTAATATTTGATATAACAATGCCCGTAAACATAAAGAGCGTCTCAGATGCGTTCGTAGCGGCTTACGCTCATTCATACCTCATGTTCGAAAGCCCAAGGGCTTATATCACAGACGTCCGCATTGCAGGTTTTCGTAGAAGCGAGTGCTGCACTCGTGAGATGGGTGTTAGAATAGAGGTTTAAAGACGAGAACATGTGTAGCTCTCCCTGCCTCTCTTTTGATAGGAAGAAAGCTTAGTTCTGGAGCTAGTTCGTGTTTATGAAAAAATACCCTCTTTAAGGTTGACAAGTGACAGGACCTGCAGATTGCAGCATACGCTGTCGAGATGATAGAAGACAAGGCTAAGCACACTCGCTTCCTGACTGCCCAGCTACATGCATATATATATATATATATATATATATATATATATATATATATATATATATATGTATATATCAGAAAAAACGATGAAAGCTATGTCTGCACTCATGGATGAATTCATGGTGAGTTACGCCTCGTAAGAAGAAGCTTATCATTTACAATTGGGCATCGGGGCAATGACAACTAACGCACCGAACGACGACTTACACAAAGGCTCGCCGCAGTTTTCAATTATTAGCAGAGTTTGAATACAGTCGGATAATTCTCTTGCTGGCTTGCACGGCCATTCGATTTTTAAATCATAGCTTTTACTTGTGACGATTAGGATTGCGAGAAAAGTTCAGTATTATCATATGTCCCAATGACCGCTTGGTGTTTTCGTTTAACCAGCACCACCTGTTGTAGCAAATGTATGTTGAAAGCCAAAGTTAGTCTGTTAGTACATTCCAAACAGAAAGATCGTGGTATTTTTTGTAAGTACATCTGATATGTATGGCACCTACCATATCACATTTTGAACCCATTTCAACCCTTTGCGTTGGTGCTGTATCGGAGAGATGGACAATGATCTTATACACGCGAGCATCAATCGAATCGTGCCGTAATCTGAACATCGAGTTTTCCTACAAACACATCGCATCTGTCAAAAATTATCTATAAAAACATTTCATCATCGATTCTACCGGACGGGTATTTGGGCTGCAGGCCGATAGCACCGGCGTAAACATAATTACCAAAAAAAGATGGGACGATTTTAGTTGTGAACAGTTTTGTGATGGTTTATGAGAAATGATAGAGAATAACGATGTGATGAGTTCAGAACATGTAAGCATACGTCCCCGATGATGTGTCAGAAATATGGGTAGCAACAGAGTATGCAACAGATAAACTTGTGTCAAATAATCTGGAATTATGCTAAATGCGTATGACGGCTGAAAATATTTGAAAGCCTCACGCGATAAAAACCGTTTCTTGCACTACGATCCACAGATCGACTTTAAACACTGTGGTCAAGGTGGCACAGGCAAGCGGCAAGAAACGAATGCTTGACCCAGTCCGTAACCAGCTGAGGTATGTACACTCGGATTAGCATAGCTGAAAATTTCTTCATACTTTCAGTTATGGGTGTAACCACCATCGAAAAAGCATGCCCGATGCCCCTCATGTTTTCTCTAACTTTGATTTTTTCCTCTATCTTGCTTATGCAATGCACGTGTTTCACATGTTTTTCATTTCCAAATACCAGTTTTGGGATTGGTTTTTCCCCAAGATCCTAATTTAGTGGTTTGCATCCTAATTTGTCCAGGTCTCAAATACGTGGCACGCCCATGCTTAAAGACACAGAAAACGGTATTTAAAACATCGGGTACTTTTCCGTCGGGCTTCGTTTTGCATTGGTACGGTTTTTTAATGATGTGAGCATGCTCGTACAATTGTAGCGTTTGATGCGTGAAATATAAGGTGTAACAATTGTAAGCAAATAGGTGAAAGTAGTGCAGATGTGCTTTCCTACAAACCCAAGCAAACTAACATAGATTCAAGTTGCCGTAATTTTTTAAGCCCACAAAGCTGACCAGCCCGTGCCGACAACGGTCAGTTTCAATTTGCTTCAAGGTTGTTGACAATTGCTATTCTATGGTTATAGACCCGACGGACGTCAAAATAGTGACTTCACCTTTTTAGATACTGAGACCACCGGCATAAATAACCAAATTACCAGCATAACTAACCGAGGTAGTTCACGAGCTTTAAAACCACAAACCACCAGTATGAGCCCCTGGCTCATTCAACGTGGTAGATCGTGAGCTTCAAGTTGCCCTGTTCCCAGTAATAAGTGTGCTCTGAGGCCACGAATGTATTTTTAGGTTTTACTTACTCTGGTTTTTAGGTCTTACTTACGAGTTGCAGAATATCACAGTGGTATTGCAAGAAATTGCTTGTTTGTAGAGATTAGAACACGGCGAATTACGTGGTACGGTAGACAGCTGATGTAGCGTTTATGCCGAAGCGGAACTAAGTTCCAGCAAGCGTATCATCTGAGGCCTATTTTTGCTAACCTCATATCGCAAATTAAATTAAAGTAGATGACTTTGGACTAGTTATGCCACCATATGCGGCCAAGTGAGCTTGGTCCTATTTAAGTCGTCGGTGCTAAGTTATATTGTGCCTCCTCTAATCAGCTATTCTATGGCGCACAGGGCCTGATGTGATGGCCCGACCCTAACTATCTCGGCCATTCCTGCAACCTATGTTCCCCGTTTGGCCGAGAGGGTAAGGCGTTCTCACCGCTCGCAGGCCACTGACATTATGACAATGGCAAGAGTCTGGATCAGCCAGCTTCACTGGCCCTGGCTCCACGCGTGGCCACATATGAGCGGAACTATACGGACGCAGCGGCGGCGCCGGCGTCCTGCGGCGTCTCGTGCCGGGCTGGGGCGGCGGCGGAGCCCATCCGGGCCACTGGCTGGCGTCGCCGCTGTCAACAGCAGCTGCAGCTGGGTCGTGTCAACACCACGCCCACTGTCCCCGCGTCGAGACTCGCGGCGTGGACGCGGTGACTCATGGGACGGCGAGTCACTCTGCGGCGAGACTCACCAGCAGCCATCTGATGCGGAGCTGTCAGCTCCTCACGGCCGGGTCATTGAGTCATTGCAGTCGCCCATGCGGTGTCGTAATTTCCAGCAGGTGCGCCTGACGGCAGTGAGCCTCGACCCTGTACGGAAATACATGGAATGCTTGAGAAGTACCCAGTTGATTCATTGCCCAATGCATCCCGCAAGCCTGCAATTACGGGAGAAATGCCCCTCATATGCACGCCGGTGGGAACGATAAACAATCGGCAGGCGCGTACCAAAGGCTAATATTTGAAATTAATTATGGCCTGATATTATCCGCAGTAATGATGCCGCGCGTCAGGCAGCGTGTCCACGGTTCGCACATATAGCATGCATCACGGTCCATTACGGAGCTACAACGGGCGGTGGCTTGCCAGTTGGCCGGCTGGCAGCGCGCCGCCCGCACACTGACCGGCGCCGCAGCAGCTGCCGGTGCAGCCATCCCCCCCCCCCCCTCGTCCCATGCGGCAAATAGGACCGACGCGAGACGGGTCACCAGGCGCAATGGCGACGTGTGATGGCGCGGTGACACGTGTTTGGAGGGGCACCCGTGCATGCAGCCGTTTTTGCCTCTTAACGTGGCGCTTGCATACGAGTAGTACGTGCTCCCATATCGGTCGTAATATTTCAACTTCACCTAAGCTGCGGCGTCAACAATAAACCTGATGTCATGCATCAACAAGCATATTTTCTGGGTCACGAAAGCTGGTGCGGTCTACTGCAACTGGAATTGGCCAAACCGGTCAGTCGGCTTCAGAGGCATGGAGCGAGTAAAAGTCACCCGATAATTCGGATGTGCTAAATCACCAGCCAGTGCTGGGTCGAGCTGTGTTTTTGCATTTACCGTGTCTGGGGTAAGTTTTCTGCATGATATTAGCAAATTCACTTACGAACGATTATCTGCTACCTCATCCAATGATGAGTTCTGATAAGACAAAAGAGGACGTACCTGCATGCCACATGATGCCATCCACCGGGAACATTACCTACCACCGCCATACCGGATCTGAAGCTGATCTACTGATCTACTGCTGATCTACTGATCCACCGGGCGGATTCACCTTTAATAAGGTTCGTTTTTTTTGTAAACAGTAATACAACATGTCTATCCCATCATACTTAACCGACCACCAGCAACGTCCTGCAAAGTGCCTCCACTGCAGCAGAAATTTGTCACCAACGCCCATGATCACAGAGCGAACTGAAAAGTCCTCTCCGTCCTCTCCACCGTACCTGACACACGCAAACTTTGGTCTCAGCGCTCCAACACAGATACTGATAAATGATGAAAAAATATTACCTAGCGGTCTATCCATCATCGGAAGTCCATTTATCAGCGTGTCTGTCATTAGTTTCCCCAATTTTACGCGGAGAGTCTGGTCGCGCCACATATGTCGACAGGTGAGGTAAGTGCGCCGCAATGGTCTCATTCGCGCGGACAATCAACAGGGCGATGGACATTCGCTTCCTGAAGAGGTCCGCCTGTGTGTGAATCCGCTGTCGAAAGTTGACACCAGCTTTATCGTTTGGGCCACAACAATGAGCGGGCTGAGGGTGGGTTGTGTCATAATGGGCCTCGCGAACTTGGCACACGCCTTTCCGAAGGGCAACGACCATGGTCGACAAGCGGTATACAAAGAAATACACTGAACGTCACACAGCTCATGTAAACGCAATGCGCGTGAGTTTATTTCATACTGTATTGTATAAGTTCCAAAACACAATATGCATGCTGTTCTTCTTGAGGCCTACTTTGCCAATATATATATATATATATATATATATATATATATATATATATATATATATATATATATATATGCATATATATATATATATACATATATAACCGATGTTATTTCTGGATAGTCACGACTTCAAGATCTGCAGCCCATACATCACATCATGAAGACGACACCTAAGGGCACACATAGTGAGGACAGTCATGCATGCCTGCGCTTCAATGAAGTTGAGCTGCAACAGCCGGTAGTGCCCCAGCCACAACCGGGGTGTGTCGCTACCGTGTCTATGGTGTCCGAGTCTCCGTGCCCGAAGCATTGCATTAGGTGTCCCAATCGCTGCGCAGTGCACACCAAATGAGAGGTGTCCTGCTTTAAGGCTAGTGGCATATGTGCGTATGGTCTTTGTTATATTTACCATGTTTTTATCAATGACATTTTGGAAAGACAACAAACAGACAAGTGACCGCCACTTATCTACCTTGTGTTGGGAATGCTTGTTCATGAGCACGTCACATAAGCAATACAAATCCCAAGCCCCTAGTTTTTCGATGCTGTGCTGAGCTCTTGTACTGAAAATAAGCGACTTACAATATTTTTAGTTTTAGCTTGGCTTAGAACGCATCGCTGACAAGCATTATTAGCAAAGGCACCGCGCATCTCGAATTGATGCACCCATCTGTACGATGCACCAGCAATTGGTGGATCCAGCATCCATTTGTGCAGCGGCCACGTGCTGATTTTTTCAAACACAAAGAGATATGGGGTATGTATACCACAACTGGCCACCAGTAACCAGTCCAGCATGTAGGTATGCATACCACCACTGGCCACCAGTGATCCAGTGACCAGTGCCCCAGTCACCACCAGTGACCAGCATGTGATTAACTGTTTATCACTGTTACTGTACGTCAGTGTAACTGTCAATCATTGGTGCTTTACAATGCACTCAGCTTCCAATGGTAGATAACGTTGTGTGCTTTTCACCCTGGCAGAAAGGGCGGTCGCCGCGGATAATCGGGCCCCGTCGCTGTCATGTCATTGCTGAACAGTCATGACTAACCGGTCTGCAGCCCATCCCTCACATCATGAAGACGACACCGAAGGGCACACATGGTGAGACCAGTTCGGTGGGCCTGTGCGCGTCTGAAGCTGCGATGCGACAGCCTGTGCCGTCCTATCCACCACCCGCGAGTGTCGGTACCGCGTCCGTGTCGTTCCTCGGGTTTCTCAGAAGCGTGGCTAACCATACACTACTGGCACTTCTAACTACTACACTACTGGCACTACACTACTGGCACTTCTACCCGTCGTCAGGTGTACTTCCGATTGCCTGTGGTTACAACCGCGGCTGACATGGGAGTGCCATGTGTGCCGTACCCACATGGCATGCATCTGGTGGTGCCCCGTGGGGCGGATGGTACCGCCACGGCCGGCAGCGGCCGGCTGTACCGCCACGGCCGACAGTGGCTGTCTGTACCGTCACGGCCGACAGTGGCTGCCTGTACCGTCACGGCCGACAGTGGCTGGCTGTACCGTCACGGCCGACAGTGGCTGGCTGTACCGTCACGGCCGACAGTGGCTGACTGTACCGCCACGGCCGACAGTGGCTGGCTATACCGCCACGGCCGACAGTGGCTGGCTGTACCGCCACGGCCGACAGTGGCCGGCTGTACCGTCACACTCGGCAGCTGTGCGCCCCGTCCGCTCGTCATCGGACGTATTTGTCAACGGCCGAACAGCGCCATGCGGAACAATAAATAACACAATTTGAGTAGAAAATATCTATTTATCAGCGGTGACACCGTATCATTTGGCGGCGCGATGAAACCAAACCACTGGACGGCCATTAGTCAGGTGCGGTGTCGTCGGCCGCGTTGATACGGCTCGACCCCGTGTAAGGTCAGCGGGACCATAACGGGCTGCGAGGTGACCACCTGAGTAGAGCAAAAAAAGAAAAACGGATAAGAGAGATGGTGATGGAGAGATGATGATGATGATGATGGAGAGAGAGGTGGTGGCAGGCAGAGAGGAGGAAGGCGACAGAATGGCGACAATGACATGACGAGAATGACAGAAGGCGAGGGAATGTGTTTGACGACAGCACGGTGATGAGATCTCACCAACACCAAAGCTTTTCTTTACAATCATAGATTGTATCTATCTTGAAAAGGTGCAAGATATTATGGCGAATGTGATGCATCGTCATTTCATTTCGCGAGAATCTACCGTTGGCTGGTGCAATGTTGTCATACCAGGAAATGCCTCGTTCATTCTTTATGACGAGCCATAGCTGCTAGCCCTGGACGTCCGGAGGGCCGGACCTTCAGAACATGGAATCCGACGCGGGCCCGAGCTTGGGGGGATATTTACGATTTTAAGGTGCTTCTGCCCATACCACTCCCAGAAGCGGAATGAACATACCGTTGAGCTGAGTAGTTTATCATCATTCCCGTGGCGAAGTCCAGGCCTCAAGGAGAGTGCGTACGGTTCCTCAACGCCAACACGATGCTTTCCATTCAACCCCATATATATATATATATATATATATATATATATATATATATATATATATATATACGTATATACTATATATATATATATATATATATGTATATAAACATATATGATAACGTTGACATAGGCAATATGCTACTGATCTGTCCATGCACCGGGGCAGGGGCATTAAGCTCAGGGAAATATTGCCCATTCACTCAGGCTATGTGTGGCTGTTGGCCTGTGCCCACGCCAGTCTCGAGTTGCACGCTGGTGCCCACGTTACAACGCCTGTGGTCATGCCACGTCTCCACGCCCCTGTCACGGCTGCGGCTGGCTGTGTGGCAAGATCTGCCATGCTTGTATCTGAATCAGTGCCACGTCTGAGCCTGGCTCGTGTCGTATTCATGACCAGACGTGTTTTTTGTTGTTGTTGCAATGTCTGTTTCCTTACGATTTCCCGCGACACATGTCGCTTATCTGGCAACACAGCATAACACTGTGACACTGACACATACTGAATTCGCTGTGTCCATGAAGAATTCTAGCGCACCCGCGCCATGTCTTTGTCGGTGTCGCACCATGTCTGTATCAGTGTCGCGCCATGTCCGTGTCAGTGTCGCACGATGTCTGTGTCAGTGTCACGCCATGTCTATGTAAGTGTTGCGCCATGTCTGTACCAGTGCTGCGCCATGTTTGCGTCAGTGTCGCGTCATGTCTGTGTCAGTGTCGCACCACGCCTGTGTCAGTGTCGCGCCACGGCCCAGCGGGTGAGTCAGACAGCAGCGCGGCAGCCGGACAGCGCCATTTTTGTCGAGCGCGCGCTCGATGTCGCCCGCCCGCCCGCGGAAGAGCCTCGTTCCTCAGAAGAGACCATCGCTGGTGATTGACGAGCGCGGTTTTCGACTGACCCATCGGCCGGGATCCTCCAGCTTTGAGACATGGCAGCGTCCTTTAAAGGAGCGCCGGTCGTCATGGGTGATCAGATACGTCTGGTTCAGTTTCACCAGATGATTTACACGGCGCTCGCGCGGAGTATGCTCCGCCGGCGGTCGCGGCGGCAGTGTGCGGTCGTCAGCCGGCAGCAGTAAAACGGCCGGCCTGAGCACGGATACGCCGCATTCGGTTTAACTGCGCGATGGAATGCACATTTTATACCTGACAACGATGTGGCTTGTGAGGATAAAGAACATCAGGTGTCAGCATGTCTAGTGAGAACTTCAATCATAACCTACTCAGTGTTTTACATTCAGTTTTGATGAGTGGCGGTGCAGCTTTTGTGAAGACAAAGAAAGGGACTTTGTGTATCACGTATTTTGAAACCAATGACTGAACTTAAGACACTCAATGAGGACATACGATTTCGATATACGAGAAGATTGGCAATCTCAAGCGGGCGAGATATCCTAAAGTCATCATATCAAAGTGTCTTTACATTTCGATCAGAAATCACTACTCGTTTCGCTGGTGCTCCGAGGTTGCATCAAGATCAGCAGCACACCAGGAACCAAACTCCCAGTCACATCGAGTCTTTCTTACGCGATGTCACCGTATGCGTTCTCTGTTTACAAGCATCGCATCGCCTGTGAAAGCATCGCCTCGCCCCTACCTCGCCTCGCCTCGCCTCGCTTATGAGATGTGCACGGTTCAGCCTGTTATGGACCGATCCCCTTCCGCCTTGACCAGCTTCCCTTCGTTAAAGGTGGAACCAGCCTATGTAGCTGACGTGTAGGTACAGATACCGTTACAGCCCCTATACACACTCGTGTCATCTATATTGAATAGCTCGCTGATCGCATAATTCATTTTGTGAAACCACAAGGAAGTGCGCAAAATGCATATAACAATGAAAACGTATAGGCCCCAGCGCCTGTTATACCAGTGTTCAACGACATCTGGTATTTTACAGATCAATCATTACCACCATGCACCTGAAGTAACATCATTAATGCTCAAACACCAGCAGCTTAACGTTTTCCTTAATCACATCGAGGATAAAGTACTGCGTTTTTTACAGATCTATGACAAGCAACCATCACGCTCGTCGGTTGTGATAAATACGGAATCAACTGCTCATAAAAGCTTGCTGCGATGGGCTAAAAAAAAAAATTGGGATCGCTGTTAATCTTTGGCAGATGGTGCTGGCAACCTTTGGCAGATAACTCAAATCGCGCTTATAAAGAAAGTTTACAAAAAGCTTCCCAGGTTTCGTCAATCGGATCAAAACATAACCGAACTGCTAGGCTGTAATGATTGCCACAGACAGGCATGACGCCGGGTGCAGGGAGACACAAAAAACAAGCAATAAGCCGTGCAGGGGCCAGAAGCCCGAGCAGGACGACATTCCGCATGCTTTTGACGTTTCCTTCGGCCTCGCTTCGTCTTTGTACGGATGAACAGGTCCACAGTTTTCATCTTTCGATTGCTGGGCACAACATTTATTGGTCGCGCTGTTGCTGTTGTGGATGAGGGCGAAAAGCCTCCCGAGATGAAGCGTCCGTCTCTGAACTTCAGTACCGTCGCGGTTCCGTATCGTGCAGAACTCTGGTCTAAATGAGGTTCGGCGCTAAGCATTGGTGGGGAAAGACAGCCTTAGCGTGGATTAGAAGACGATTCACTTTTGCATGGTGTTCGTTTGCTTGGTTAATATCAAATCTAAAAAGAAAAAAATTAAGTTCAGGAGCCGTTGATGCATTCCCAATCACGACCTTTCGATCTACGTCCTGCGTCAGCTCTAGCATCCTACAACAAGTGAAGCATCGCGAAAACAAGCTACTAAGCCCTTTATCGTGGGAAGCGGAGCCTTTGCGCTGCAACGCCGGGGGCCACTTCATTGAAGGGGGTGTTCCACATCTGTATGGGGTTCTAAACTGAAATAGCCACCCTCAGGACCACTCGGTGCAGACCATAGGCCTGCCCTTCTCAAGGCACAAACTCATCTAGTTTCTGAGCTACACCTCCGCGAAGATGTCGGGCTATTTTGGAGACTATTTCAAGGTCACCCAGAAATCGATGACGTCATTTTAGTGTCATTCAAATGTTGCCATTCCGTTAACCATGCGGGGATTTAGGTTAAGAAAAATATAATTGTCAAGTCGTTCACATCTGGCGTTCGTGAGCACGATATCCAGACATAACGACCGTCAATTTGGCTGTCATTGTTGTGAAAAGTACGACGACATAATTAGGCAAATTTTAAGCACATTTGAGAGGAACATTATCTGCTAGCCTCGTTCCTTGCAGAAAACGAGGAGACATATTCATCTCTCCTTTCTCCCGACTATTCTACGATGAATAAGGATAGCGGTAGCGTCTTATCTGTACGATGACGTAATCAAATAATGGCGATTCAAACAGCATGTTTACTTAACGGAGAAATCGTATTGCTTAGAACATTTTTGTCCACCTCAAAGGATACCAATAGTTAAAAGGAAACTTATTTCATATCAGATGCTTGCGTCATTATCTTCAAATGTGGAACATTACCCTTAATGGGACTGTTCCACATTTATATGGGATTATGAACTGAAATAGCCATCTTGAATGACCTTTCGGTGCTGTTCATAGCCCTGTCCTTCTAAAGACATAAGCCCCTCTAGTTTCTGAGCTACACATCCGCAAAAATGGGGAAACGTATATCGGGACAGTATTTCAAAGTCATCTTGGCATTCGTGACGTCATAACAACGTCATTCAACTCCTGTCATTCCATGAGCTATGCGTGGATCAAAGCCAAGGAAAATGTAATTGTCGAGGCGTTCAAATCTGGCGTTTGTGAGCGTGCTTTTCAAATATAACGGACGTCCATTGGCTCTCGATTAATGCTGTGCAAGCTACGATAATGTCAGCAAACCATGACGTATTAAGAAGCATATTCACTATACGGGAATTGCTGCTGTCTAGAGCAGCCTTTTTCCACATAAAAATTATACCAATAGTGGCAAGTGAGCTTGCTTCATCATCTCTGATGCTTGCTTCAATTGTGAAACATTCCCTCGAACACAGTCTGGGCGCGGCGGCCGCAGTTGGATGCTGCTGGAGTCGGCCAGGCTCTGTGGTTTTTCAGTATGTCCGGTGCGCTGTTACCCAGGCCCTGCCTAAACGCGTAGTTACTCGCGACAATATCCTAGCCATGGCTGACATAGCTGTTTTTTCATAGATATCCGCAAGCAAGACAGTGACTTCTTGGACTACTTGGTTAACCCGCCTGGCTGGGTGCTGCAGATCTGACGATGGGTGTATGCAATGCAGGCGCTTAAAAAGTCGTATGTACGTGGCAAACAGTACGGAACTAACGGCACATGTACATGCATCTTGGCAAATTTGCGTGCCATTTTCACGCCAAAGACATTGATAACCTCAGGTTCTTGACAGGGATTGGGAGTTCGGTTATTTTCATTCATTCAAACGGTTGAGCCTACCCAAAAACCGTTCCGAGGCTAATGCATAGAAAGTTGCCAGGGTATTCAGTCTCGGTTCCTGCCAACAGCGATGTTGTCTTGATGTTCAGTCTGCCAACTGCCAACAGCTTTTGGGACCGCTAGCAGGCCAGTAAGATGGAGCATGAATAGGGAGGCGTGCACGTAGCCTTTGCGTGCTGGGCCTCGGCCATAAAGGGACGTTCCAACACATTTGGATCCTTACCATGCCCATCACTGCCTTGAAATGCAATGCTTGATTATGCATTAATACAAGGAATGACAACGGCAAGATGCAGGGGCACGGGTTTACAAAACGAATTGGGGGGGGGGGGGGTGACTTAGCAGTGAAAATGAGCAGATCTACCTCCAAAATAACCAACAAATGGCTTTCTCCACGGACTTTATCCGCTTCCTTTTTAAAGTTGGCGGGGGAGGGGCTGGAGTCCAAGTTTTGGGAGGGGTTCGAGCCCGGACTGAAAAGGATAGAGATTATTCTTATTCTAAAGCAGATTTAATCGTAAACAAATGTGGAAACAGCGTCTATCGCCAGTCAGATCTGGAATTTCGGCTCAGTGTTTCTAACCTCAGTTGGTTTACGAAGCTTTCAAACAGCCTAGATTGCTGATCCTTGTATTACTAGAGCTCATTGGCGGACTCGCGGGGGGGGGGAGGGAGGGAAGCACGCCCCCTCCTTGTGTCCCGAAATGGGTAGGCTCAAAAGGGATCGATAATCTGCTGAATAGACGGAGGTTTTTCAACACCAACTGCAAAAATTGGACGTCTTTGGGCCTCCAGGTGATCAAGAGCAGCACAAGCGAAAGTGAAGTACTCATGAGCAGACAAGGCTCATCTTTCTCTGATTGAGAGGGTGGTAGTTAGGGACGTTTTAGGGTTTATTACACTGACCAGGGGTCTTACGCTGTTCCTGGGGATCCTTAATGTCAGCATGCTGGGTCAATCTGATCGCCGATAAGCCTTTCACGTTGCTCTCGATTTATTTCTATTTGCTCGAAGGGCCTCACGCTGTTGTCGTAGTCGTACATGCTAACCTGTCAGGATACTCTTGATCGATCAAGGGTCGTGCACGACTTCTCCCCATCCGCCCTAAAGGCTCTGTACGCTATTACCGGAGATCCATATGCTAATCTGCCGGTGTATTCTCACTTGCCCAGGGATCCTTCGCACTGGTCTCGCGTTCTTTCCACTAGCTCAGGGAGGCCCGTGCTGTTGCTGGGGCCATATATCAGCGCACCGACGCACTCGGTGCTCAGGGTCCCTCTCCGTAAGTCTAGGGCTCTTTCCATCGAATCACATTTGCGGAGGGCCATGCACTTTTGCTAGTGCCCTTTCTGTTAGCCTGCCCGGGTACTTTGATCGCACATGGATCCGCCACATTTGTCGTGGACAGCTTCATATTTGCTTGGACGACCTTTGTCGAGGTCTTGTGAGCTCATCTACCGAGGCACTCTCGATCGCTCATTGGCATCAATTCATGTATAATGGTCTCTTGCTCCATACGATGAATGACCTCACTTTGCTGACGAAAGTTTCACATGCACCAGCACTTCCTTTACTCATGGGGTCTTGTCTGGTGGGGTATATGGGTCTGGCTAGATTAATTCATGTACACAAGCTTCTGCCTTAGCTGCGTATGTTTCGATGCATTTTTACGCGCAATTGCCTGAGATCAATCTACGCCCTGCCGACGTGGTATATGCCATTTTTGTTCGTGATGGAATTTGTGACACCCATCACACTTGTGCATCACTTCCTAGCAAAGTTTGAGTGCTAGCATATTTTGCACTCCGTGATTTCAGTCAGAAAAAATTCTGCATTAGCCATTTGCCGGTAGCATGATCACAACATCGACTCGTTGACTAGCCGCAACAACCTTGGGATCGAGTGTTGTGCTTGATTTTGGCGATGTTTATCACTTTTTCCCTCATCTTGCCATATCCTCTCCAAAATTTTAGCCTCAAAATGGCAGGATCCACCACGATCCGTAGAAAACGAACGCGTGTTTTGTAGTACATACATAACTCGCCCAGTTTTCTAGGGCCGTGCACAGCAGGATGGGTTTTCGTATAAGAATAGCTCATATGAGAATATCAAAATTGTATTATCAGAATCCGACGATTTCTTTGGAGGGGATCCCAAACGGCAGGTGGCCTACAACGTTGCGCGGCTACCCCCTTGACATAATTCTTAGTTCGCCGCTGCCATGGCACCTTTTTATCATGACTGGGGTGTTCTCTCAGTCGTGACAGCGGCCTGCTCGTAGTTACGAAAGAATCCCCCTCCTGGCTCATAGAGAGGCACCTTGCGTTACTGCATCATCACATCTCCGTCGTGAGGGCCATGCACAGCGAATAAGGGTCCCTTGGCTGAAGAGGTCCATATGGCCCGAGTTGGCCCCTCCCTGGCTATGGCACTGTTTTAGTTGCAATGCGTTATGCAGGTGTAGTATAATAATATTACACCCGCACATAGTAAATAATAAGCTGAGTGCATTAAACCAGTGGTTTGACCCTCTCAGTTTCAATTATCACATCAGCCTGCATGTAGGTATGCTAAAAGAATATGATGTCACACGAATTTAAGTCCTTTGCTTATGACTAGAATGGACATATTTGTTACAATAATTAGCACTACAGCTGTAAAGTTCTTGATGCTTCCCCTTTTGAATACCTACTTTATTGTGATATTACTTAGACGCGGCAGCTTCCTGTCGGCTCAGTGGTCTAGGGGTATGATTCCTGCTTTGGGTGCAGGAGGTCCCGGGTTCAAATCCCGGCTGAGCCCTTTTGGTTTCTGGACGTTTGTGTATTGGTTATCGGACGTAGTGACTGTGTACTTACATATCAGCGATGGTGTTATCATGGTCACGAAGACATCGCCTGTCACAACCACGGTGCTTCTCGCTGGACTGCTCGACAGTTACGGCAGAGGCGCGGCATTTGTGATGGCGGCGACTGAAACGGTTCGAATGATTTCTGTCCAGATATAATAACAGACCAGTGGGTGGCTGCTGGAGCGATACAATATCACATCACTTCGCACTTCACGGTCGACCGTTTGTCTCTATGGCCCATGTTCTCATTCCGCTCAATTCTCAGCGGTACCTTTCACCTTGTTGGGCCATTCGGCAATCACAGGTGTCGACATGCGGAGGGAGGCACAGCCTACCACTGCGCCACTTCCACACTGGATGTGGGTGTCCGGGCATCAATGTTGGAGAAGTGACTGCACATTTACTCTTGAGAACACTGGAAACCGCAGAGAGTTTCGGCTGACACGAGGAAGACAAAAAGCAAATGAACCTTCTAAATTTACACTCAGCAGTAGAGGCAGAAGAAAACATTCTTATTCTACACCTTTAGAGCTATATGAGGGTGTACACTCGTGCCCCTGGAGCGCGTTTCCGCCCCTTTATCCGATCGATTACATACGGGCATATAGTTCAGTGAATATATGTTCAAACTTAAAATGCAGGTAGATGCATGAAACAAGAAATTAAAAGACGTGTGATTTTGCAATTGGCAAATAGATCACGTAAGCAATTTTGCGCACCCCCGACAAGCTGCAGTGAGGCGTCGCCCAGGGTCTGAGTTTTCAGTGATTTTTAAAAGTTGCACCATACCTCTCCCCAGTTTCGAAATCCTGCACACGCCGCTGGGTGTGTGTGCCCGGCCTGGCAGCCGGGCTGGAACGCCTCCCTCACTGCAACGCTGCATGATTACACCTCGTCTGCAATACCCAGACCCGTTCATGCAATAAAGCAGTCATGCACATTCTCCACATTACAGCTTTGCAAGTATGTGTCTTATACCAGCCGTGTCTCGTAAACGCGTCTTCAATACCACCCTGCTGTGATACAGCATGGACGAAGTTTTCCCGGTCGCCCGGGGCAGGCGCTACCGGCGCGAAATGTCACCTCACCTCACATGGTAGCAGGGGTGTAATTTACCATTCACTTGGGGGGAGGGGGCTTCACCATCCCCCCCCCCCCCAATCCGGGCTTCAGCTCCTCATTTTGGGAAGAAAGCGGGTCAAATCTGGGGAGAAACCTGTTTTTTGGCATATTTTTGGGGTAGGTTGGGTCATTTTTCACTGTTCGGCCTGCCCAACTCGCCCAGTGAAGCCACGCCCCTGTATGTCAGTGGCGGGAGTCGCTGGCTCCGCGGCGCGAGTGGCCACAGGTCGCAGCCCGGTGTCACGTGACAGCTCCAGGGCCGCTCAAGGGGCGACATGACATCGTCACGGCCAGAACAGTTCATTGCGGTGGCCGTCGTCAAACACAGGTGACTGACTCTTCGGCTCTCCCTCGACTCTATTGACACAGGTGTTTTTTTTTTCGTCAGAAGAGGGAAAGGTAAGTTGTCGCTTATCCATCTGTGCATCACACTTCAGTATCGTCAGTGGTGGAACCAGTTCCTTAGCATCACGTGCCCAAGACGTAATCATGTGTTTGGAAGTAGAGGGAAGGGAGAATGCAAAGTATAGCGCTGTTGTCTCTTTGTCTTTTTTCTTACAGGCAGCGAGCCAGTGCTTCACTTTGGTTCATTTTTGGGCCTGTGACAGCAAAACCTCTGAGGAGATTAAGGAGTGTTTGGCGAAGAGTGTGGCGAAGTTTACACGCATGCTTACTTAACCTTACTTTTTACCCTACTTTTTGGCTTACTTCACTCACTGTTTGCAGCCAGCGCCACGAAGTTGTTGTTGCTGTTTTCCATAGGATCGGAGGACCGCAGCTGTTCAGCTGCTCCCCACCCCCGCTGTTACGGTTTGCGGATGGTCCGAGCCCGGTCCACCTCTCCGTAAGCATGCGTTTTCACTGTAAAAGCAGCGGCGGCACGCGGCTGCCCGGCCCTGATGGCCGGTAGAAATGGCGTCCACGCGTCGCGGGTAGTCATCAACAAACCCGATAGCCACCTGGAAACCACCCATTATCGACCATTAACCACGCACCGTCTGTTCAACACCACTGACGACCAGAGCAGGAGGACCTTTCGGCAAACAGTGTTCCCGCCGGGGCGTCGCTCCGTCCGTGCGCGGTCGGTGCTGATGTGTAGCCGCAGCTTCAGCGAGAGCGCTCGTGAAGGCGCATGCGCTGCGGTGCTGACAATGCGTGTGCGGCCACCCCGACGCGGCGGTACCAACAGGTCTGACTTAGAGACGGCGGTCAAGTGGGGGACATCATACCAGCCTGGGCCGCAGCGTCACCCACCGTCGTCCGACTCAGCCCGCCCATGGGTCGCACATGCGACCCCGGCGTGTCCGGTGCAGAGTTCTCCGGCGCTGGGCTTCCGCGGGTGGTCCTCCGCGCCTCCGGCCGCGCCGGTGGCGCCACCTGCTCGGACGGGCAGGACGGCCCGGCTCCCCACGGCGCCGGCTCCGGCCGCGGCTCCCGTCCGGCGCCGAGCCCGGTCCGGACGGGATAATTTGTCGGTGTGCTGGACGCGCCTAACTTACCGACGCGTCACGGGTGTCACGAAAAAACACGATAAATCACGGACGGGGCGGGACGCAGCAACGGCGCCACATTCCTTATTAGATTGATCCGAAATTTATCTGTCCGGCTCTTCCCACTTTCCAGCGAGTGCGTCCTTTATAGGCCGATAAACAAGCGATGGATTCTACAAACAATGACCGGCGTGGTCAGCTAGTTCGTGCCGAGCCGGGACCAGTAACAAGCTGGCAGAGTATCAGGAGCGGACATACCCGGGACCGGTGGCCCGGCGAGGTGCCAGGGGCACTACATTACGCCAATGAAGGAATGTAAATGACAGGGAGTGCTCAGCCAGCGGTTGCAAAGTTACTTCACAACCTGCTGGAAGCAGAGGAGAGGAAAACAACGTTCGAACACAGTTGAACACAACAGAACACAAAGCACAGTTGAGCCCGTCGTGTTGCAAATCATGCAACAGGTTGGGTGAGGCACGATAGCTGGCTCCGTCATGCGCCAGGCCTGTCCGGCCCGACTCAACTCCCCTCAGTCCGCACGCGTCATCCCCTGTCGTAACGGCCGCCACGTCACAGGACAGACGGCACCGCGCGACACGGCGGCGCGGAGCCGGTCGTAACGTGTCGGCGGGACGCGCCGTACCTCAGGGCGGGGCTGGACGCGCGTTATCTCGGACGGCCAGCCCCGGCGACGGCTTCTGCCTGAGCGGCGCGGCCGAGTTACGAGCGGCATGGCCAGCGGTCAGGCGTCGGGCCGGCCGGAAGGTGGGGGCGGTGCACGTGCGGCACGGCCGCCGCCGGCCGGGGCTCCGCAAACACTGCAGACTGTTGTCTCGGTGAGAGATGACTAAGATGTGCACAGGCGAGATTGCAGGATAACCGCGTTCTGACTTAGTGCAAGAGGTCAGCCTAAGTTGTTGTGGCCCGCAATCACTGCTATAGTTGGGCGGCGTGCAATCCCCCCTCCCCCTTAGACAAAGCACGTACGGACTCTGCTGCCAGGCACTACTCATACACGGCAACAGTAAGCTCTTTGTTAGGGCGCCACAGCTGGGATTGAGACTGGGACTGAGACTTAAGTAATAACCTGCTGTTTCGGCACATGGGGGGAGGGGGGGGGGGGCAGACGTCAGTCGGCTGTCGGCGTTCATCACTCTCCTGACGGCGGGCCAGGGCACATGGCTATTTATGTATCCATGCTCGCCTACATGGATAAGGGCATGTGCTCACCCAGTTTGAGCGACTTGCCGTCACGCCATGTAAATTCAGTGAACTCACAAATCGATGAGACGGCAGGTGCAAGTCTCGGAACAGAATCCTCGGCTCTCGAGACGTTGAAATGCTTGCACCTGATCCCCGAACACGTTATGGCGTAGTCATGGGCAGGAGTGGATTCCCATGTTAAAATGTGACAGGGTGTAATTATCGCTGCTAGATGCATGGAGGCTAGGCGTTTCACAACAATGATGAAAAGCGGCGCCGCCCGTCATGTGAGTCCTGGTTAATCGAAACACGAGTTTAATACCAAGCCATACGGAACATGCGATCATATATTTGTCCGGAGGTGGCCCGGAAACGTGAGCGGTACCTCCGAGAGGAATGTACGAGTACTTGTGTGAATAATTATGTGCTGTTCTGAGGAGGACGCATCGCCCCGAGCGGGACCCATTGTAAATGGACACTTCAGGCCCGTTCACACCTCGCGCGCTGACTGCAGAAACCGCTGCAGGTTCTGCGGTCAGTCCGCTGCTGCGGATTGCAGGTGCCGCTAGAGGTGCCACCCAATGGTCCGCAAACCGCGGGTAAGAAGAGCTCAAAGGCGGCATGTCTCTAGTCCGCAACGCCTGACCACCGCAGAGTCTGTTGTGCGTTCTGCAGACTTGAGCTGCTGTGGACTGGAGATTAAAGCACTTAACGGATTGAATTTTCAGCATCCGCTCCAGTCCAGTCCGACTAGTTTAGATGCAATCCACCCGCCAATCCACTTTTTCCACTTTTTTTTTTACTCAATCCGGTCCGGTCCAATTTACCATACAAAGTTATCAAATTGAAACCGTGCCAATCTGCATTCACAAGGACTTTTTAAATTTTAACGGCAAATTTGTTTCATCTTCTCAAGTGTAAGATATCTGGTAATTTACACTGGAAAAGCATACATTAAGTTGCCATAAACCAGTTGGTGTTAAGATACTCAACAAAGATTCTTGCCTGTTGGGAATGCAACTTTACATGAAGATCCGAACAAACAACTCCCCTCATATTATTCACTATATCACAGTTCTTTTGGATAATGTTTCACAAGTATCTCCATTGCAGCGGCCAAAACTGCTTCTAGTTTCATTAAGCTGCAGGCTTGAGCACATACGCATTTTAAAATCCTAGGTTAGATGCAACATGCCTACACATGCTTCTCGACAGCTTCAGAGGCACCCAGTTCACAAGCGCAGGACGACACTCATCAAGTACGCCTTCTGAATACCGAAAACGACTATCTCACCTCATATATGATACTCCAGGTATGTATTTTTTCTCGGACGCACCAACAGATGAAACAACCTCAACTGCGACCATTGCTTCCGGCCAGATTACCGGCTGCTTCAAAATAATAATCCACGCGTGCGACTGTCCACTGGCAGGCTTCTGCCCCACATGCTCTTTAATCTAAAAGAATGAAACAAATGCGCCGTTTTTGAGCCCCATTGCTAAAATGCCAGGTACCACCAAACCTCCTTTTTTTGCTCACACTGGAAAAATACGGAAGCTTTTTTATTATTTGTACTCGTGCATCGCACAGATGGTATCAAGCCGCATACACACAGTCAAAAACAAATGTCACTTTGAATATTGACAGTAGTAGGTCACTTTGTACCTCTTGTTTCGATTTCAGCACGCGTAAAGAGGTGCCACAAATACTTTAATAGATGGCGCAGCGTTTAAGTCAATCAGCTCGTGCGCCGTGAGTGCCTCAGGTGCAAATATAGAATCCCATCCTCACAAAACACGGAGCGAGAGTTAGGCACTTGTCACTCATCATCCGACCCCTGTCATGACCGCTGGCGCTTTGACATCTCACCATCATACCAGCCACTTGCCCAGGGCCCTCGTGATCGCACAGGCTTCTCCAAATCATGTCAAATCTTCATGTGAGGTATAAATGGACGGATAGAGTGACATGTTCACCTACGTTGATTTCCTGACTTTCTGTGTAAAGTGTCTTGGGTCTTCTAAATCATTGCAGGAGAATCACAGGCATGCAAATGCATCGATAGCGTTCGTACTAAGTGCCAAAGTTTTTTGCTGAATGCAGAGTATCAACATCATAATGTCATGATAAGGAAGACCATTAAACCACTAGATATTGTAGTTACTTTTGAAGAATGGAAGCTTTAGTTTTTCATAGCAACAGATATGAGTGTCACTCATTCATATCAATTTTTCGATGCGTTCTGTTAATAAGGAAACTTTGTGTGGAATATGTAGGTTGATTTAATTGCGATGTAGTCTGTGCATTGTTTATGATTCAAAGTAACGCTTTTTAGGTTTAAAGGCTCATTTCTAAGTTAATGTCTTCAGTGAGCATTTCAGGGGCTATATGGTGATAATTTTCACTTTGTTGGTTTTCAATCAGCTTAATCAGTGCGATCTGAAAAATTAAAAATCCGGTCCGGTCCTCATCTATGTTTAAATCGCAATTTCTGAACCCGTCCCATCCGGCCCGCGGACTGATCCGCAATCCGTGGATTGACCCGATCTGTGTCGTGTTCTACTGGAGCCACAGTTTTTGAGCTCTTATGCCGGCTGTTTGTGGCTTAATGTGACGTCTCTAGACCGCAGCAGCTGACTGGCTGCGGAAGTCTGTAACGGATTCTGCAGCCAGTTCGAGAGATGTGAACGAACTCCTCATGTAAATACAGTCTGCTGCACTGAACTGAATACCTGGATTGGAAATATCCAAAATATCTTGGATCAAAGCATCAGTAAAATATTACCAACGCAAAATTATTATGGCTTTAAAACGTCAGGACATACCAGGTTTTGAACCCCAGCAATGCAGCAAAACGGTAAGATCGCCTTTCTGGGCAGGGCTTGTTTCATCCCACAGCACCGAAACATTATGGGAACTGTACCGTATTGCAGATGTCAGCAGTGCTCGGGTTTCAGAAGGGCCCACGCTGGGAGGGAGGACATGGGACAACTTTGCGTGTACATATTTCATCAGCAAGGCGTCTTATATGACGTTTGAGTTGTGCTGCATTAACCGATATTGATGTTTTTGTCAATAGAAGAAACCAAGCATAGGCGAATGGAACCAAATGCCTCCGAAATCACGGCAATGTGTCCTTGTATCACTGATATCTGTATTTCATGCGAACTCAACAGTGGAAAATGTTCCACGATTCTGCGCTCATGCGATAATTCACAGACACCATTGCTCGAAAATTGGTTGGAAACGGGTACTGGGAACCCCGTCATTTCGGCTGGACAAACTATAAATTTACATCGCTTCACCTTTGCATAAATCTTGTTAAAGGAACTGACAATAAACATGGGGCTATTGGTCATAGTTAATGGGGCTTTACGTCTGCATCGCTTTCATGACACTCTTCTGCTCACATGAATAAACTGTCAGTGACGAGTGTGTGAGGGTGTTTTTAATGAAATGTTATCCCATTCCCAGTAACATAATGGCGTTGCTATGGATCGGGACATGCCGAGGTGACCAGAGAGTCGTTGACGTTGCATTCATTCACACTGAAATTCGTTTCAGGTCTGCGTCCAGTACGTTGCCAAGACCTGATAATATTAATTATTACCAAAGGCCGGCGGAAACACGACGCGCTTCGGAGGGCGTTACCCGTTGCGCACAATGACCAACATTTTTGCGAATGGATTTTAAGACGTGTTTATAGACGACTAAATATGGCAAATGAAATACAGGCGAATGCAGACTACCGTTCAAATGGGGCTTGGGGCTGATCTTTGAACCAAATTGCAGAAACTGGCTCAATGCCCCGTATGCACAATTTTGTAATTCGATGATGTTACTCGAAAATGGTGCCTAGCAATAGATTGCAATTTTGAAAATCATCTCCCTGTAAATCCATGGACTTGCGCAGGATGAAACAGTTCAAAAATATACAGCCAGACACGCTGAAGGTATTTCCAAGTTGGTGTCGTCCAGATAACATTAACCTGGACATTCCAACCTGCACTAGAACAATTTCATTGCCTTAGAGGGAGCATACGACCTTTTTGTACTTGTCACATATTCATAGATCATACCCGTCCGACTTGGTCAATGACACCAGTTCACGTTTACGTTTGATGAAAATAACCACCGCATTCGCAGGGTGGCCTCACTGAACGGCCACTCCTAACAGAGCTCGCCGCAACGCCTGCTTCCAACAGACCGACTGCACTGAGCGCGAACACCATCATCATACCACGCACCCCTTCAGAGCGCGCGTTCAAACAACCCCAGCGGTGACGAGCTCAGCTGGAGCGTCCGCCCATCCAACTGGTCCTCATATCCGGCCACGTTTATCCCTCACGACCGTTTCAGACCGTGACCTTTCAGTGCCCGGACAGGAAACGGCCAGCAATCGGCCCGGCCCGCGGTCCCCGGCCGCCCACATTTCGTCACAGTTTGGCGGAAACCGCCGGCGCGCGCATAACTCATCGGCGTCAATATTGGAACCTTTCTTTATATTCTTACGTAAAATATGAAAGGCCATAATTTTCGGCCTTTCTATGGGCATATGGCAGTTTCTACCATCCGCTGGCGCATAAATCTGTCTTTGAGCATTATGAGAGGAAAAAAGCATCAATCAGCCAGCAGCCGCGCTGCCAGCTGGCCATGTCACGTGATTTAGAGCGCCGCGCCGAGATGACAAGCCGCCATCTTTGACGATTTGCCATAAATTCGCACATTTTATGGTATTAACTTGTCGACATAACTCGCACACTCGCGTCATTTGTGACACTGGCGGCATTATTTACGCGATATTTTAACGATTAGGATCATTGAGAATCAGGATCACGGGACGGCGCGGAGCTCGGGCATTCAGCTGGCGAATCACGTGATATATTTCACATGTCCCCGCCCCACGGCCGGCAATAATTCCTGCCGCGGCTCTACAGGACTGCGACGCAGAAACAGGGGACGACTGACGATGAACGACGGGACGGGGACGCCAACGGCAGGGAGGAAAAAGCACATGAGAACTGGTATCAATACAAACACAACGGACCTCGGGCATAGGAGAAGGTCCACAAACCGAAGTAAAAATATATCTAATACACGCACCGTAATCCACAGGTAGCTAAACTCACGCAATGCACGCAGCGTGTATTGAGCTTGGGTGGGAAAGTTGGGGAAGGATAGCTTGCACATAACTTGCACACATAACTTGCACACAGATGCATCCACAGACTACGTACCAGTGAAAGGCGCTTACAGTAGGTACATGGGCACCTACCGGGTGCCGGAGGTGTCCGGGTTGCCATTTTGGTATGCAGTAAGCGATCCATCGGTCCAGATCAAATCCGGGTAAGTTCCTTAGTGGTTGGAAAAGGAATACGTCTGGAAGCTGTGATATTCAGTTTTACATGAAAGTCATCAGTGCCAATGCATTTTTCGTTGCATTTTGTCTTGCCCGCGGTATTAGATCGCCTTGGCTAGACATTTCCATTTATTAAAATGGATAAAATTCATGGTATATACATTCATAGTGCACGTACCAAGGGGCGGATAACGGAGCGTCGCACATTATCACTGAAGTTCTGGTGAGCAGCCGGTACGCCAGCAAAGTCACGATTACTCCAAAATGAGAGGTAGAATGAGGAAAAGTTAAACGCTACAAACTTAAAGCTTTTCAAAGTACGCCGTGACTGCTGGCTGCACGGTGTAAGTTTGGCCACGCTGCATTATTGTTATCCAAGTCCAGCGTGGTGGTGGTGATGCAAGCAGTGTTGCCTTCTCCATTTTTAGCGACCGCAATGAAAATTATGGATTATGCCAGGGCATAGCATGATCGGAGTCTTAAAAGCGTGCAAGCGAATCGTAACAAAGTCCCTTAAGATTTACACCTCACAGGATAAACGCAAACGGAACTAGTTTTTTCAGATGTTGTTTCCAATTCCTTTTCACTCCAAATTCACCAATCCCATGACTAGGAAATAGTCTGGTCTTGGCCTTACCCAAGCTACACACTGCAAGGGCAAACAAGCTGCCATCGGGATCTGCTGCGCGAAATCGAGCAAGGATGCATACATGTCCTTAGAACACCACCTGTGGAAGCTGTCATTTAGCAGCAAGAAAGACACTGCATAGGCTGTCTGTCACTGTACTCCGTGCATAAACCACAATGAAAGGGTAAAAAGTCGACTTTTTGTGGCCTGTTCGGAAGTAACACGCAGAAGCTAACCAAACTCGGCACCAAGATGCAGACTGAGCCCTGTGGCTGGGGTCAGGTAAATTGTAGCGCACTCCTAGAAGCTGCGCGCTCTTAACCTGACTCAACCGCGCGCAACCATTTTGATGGTGTTTCAGCAACATCATGAATGTCATACGCACATCACGCACATGACGCCAACCTCGGCACTTGTTGGGAGTAAGCCATCACTCACATGCGCACCGGAAGTACGACAACACATGCAGCAAGCGTAATCCATCCTGGTGTAGTCGTAATAACAGTGCGAAAATCAGACCAAGCCATTTTAGAATTAGCGCTGCCCACGCCATGCCACTGCGCCAGGGGTGACGGGTTAGAAGAAGAAGACGAATGGTGAGAAAGACAAACAGGGCGGCACGAGAGGCACGTTGCTCGTTTTTCCTGTCGCCTTAATGCACATAATTGGAATTTCCACCTAATTTTATACCATGCGTCATCATTAGGGCGTCGGTCGCGTTTAGAGGCCACCTTCGTCGCGTCGCGAGTGCGCAGGCGCGCCGGCCCGGCCGACGGCGGCCATGATGGATGGACGCGTGATGGATGACGCCTTTTGTCGAATGCTCGGCCGAGCGGTCGTCTCCCACGCGGCGGCGCGCTATCGGCGCTGTCTAATCGGACGAGGTCACCCCATGTCAGACGCCCCCGGCAGTTGCACCTGTTTCCGCTTCGATGCGCGGTTGGAACGGGACACCGGGCGGACCGCAGCGCCGTCACCTGAAGCCCGCAGGCCTACCGGAGTCTGTACACAGCATGTGGTCATCGCTGTGCGCAAGCTGCCAGGCTATGCAGCGCGCAACGCTGGCTGTGAACTCCCTACGAGGCTCACACTGCCATAATCCTGCTGATGGTCATCGCTGGTTCGTGTACTGCTGGGCGCGCTTCCTGGGGAGGCGTCAAGTGGACGCACTCTGGAAATGAAACGAACTCGACTACACGTCTCTCGATTCGATACACTTATGGCCCGGACAAAGCGGTTAAAAAGCACGGTCTGTGGATGGCTGATGGGTTGCATACTGATGTTTGCTTTCCAGCCCATGTAGGTTGAAACTGAGTGAGCGTTCCCATGATGTGAAACATTTGTAAGCTGGGCTTCTTTGGGGTCTCAAAAGCCGACCCATGTGCACTCCTTCCATGAACATTCACAGCTTGTGTCAAATGTTGACTACCAATAAAGGCGCTCCACAACCAAACTAGTCATCAAAACCCGAAAATGTTGAGATGTCCAAAAAGACAGTACGTTTCCGAAAAAGAGGGCGGAGGAGATGCCATCGAAAGGGACGACGAGGGCGCTCTGCAAAAGCCAGAGCTGCTGTCGCGAAAAAACCGCCAACATCCATCCAAAATATCACCCAAGAAGTCTGCACCTCTCACACAACCTTACCGTAGATAATAGAAATGACCACAAAGTTCAAACCATGTTCCTGTAACGTAACTTTCCAGCAGGGACTGACAGAAGCCGATAAATAGCAGCAGACGACGTTAGTCAGCTGGCTGAAGACAAAGGCTGCAGTCGATCGTGGGTTCTGAACAGCATCTGGCTCAGCAACAAAGCTCCACCTGAACTGAGCCGTAAAAATCAAACTGCCGGATTTGTCCTCGGAGCTGTCAGTCAGCGATCTGGTGAGCTAGCTGCGTAACCCAAAGGTTACGCAGCCTGGCCCGCCTTTGGCTCCAGTAGCCTTATTGGCTCCGTTTTCTTCCGCAGTGCAGACGGCTTCAGGGCCACGGCCAACAAGGAGTGGGATGTCAGTGTGTTTGGGCGCTTCTTCCTGCGCTTGGAGCAAGGCCCGAGGAAAGAAGGGAGACCATCTAGTTCCATTATGATGGAGTGACTCCCCGCTTGCCAGTGAGGACCGCGACCTGACTAGAGAACCACTCCGGAGAGAACATCATCAGCCGAAAGGCGGACAATCCGTAGCCGGCTCACTCTCCGGGTCTGACCTCCACACATACATTTATCCATAGCGATTTTTGAAGTGGCATTACTGCAGAAGAGCCCACAGAGGCTCGGAGAGTTGAGTAGGGCCACCGGCCACGTGGTGCGTAAGATTACACCCGATGCGTGCGCCAGGGTTATCGGTGAGGTGGCATGGCGCGTGAACCTCTGCCTCCTTCGAAAACAGGGTCACCTGGTGCACGTGCCGTAAAGAGTTAGCTTATTGGTGGCCAAGTGTGAACGATGCATGATACAAATAATTGCTGTTTGGTGAATCTTTTGTACCTGCACATTTCGCAATGCGACAAATTATCTTTATGCCATAGACAGATTAAATCCAGACATGTTTTTCTTTCCACCCTGCATCATTGAGCGAAAACGATACATACTGAGATGAGCTTATACTGTAACCCAGTTTTCATTTTGTGAGCAGTTTATAAAAAATCTGTCTGGTATATAGTCTATGACTGTGATACCTATGACGCGGTAACAAAAAAAGTATGAGCACAAGACTGCTTGTAAAAGTGTTCCCCAGGCCCAGCCCAAGCCAGAGCTGGAGCCAGAAGAGAGTCAGAAGAGAGCCAGAAGAGAGTCTAAGCATGCTGGAAGTCCAGAGGCACGCTGCTGTCAGGCATAATGAAAAGAGTAATGTTATGTCTGCGAAACACATTACTGTCTAACAAGACAGCCAGAAGACCAGGACGGAACCATTTTGCCAAAAGCCAGCAATACTCTAATTTCTTTCCGTAAGTTGTGGACGCTTCTTTTGATCATTTCCTCACCCCCAATACCCCTTTTCAATCACCTATCGCTAACGTACTTGAGATGGCTGAACTACATTGGGATTGTTTCTTTAAAGCAAATGGAAACAAAACTGAGATTCGGAAGCTGCAAAGTGCTGAATATAGCAGACAGGCGCATAATCATTCCTATATAGCAAAGGAAACCAGATCTACTGAACGTTACCAAACCATGAGATGGGGGTTTTCAACTAGCTTGAGAGCAGGCAAAAACACACCTGACTCACCTAGCTGGCCCAACCGAGCCAGTCCGCTCTCGGGGACTTGGCAAAGTGAAAAGTGTGATCATAGCTGACAGGACAGCGGGGCTGGTCTGACCTCTCTGCCCTGACGCTCTCAGCAGGTGTTCCCTCGCCCGACCCGACAGTCGGAACCAGTCTGCCCTCGACTGAGACGCGACAGTCTTGGCCAGTCTCACCTCAGTCAGTCAGGAGGCCGCAGCAGCCGGTCTGATCTCCGTTGGCGCATCCGGGAAGCCGTGTTTATTCAGAGAAGCGCGGTTCCCAGCGTCGCTGACAGCTGCCGCACCTTTGTCTTCGTCATGTCCGTGCCGGCGCCGCTGACAAATTACTTCATTTTGGAAATTATAACTGGCAACGCTGTAAATCGTCACCTGGCAAGTGATGAGCCGCGAGTCCACGCCGACTAATGATTGTGTAACTCGAACGTCTAATGACGTTCCTCTCGATTTTTCACATTCGTAGCCTCCATTTTCGGCGGCGCTGATGAGTTATGTTGAACAAAGTACTACCTACGTCAAGTACCGGCTGATAAATTGTGACGCGCGCTTGGACGCAGACCGTAGCCGGCCGGCAGCCTTCGAGCGCCGGTCAAACTGTTCATTAATATGGGATGCACGGTCGCGCCGGGACGTGTCACGGGCCGGCTATTATCGGCTCGGCTACACCTCTCATTACACCTATTGTGTCTCGCGCCACGGACCGGCTTCTCATTTTGTTTTCAAGCCTTTGCCGGTTTCACATGATTCGGAAACCGGCGGTTTCGGCACGGCCCGCTACTGCTCGCGTTTTGGGATCATTCAGGGCGGTCAGTGGTCTTGACCGGGGTGGGAACACCGGAAGAGGTCGCTGGCAATCGCCACCTTTCAAACAGGGACCTGCGTGACCCAACACGGCCGTACCATAATGCGCCGCTATTGACTAACTTTCTAATTAACCTATTTCTCCTTGAAAGTGTGCATAAAATCACAATAACACGTAAATTAGTTTGAGAGTACAGAGTTATGACCCGCACCGAAATCGTTCGGTTTTAATCACGCTCTATCTCAGGTAAAAACTACACCATTCATGATGAACACATCCCATCACTTACATTCAGGTCCTCCCACCAATAACTTACGGTGCCAGTATCGTAAACAACACGGACTGGGCGTCAGTTGACCCGGCCTATCGATAGGTGGCCGTATTCTCACGTGCACGCTTCCCGGAGTCGCCGGCGGCGACTCTGCGGCGGCGTATTCACATACAATAACTCACTAAACGGTGGCCCGTGCAAAAGCCGCCGGTAAATCAGCGGATATAAGCCAATGAAGGAGCGGAGAGGTGCTCTCGGCCTTTGATTCATGCGGCGGTGTCGGGCGTCGGGCGGACGGATAAGCCGGAAAGGCATGAGCCCGGCCGTGGATGCAGTGAAATAGAGTGATTGCATCGCCGCACCATCAAGCGAGCGGGCGCAGCGCCGCGCCGCGGCCGGACGCAGTGAGCAATGTGCAGCTGGACGAGGCGGCGGCCGGCGCTGCTAAGGAGGGCAGGCGGCCCGCCGCATGCCTCCGATGCTGTCAGCTCGATGCTGGCGGGTGCCCAGCGGGTGCCGCGCTGCGGGTGACGGCTGAGCCATGGCTGGCCCCACCCGCAGTACCACTGATTGGGCTGTTCGGCGAGGGGCCGTGGATCAGTAGCGGGGTTGTTGGGGCGCGGCCATGGTACAGGGCTAGGGCTGTCTGGAGAGCGGCAGTGGGACATTGACAGGGCTGTCTGGGGTGCGGCAGTGGGGCTGTGACGGGGTTGTCTGGGGTGCGGCAGTGGGACATTGACAGGGCTGCCTGGGGTGAGGCAGTGGGACATTGACAGGGCTGTCCGGGGTGCGGCAGTGGGGCTGTGACGGGGCTGTCTAGGGTGCGGCAGTGGGACAGTGACGGGCTGTCTGAGGTACAGCAGTGTAGCTGTGACGGGGCTGTCTGGGGTGCGGCAGTGGGACATTGACAGGCCTGTCTGGGGTGCGGCAGTGGGACATTGACAGGGCTGTCTGGGGTGCAGCGGTGGGACAGTGACGGGGCTGTCTGGGGTGCGGCAGTGGGGCTGTGACGGGGCTGTCTGGGGTACAGCGGTGTAGCGGTGACGGGGTTGTCTGGGGTGCAGCAGTGGTGCTGTGGCACAGAAACTTGCGGCAGTGGTACAGTAACAGAGCCTGTGCATGTCGTGACTGCCTCGTCGTCGAGTACCCCAGCACGCCCCCTACAGCGGACCACTGGACTTGCTGCGGCGAAAACCAAGCGCTGCAGCCGCGTTATGGGACGACCACACCTCATGAGATGGCGCGATTGGCATCGCCGGACGTACAGAGCTCCGCACTAACGACCGGCCGCGCGAGTAATCACTTTATCTCGCGTGCTTATGCAGGCCATGGAAGTGGCAGCGTGCAGCGAATGTCTTGCTCTGTGCATGAACGGTCAATTACTATTAACAGCCGGCTGCGAACACGTGCACAATGGGGCGCCGGAGCGCGCCCGGCGGGACGCGGACGCCGTCCGGCCGCGTCTCGTCCGCGCGGACCGCGGTCAGCCAATCAGAGGCCTGCGTCGGACGGGTCATCTGGCCGCCCGCTCAGCCGAGAGGGAGCTGGGGACGCGAGGTCGGGTTCGCCGTGTGCGGCCCGCCATCAGCTGCAGGAGCGGCCGGCGCCGGTCCCGAACAGAGACGACCGAACGGGAACCGGTACAAGCTGGCACGAGCAAGCCGGCACAATGCATATGCTGTTCGGCGCAATTTGCAGAACATTGAAAAGTGTGCCTTGCATCCATGCCAGTTCAGCGACGCGCATACCTAATAAAGTTTCCACGTTCCTCGTTTATTTTTGACATCAGCAGCCCGCGGAACAAAATCGTGAAGCTTTCGTCTGTGCCCCGGCTGTTAAAACATTTCACATCAGTGAGCCACATATCTACTTACTTAAAGTAGAGTATGTTTTCCTTCTTGACGCATCATCGTTAACGGGACGTCTGATCTCTCAGCCATGCGCATCGTGACCCATATCGTTCAACACGCGCAGCGAGTTGGCGCGTACCCAGCCTACCTTCCGGGTCTTCCTGGCCGCCGTGGGCCTCCGAGACAGCTGGGCCCGGCTCCAATTCGGTGCATTCGATTCAGCACTCACCGCCGGCACCGCCTGACGGATGATTCCTGTGGTCTCCAACAGATGGCAGGGCGTGTCAGCGAGCCGTCACCCGTCGCCGCCTGACGAATGGTGGCCGCGGTCTCCGACAGATGGCAGTGGCCGCTGGCGGCAGTCGTCCCGTGTCGCTGTCGGAGCCGCGAGTGGTCGGACCTCTGTCGGCCACCCATCATGGGCCGAGTGACGCGCAATTAGCTGGCTGCTGCACCGGCGCCATTAATTCCCGACTGGGACAAATTTTCGCCGCGGGGCAGGGCCGACGCAGACGACGCAACCGACGGCCCACGGCCGCCATCAAAGACGGCGTCGGTCGAAGCGACCCGGGCAAACAAACAGCGACACGCCGGCTGTAAACGGTGCCCATGGGCGGTGCACTGTACGGGGTCGTGCATCAGCTTTAGCCGACGGGGCAACGGTACCGCCAGCCTCAAGGGCATTAACGTTATGTATTTGCTCCCTCCCCTTCCGCCGGCCAAGCGACTTAAGTTGGTGAAGCTATCTGGCCACAAGGAATTTTGAATGGGTGATAACTTGTAAATAATTGGTTCGCGAGGAAATAGCGTATGTGATAAGACAAGGAAAAAGGTATGTTTATTACGAATGCATGCTGAAAAAGGTTGGGCATATGGAACAAAAATATGTTAGTTGCGTACCCATTGCGGGTGTTGTGGCACCTTCAGGTGATTCAAATGGTAGGCTCCATTGCTGCTGTTCTGCCTCATGCTGCGGTATTTTTGAAAATATTTGCTCTCTTATATGCCCCAAGAAAGACGCACGCACCATACGTGTCTTTAAAATATGGCGAACATTAAGTAATAGTTTTTCGATGTTGTCAGCTGAACAAAGACGTTTAAACGGGCAATCCTATCGTTCTCCTGGTCCTTTTAGCGCTGAGAAATAGCCCTAGGAGCCACAATGTCGCCTCGTTTAAACAAAAGGAGCAGTTAAATTGCTCTTGAATGCTCTCCCATCGAACGTCATTGGCCTTTTTCGGCTCAATGCAGCTTTCTTTGGTATCTTATAGTAGATTTTTTCCTTTCCAGTTATCTGTTGACATGCTATTTCATGTGGTTGAATTGCCTGCAAAGTTTGCCAGTGCGTGTACAAAATCAGTGAAATATCGAACATTTTTTAATGTTAACCCTGGCCAACATCGATGGCTTCGCACCTTCGTCTTCTGCAGGACAGTGGATGGTGAAATGTGAGTGGGTGGGGTGGCGGGGAGGTGGGCATGGGTTATTAAGCCCCGCTGATTGCACACCCAATGTGCCATAACAGAACAATAACAATAAAAAAGACCAATGCAACCTTTGAGTAGTTGCTCTACTTAGTATGGCCGCTTGGACTAGCTAGTTTGAAGCTGTCTCATCAGTTAAGGTTGATCAGTGACGTCGGACAGGCTGCGTCCAGGGCCCGCCCTCACCTTCTCTTGGTAACTTATGATATGATCGCCAGGTTAAGCCATTTCAAACCAAAGCACGCCGCTATTACTTACCTTTGCACTGGATGGTGTGAGTTGATGAAAGGTTATTCCATGACCTGTCATTATCCAGACCCAGGATTACCTTGCATCGATTTCTTATGCATGATTGTTAGTAGACTTTTGAGAGGCCTATCTACATGACCTTGGGCGATTTAAAAATGCGATTTGACGTGACCTCCGCCTTAAAAGATCTTTGCACCCCCGCTAGTGCATGCCGGTAATTGAAGTCAAGGACATGAAGGTCAAGCGAGCCGATTCGACACCCGTTTGAAGAACAGACCTACTGTGGCCTTGATATCAAATGGTCTTAGCTTAAGTCATAGTGTGATAGTTTTTTATTTTATACACACTGCGCGCCCGCAAGACCATTCGACGTGATTGAGCAACGCATGCAGCGCCAAAAAATGTGGAGCGCATATTTTCACATTTTCGTCGAACATTTTCCAATAAATTGCCAAAGACATGTGCAAGATGTCTCAAACCTAGGCGATGGGTAACTTCATTTGAATAAACTGGTTTGCATTTTATGATGGTTTGGCTGACTTTGCGAGATATCCTCGAGGAATTAAAAAAGAGTTGCACCAATCATGATAATGGCAGGCACGACGAAAGACCACAACCCTGGCGTGTGTTTCCAAAATAAGATGTACTTAAAGCTCGCATCTTGGTTTGTCCCATTAAGACCAGCATTCGATTGGCTGAAGGGTCAAATTCGAAATTATCGAATATGGACCAACAAAAATGTTGCCCTAGCATTATTTAGGACAATTAAATGGGAATCATCCACAGCACAAGTCGCATCGGCACCAAACGCGTTGGCATACGTAGACTCAAACAGAAGGATGATTTTTTAAAAAATTGAAAAATGGATAGTGCCATGACCACCCACTTTTCCATTCAAGCCCTTCGTCATACATGTTGTTGGGCGACATCGTTACGATATGTGGTGGTTTGGTAATAAATCATTATTCAGTCCGTTGATCAAAGTGCGCAAGCAAAGGTACGCCCGCAGCTATGAGACCAGAGTGCATTTGCACAGAAGGCATTCAACAAAGCTTAGATCCAAAATGCAAAAAATGCTCTTCTAAATAACCGCATCAATCAATTACTGAAATACCAATTCACTACAAGACACCGTTGTGGAACGAAAGCGACCAGACACCTGCAGAGTGCCAAAATGATATCACTCGCCAGAGTAGATCACGGCACGGCAGAAGCGGGGAGATTTTACCTGGTCCATCACCTGGTAGGGTCCCTTGTCTGACAGACTAAAGGTAACATTTGGTTGTCATCTTCTTCCCCATGTCTTCTGACCCCACAGGAGTAGAGAAACCTGGAAAGCAAAAGGCGCGCCAGCCGCATCTTGTGCGGAACTGAGCTGCACGGATAATGCTTCAGATCAAACAACATTTTTCTTGGAATAACTGCAGAAAGTAAAGCCTAAAGCATGGTGCTTGAGAGTTAAGCATTTGGTCATCAATGAGATATAAGACACATATTTTTCTGACAGATATGATCTTGATGTGGAAGGAAAGGACACCAAGGTGCTTCTGACCCCACAGCTCCGGCTTCTATGGAGCTAATGTGAGCGTGTTTCCTGGGGGGGGGGGGGGGGGAGGGAGGGGGGAAGGGACGACCAAATAAGACAGGAGATAAAACGGCTGTCACTCCAGAAAGCAAAGCACAAATAAGGACTTGACTCCCAATGTCATTACAAAATAATGCTTAAAGAGCAGATTTAGGGACATGACAACGGGCTCAGATCAGCGCTTTCACTGATCTGCACAGCGGTAACTTACATGCCTCTTTATCTTGACTCTGTTTTAGCCGTCCTATGGGAAGGCTTAAGACAACTGCCTCTCGTTCAAGAGCCCACAGTAGGCATCTGGATTGATGGCTCTTTTACTGTTAAGCGTTTTCCGGTGCTGAATGAGATCTGCTCTCAGAACTCTACCCGGCACTTAATACAAATCAAAATCTTGAGCCCGGATTCATAGGTCTTCGAGGTCTTCATTCACGAGACTTTCATTCAAGGTCTTTCAGCTTCTCAATCTTTCTAGTCCCGCCTTCGTTGAACTGATTCGAGGAGACGCATGCTCTGATGATACCTAGTGTTGCACACAGAAGAGCAACATTCGATAGCAACGTGTGTGGCAGGAGTTACATCATGAAGTCACGTAAACGACAAAATATTTCAAAAGGGTATGGGCGAGACCACCAGCATGGTGTATTGTTTTCTATATACGTTCAAAAGCAGCCTGGAGACTTTTCTGACCTAGGCCTCCATTGAAACATGTCTGAAGGCTCAGAGGGCGTTTAAGAGAACCCAAATCGCTTTTCATATTTCTTTGAAATCTAAGTTGTTCAGTGCATTAGCGAGGAGCATTAGTCACAGTTTATTATTAGCCTTATAGATAATATTAGCCTTATTAGATAAGACAGTAGTATTGGCCTTATTCCTCGGAGAAAAACCAGGAGAATGGAGATATGGTCGGGTTGATGTTTCGGCAACATGCCTTTATCGAGACAATACCAGAAAAAATAGAAATTCTGCTATTGTTTCGATAAAGACGTGCTATCGCAATATCAACCCAGCTATTTCTCCATTCTCCAGGTTTTTCTCCGAGGAATAAGGCTTATACTATCATCTTCTCTTTGAAACCTATTTGACCAATAAGGAAGCTCCTGAGGCATCTTGACCAGCGACGCACATAAAGCATTGGCAAGGGGCAGGCGGACCCAGGGTTGACAAAAGGCCCCCTGATAGTGAGAGTCCCTTAAACAAATTGCCGGATATGGCCCAGTTGTTTCCGATAGCATGTCTTTATTATTATTTTTACTTTTTCCTTCGATAACTGGAACAGTAGCCAAAAGCTACAGCGAGATCTATTCTACTTGAATCTTTTAGCCAATAAGCTTAAGACATTGCGCAGTAGCGCTGACGAAATCAAGCACCGGCGCTCTTCAAATTACCATGGCTCACTGGACTCTTTTTCTAAACCAATAAAACTCAGAAACCTAACCAGACTTAATCTGCGTTCCACGGAGATATTAAAGCCCACGCGAATGTAGATTGTAGACCGAAATGGGTCAACAACATGTACTAACACGACCAAGCCGCTTTGGTCTAAAACTACCAACATTTAGTGAGAATTGATAAGTGATTTAAATATGCAACATAGTTTTGAACACGCGCGCTCGCAGCTCTTAGCAACAAAAAAAAACTTGTTGACAGGCGTTGCAGTCTCCGTAAGCCGCGCAAAGTTGGCTCCGCGGCTGACATTAAGCCGTGGTCAGCGAGTAGACAAATGATGACGCATCTGAAAGAGATACTTCAGGTTATTCTTGGACAACAAATCGTACATTTTGAATGCATTCTAGCTACATATGTTATCTGTGCGAATTTTAGATTGATAATACAAACGGATTTACCCTTATGGCACCGCGCGAAGTGTTGCTGGAATCTGGTAGTGGAAACGAAAGAGTGGAGGAGGAAATGTTATTTTTCGTCTTGCTCTTGCTGTTGATCTGCTCGGAAGGCAGCCTCGAATCTGTAAAGGAGAAATGCTCAGTCCTATCTTTGAATGGTACGGACTAATTTTTAAAGACCTTCGAAAGCATTATTTTGCGACAGTCGTTATCACGCGCACGGTGCCTGCCGAATGGTGTTACTTGCAGTAGCGAACGTCGCTCGATTTTACGGAAATTGCAAACCAGGCCATAGTCATCCTTGCTTTCGAGATGATGAGCACTCAGACCTTTTGATGCGGTTATTCCACCAGTCAATTTGCAAAAGGAGAAATATTCTCAGGCAGACATGAGACAGTCTTGTCCACTTTTGAATCATTTCGACCCGCTCTGTTCAACACTTACGAGACCACTTACTTTTTCTGGGAAAATGATCCTTTTGAGTAGAACATCAGGGAACACATCATTGTTGCCGGTCAAGGGCTGAAGGGCCATTCCATCCCACCACGCGGTGTCTTCCGGCTGCCAGGTCTGGTGACACGGGGGTCCCCTTGTCAATCTGGAGAGCCTCAGAGAGGTCTATCGTATCACATTGGTCCCTTCCCTGACACGGAAGCCCTACTGACCCGTGCAGCTGGCCCCGGATTAACGCAGGAATCTTTATTGATGCAACAACAAGATCCCTGATTGGTGCATGCAGTCCAATAGGTGGCACATATGCTCAAATTTGGCTTAATGAGCCCGTTGAGTTCGATTTAACGGGATTGTAAAATTCGGATTAACGGGCCCATTTTGTTTTGGAGACTAACATCCTTGGCCTTAAGGTACCTTAGGCAATTATCCATCATATCTGAAATAAATTTGCACGTTTTGCCATCTTCATTTGAGATCGTCTTTATATTGGCATGTTCTTTTTTAGAAGACTCATTTACAGAGCTTTCCAGTGGGCTGTCCCACGTTACTTCAAGGTAGTGGCAGACTGCCAAAAGGACCACGAAGCTAACCTAGGTCCAGATTCAGTTGCACGGAAGATGTATGCAGGATGTATGAGGATGCATGAGGATGTTGTACATAAATGTATCTATATACTTTCTAAGAGTGAAATGGTCTCAATGGTACATACAAGCACTTGGAATTCACTTAAGAATGTGGTGGACATTGGGGGTGTAGTTTTCTATTCAGTCGAAAGAGGGGGCTCCAGTCCCCCAAATTTGAGAGGAATGTGGACCAAATCTTTTGAGAAATCAGTTCTAAAGTGGATGATTAGGGCAAATTTGACCCCTCTCCCTGCTGAGGCTCCACAAACTGAGTTTGAAAACCACCCCACATGGCCTAAAAGACGCCCTGGGCCCTTACCCGCCAAATCTGCACTGACTACCCACGTCCTGTTTTCATACCCTTCCATTCAACAAGCATACAATTCTTATCAATATCGTCAAATTTTGACAATGTGGAAATGAGCACGCTCCCTACTGCGGATTCCTGCGTACGCCCCTGTAAATCTATCTGGGATTGGGGAGCATTCGCGGAGTGCGGAGTGGAAGTCTTGTCACATGTCGTCTTGATATGGGCCGTCATCAATGGCGTCCTGGCACAGCCCGCCAAGCAAGCGTGCCCAGACCCCTCCTGTTCATTCAGATCACAGCGCTGGAGGTACTCAAGTCAATGAAAATGTCCAGAGGTGTGAGCAAGCCGATCCAGTCTATGTGCACCGCTGTCGCTCAGAAGCGAAGTGGAGGTGCGGCGTGATGCAGTGAACTGGCGGCGGTCCTCTCCCGCTGTCCGCTGCGGATGCGCTGCTGCCGGCTGGTGAAAGCTGAAGTTGTTTTGTACAAGTGTGGCAGCGCTCGTTGCGCCTGGCCGTTTGAAATAATACCTATGTTCAAATACACCAAGGTGCATACCCAAACCAAAATTGTGGGCGATGGAGACATGCTCGTAGGTGCTGGTAGTCCTGACCGAAAAGGAGAGGAAGGGGAGAAGAGCACCTCATGTATCGATCTCTAATGGTTCTGAAAGAGCTTTGCCCGAGTCCCGCGAAAGGTCTCAAATGGGTCGCTGCACCACCCCGTAAAATTCATATGGGTTTTCGAGAACGCCAAAAGGGAGCTCTGAAACCGTGCAACGTTATCACATGCATTCTTCTTTGCCATGGGGAAGATGTCGCTAAAGGTCTCGGAGACGGCTTCGACACAGCTTTTGGCTCTCACACCAAAAAGGGCTTCTAAAAGGTTTTTGCGCCGAAAAGGGCTTTAACAAAGAGCAGGCAATAGGTTTCAAACTTGTGGCTCATTTTAAGACCTAGCCAGAACGAAGGGAGACCGCACAAGGTTCTCGAATGCTTCTGAATGTATGTTTGTGGAACTTGAGGATGTCATTTGCCATGACGTCCCAGTCAGACTGAGTTCTGGGTTCGATGCCATTTCCCCATGGATATGTGTCCGTCTCTCCCACTCGTGGTCTTCTTCCTTTTCGTACCTTTCCTGCTCTGATTTATTCATTTTCATAACGCCCAGCTGTGCCGCGGAAAGACAGTCAATTGGTACCCACCAGGACGTGCTCGAAGCCATGTGACGGTGAAATGTGGCGGGTAATTTATGCTACTCATGTTTTAGTTTATTTCCGTTTGCAACGTTTCAAAATGTTTGAAATGCGTTGTAAAATTCTGCCTGAGTAGCCATGCTCCAATTCGTATGCAGCATTTATTATAGAATCAGCTAGCTGCGACATCAGAAACTGTAGTTGCTACTTGCGAAAATTAAGTGCTAAGATCATGAACAGGTACTTCTATGAGAATCTCTCGAAGCAGCAGAGCACAGTACGAACACTTAACGTGAAGACGGCCTTCATCAAAACGGCCTTCGCATCATTGATCTTGCAGCTGCATCACGTGGTCCCGAGCCAGTCTCGGAAGTCTGGCCCCCATGCTGGACATTGGACATGGCCGCACAGACTGTCGCAGTCCACTGGTGAGTCACCTGCACGCTCTCGCACGGCGCACGGACCGCGTAACAGCTGATTTCAATGTATGGCATGCCCCTTCATGCGGCTCATATCATCCATGCGCTCTTGCATGGCGTATTTATCGCACAGCGTAACGCGACTGTAGCATAATGACATTCGTAATCCACATGAATATGCCATATTCATATTCTAGCTAATTGCCGCTATAGACAGTGTTTGAAGAGAAGCTTAGTCGTAAACGTTTCCAAATTTGACGCCATAACTTGGATTTTAGACTTATCACAATCGGGGCGAACCATACAGCCTGTTTCCTTGTTCGAATTCCTCCATAAAAGTTTAGATTTCCATTTCACACAGCGATGTTTGGTAATTTTTAACCTATTTTAATACCATTTAATGTAAAAACGTTTTTTGGTAAACTTAAGATGTCTTTTAACCCATCGGTCTACGACCAGATCCTTTGCTCATCAGACTCTTACTTTACTGAGTTTTTCATAAATCGCATAAGAGCTCAATGCCTTACCTGGGTAATATCACGCTATTCCAAACGGTTCATTGCAGCGGAATTCTGAACACCGACCTGGAGCATTAATGCCATTCATGTAGGCAGCGCCAAAGCCCGGCCGCCGGCGATGCAACGAGTTCGTTAGGCCGTAATTGTTGGTTGTCCTATATCGTGTCATATCTGTAGTTACCATATCATATCTGTAGCTATCTAGAGTTGTAGTTATCTGCAGTTACCCTGGTTTGAATTGGATACCAGCCCACCGGCCTTTGATAGGTTACGGTCATCGCGTTAATGACAGCAGCCTGGCGTGAAGTGTGGTTGAACTGCTTGTCGCTTGGGCCAGCCTTTCAAGCCAAGTCAGACCAGAAACTTGATCAAAATGAGCTGCTCGTTATTTTGGTTGACCACGGCACATTTCCTGTTTGACAGCAATGGTGGTAGGAAGTAGGGCGCATTCATTAGTAATACTTTTGTAATGGCGCTCCATGCCTTTCAAGCTGTGTGCTCAACGATGCTTTTTTGCTGTGATCACATATCACTGGTGTTTGTTAGCCGGTTACTTATGCATCAGCAATAGACCTATTCACATGACGCCATGGCGTCATGAGCGCTATTACTGTCGCTCGTGTGGTCGATTTTTCTGGATGTTGACCTACATAAAAAACCTTAAGGGCAACGCCATACACATGCGCAGCTTTGCGACTTTTGATTCCCGCACAGGTGACATGTCTAGTAGACAAAAAGGCTATTTTTATAAAAATACAAAAAGTTTTTTCACCCAGGAGGGTGCAATCGCCAACAAAATATTTATCGGGCGAGACCTCAGCAGGCATCTTGGCGCTAAGGAATTTTGGTCAGAAGGACCGTTGTGTGCAATATATGCAGACCGATGTATAATCATAGGCGATGAAATGATTGCCCAGTGGGGTGGAGGGTTTGGGCGCTCCAACCTCCAAAGTTCGGAATATTCAATACTGAGCGTACCGTGGTGCATGGACTCAAAACAAAACATTTTCGAGGCTACCCTTTTCGTCTTGTAAAAATTTCCAAGCCCCTACGCATGGCTGACTCCCACAGATTGCAAGTGTCTCCCTCTGGTGATGTCTTTGCCCGTGTGCCACGCCAGCAGCCCGGTCGGCAGGCTATTGGCGTAGCACACGGTCGTAGGCATCACCGGCACGGTCTGCCGTCCGGACCGTGACGTCACAGCGCCGGTGATGTCACGGCCGGGGCGGCGGTCGCAGGTCGGATGCGACGCCAGATTTACACAGATGACATCGGAATCCGACAATTAGATGGCGCCGAACGACACCGGGATAAGACGGCCCTTCCCATGATAGACACGCGCCCGGCCGTCCGGCGTCGTCATGGTGACGGCAATAAACCGGCTATTACGAGCGCCATAAACTGCCATAAAAGGTTATTTATTCATAATGTGTGTTGCCAGAATTGCATAGAAGGAAATTAGAAATATGTGGACGGCCCGGGATCACATGGCCGGTGTTAATTTGCAGTTAATTTCTGGTGCTAAGCCCTGTATTGCACTAACTTTTGATTTAGCTACGGCGTTCGCAGGCGGGACGTAGACATGGCGAGGCGAAATTGGCGCACAAAGGCAAACTTTGTGAGTTAGTGAGGGGACAATTAGTGGAATTGGGTTCTATGTCAAAACGGACCGCGAGAGATAGCAGAAATGGGCCACAGAAACACCTGTCGCAAGTCCTTTCGCAGGTTCCGTCTTCGGTGAAGGTCAAAACACGTGTTATTTTGGAAGTGTAGTGCAAGGCTTGATGTAGGCCCAAACGCTTGCAGCGGGTATTACGTAACTGCTCCCTATTTATCTATCCACTTATATATCTAGCCTTTTCTATCTATCTCTCTGCTAGCTAACGGCGCCGTTACTGTTGTATGTGGTACGACTAGGAACACTTACCTAAGCAAACCCACTCCCAATGTGCCACACAAATCAGGATTACGTACAAAAAAGGAAACATTGTTGCATGTTCTGCCCGCTGCACTGCTCCCTATTACATTGCTTCAGCTCAATTACATGATCAAAGTTACAGTACGTTTGCTGTAAACCGAGCTGCAATGCTGCAGTACAACAGGTGTAGCGGTAGGACCCACTCTATTAGCCTCGAACCTAGAAAACCAAAATAGGCCTATTCGGCAGCTGCATTTTCAACAGCCTGAGGACACTGCAACCGACACTTCTACAGCCCTGCAACTCTCGTGTATAAATCCAAGCTGTTGCATGATACAAACCAATTAAAACTAGATTAACGGGAGTGCAAGCGAGGTATAAACATTCAAGTCAATGATTCCGTTAATGGCAGTCCATTTAGCCGAATCGAAAGGCGCGTACAGAGCGCAGGCAGTTTGCAATGATCGTAGAATATGCCATCGTTGCCCAATGCGACATAGCCGAGTAACAAAGTCAATCACACGGTGAACGCAGGCGTGAAAGCCGTCCGTGCTGCGAGACAGCCACAGCCGGGAGCGCACCACTGTTCGCCCCCCCCCCCCCCCAGACCTGCCGGGGCGTGGTCCGAGCCGGAGGCCCGCCTTGAGGCCGATTTCTCGCCACAGGCTGCGCTGGCCGACCTGCAGACGCCGCGCGTGCCCGGCGGACGTTGCTGACCGGGCGCCGTCCGTCACGGGATGGGCGCGCTCGCACGGCGGACGTCTGTCACGGAAGCCGGGACGACGCGGTCCGTCATCCGCCGGAGGCCGTCCGTCACGGAGCGGGCGCGCTCGCACGGCGGGCGTCTGTCACGGAGGCCGGACCGGCGCGGTCTATCATCCGCCAGGCGCCGTCCGTCATAAGGCGGGTACGCTCGCACGGCGGGCGTCTGTCACGGAGGCCGGATCGGCGCGGTCTGTCATCCGCCAGGCGCCGTCCGTCATGAGGCGGGCGCGCTCGGCGTCTGTCACAGGCGTCTGTCACGGCGGGCGTCTGTCACGGAGGCCGGGCCAGCGCCGGCCGGCCGTGAGCGCACGAGACAGCCGACCGACATGTTTTGCAGTTGAGTGCAGGCGAGACGGATAGCGACCTCCGCCGGCGCGCGACTGCGGCCCGGCCCCCACCGTGATGGATCACGTGCGCCCCTTTGATTTCTAATACACCCGGCCCGGCCCCGGGCTCGCCGGCCTGATGGACAAACATTTTTTCACCTCGACCAGAACCGAACATCGGCACGGCCAATCACCATTAATCATGATGGGACAGTTGGGAATTCACGGCAGCTATTATTCCCTGAGCCGCCCCCGCCGGGCCGCCGCCGCACGGACAGGCAGAGCCATCTCTGGACGGATGGCGGAACTTTGAGGTGTTGGTTGGATGTCGAACCATGTTTTCACAGCATGCACTCGTCACATGTGACTGAGTATTCGAAGTGTCGGCATGGTTTTGAACCATTTATTCATCTAAGCCAATTAATGGCTATCTATACACACGTTTAGCCTCGCCTTGTCAGACGAACTCAAATATTTTGTTGATCATGGGTCAAGGCCGAATGCACCGGGTAAAGGATTCAGCTGTGTGGTCGGAGCCCGGATTCGCCGTGTGGTGGCGCCCCCGAACAGGGCAAGGGCGTTAGACCTGTGAATTACCTGTCATATCTGAGCAAAATGTCCATAGCAAATGAGATGGTTTGACACATACAAGCTCAACTCCGTCGCTCAAGGCATTTGCCGGCGTTATCGCTGATTTAGGTGCCATGCGAAAGGACAGCTGCATTAAAGAGGCAAAGTATGTATTTCATGCATTCGAGTCATAAAAATAATTTACTCGCTTGAAACTCGCCTTCATTTGTGACGTTGTGCCAAGGTTGGTGTTACGCTCTATTGAGGTACCACCCGATGCTATCCTCAATACGATCTGGCTGGCAACAGTGTACTTGTATGTACATATAACGAGTGTAGCCTCCATTTCCCTTCTAACCTTCCTCCATTGGTTCGTTTCTTTTCAGTTGTGTTTTGCCAATAATGACAAATACTGAGCAATACGTGGCATTAAAATGCCCAAGACATGGTATGGGTTACACCAACCCTATTGGCCTGAATGTGTGAGAATTAATTGGTGCCCACTAGCTGACCCTATTGGAACAACTGCATCTGTATACATCGCGGTCAATTATGCGTGATAAATTACAGTACTTCCGCATGATTGCTGATGAAAGTCCGCTGAGTTACCTCGAAACCTAATTTTGCTAAGATGCAAAATACGCTTCTCTTCTTTAACATCGACAGAGGCACGTACCAAGAGTTAGGTATACTACCGTGCGAACACCACATCGTAAGCCGTCTTCCCTCGCACTAAACCTCTTTTGGACCTGTTGAATAAATTGTCTCAGATTGCATAGTTTTGGGGAAGTTCACCGATTTCACTCCACCAGGACTCATCAAAAGGGTGGTGCAAAAAGAAGTGGCGCAAAAGGGTGGCAAAGGTGGTTCGGGCGACGCATTTGGCAACCATGCTAAGCCACTGTCAGCTGCGCAGATACGTTGGATTTGCCATCCCCAAAAAGGCAAACCCACTGATCTCGTGTATTGGCGAACCTCGCGTGCACGTCGTTTTCTTAGTAGCCATTAGCTCGATGTGTCGAAGATTTGTCTGACATTCTGATGAGACGCGTTATCACAGATACAATGCAGACTCATGCATGTTCGCGGGTCATGGCTTGTGGTCTTCCTGGCTCTGGCTGCTAATAACGCTATTTGCAATTGTAAACGCCGAGTGGCATCAAGCCGACAGATCCCTGTTCCCCGTCCCATGTCGCGTGGCTGAGAACACAGGGGCGTAACTAACCCTGCATGAAGTCAGCGGGGTCCACCAGTATAACTTGGGGGCACTTTTGCATTATTCGTTTTCGTGGTGGTGTCCAGGCAATCGACCTCAGCAGGCCAGGTCACGTGGTCACCCGTCTGCTGCGCACGTGCGGAGATATATTCTGTATGTGGAGTTCTCCCCGCACCGCCAGCCGTACCTGCGGCTGTGAAAACAGGCAAGCACCGGTGAGCCAAGAATTGACGACATTAAGCTGCATTACGGGGAAAGATATCGGTGAAGATCTATTTCAACTGGTGTTTTATCCTGCGTATTTAGCGTGTTGTAGCCTGTCTGCGTATGTAGCCATATATGGCTAACTCGCACCACCAGGGGCGTCTTGCCATCCGTTAGCCCGGGGCCTACAGGGCAACGCTGTTCAAGTATTTCAGGATCTAACCGTCGAATCAGCAAAATGCAGACGGCAATCGATAGCTCGGCTCAATCCCACTCAGGGGCCGCTTGCAGGGGCGTCACTTTATATACTTCTGGGGGCCTGAGGCCACAATGCCGACTTAAGCCCCTCCCCCCCCCCCCCCCAGTATTCTTCTGAGTCCCGCAAGGCATATTAGCCAAAGGGGATACTGAACCAAGAGTGCAGACAGATTTTTTGCCATTGGTACACCAGGTAGCTAGTTACATCACTATTGGTACACTAGGTAGCTATTCACATCACTGTTGGTACACTAGGCAGCTAGTCACATCACATTTACTATTATGTTGATTTTGTACCAAGAAGTATCCTGTAGGTGCTTAACGTACCTAGACACCGAATGTTTTGTTACTTACTCCTCCATAAAATGAGCGGTCTGCGAATCCTTGACAAGCTTTTCCCGTGATATACCGGATGGGAAACAACTCTTGACGACGATATGCGGTAGCTTTTTTAAGTACGCTGTGACCTAGATGAAAATTAACCCATGTTTTCCGCAATAGTGACAACTGCAGATGTCGTTCAATCAGTGACTGGTGGCATTCGACTGCAAATTGAATGACAAAACACTGTTAACGACGCGGACAGCCGTAAATGACTCCACACCCGTCAAATCTTGACAACAAAAGGTGGTCCAGATAGACCCCCTGGAAGTCCAGGACGCGCAAGAGCTGACCTTGCTGCTGGCAGTCGATCGCCTGGTCGACTCTTCACGCTGATGCGCCCCACCTGTCTGTCGTCAAGTCTGAAACAGGCCTTGGCTTTTGATGGTTCGCTGGTTTGTCCACGCGGACGTTCTTGGTTCTTCAGGCTACCCCCCAGCGTGAAGTCCAAAGGTGATGGGGCAGATGAATGGGAAGCCACAGAACGACAGTCTTAAGCTGAATTCCAGCGACGTGATCCCTGAACCAACCCACCCAGTCCGTGCCGTGTGCGATGCCGCCGGTGCCGCTGGAGCCACTCGTCGTCTCGATCGACCCCGCGAAGCTGTCCCAGGGCCATACAGAGGGTTATCGGGGCGGTAACGATTTAGCGCTCTGAGGTTGTGTTGACATGATACCCATTCTCGTTCTCATGGAGGCGTCTTCCGGAGTCATGAGTTGGCAAATGTGAGGTCACTGATTACCGCCAGTAGTTTTTATTACGTTTTGCTATCGAATGGTCATTCGAATACCACCGCTGTTTGAGCACAGTTCGAACCACCACCGCGTTGATCACAAGGAGTCAATTTTCTAAGAACTTTTTCTTTGAATTGTGCCCCATTCTAAGCTTTTTACAAATATGTAGGCTAACGTCATCTTGAAATCAGAAGCCATTCCTTATCAGGAAAACAATTTTGGAATCGACGAAACACTTTTAAGTTGTTTTCATTTCAACGTCGGCGCCGCAAATTAAAATGACTGAAATCCAGGAAAACATCGTGTTTTAAGGGTGAGTTATGTCATTCTCATCAAATCTTGCTATGCCTTTTTGAAACTCTGAAATCCCTCAGCTCAATAGGTCTAGGTACTGGATGTCACCGTAGATGCATCCTTGTTGTGGGACAAACTCATATCGAGCCTCGTGCGACCATGCTATTGTATGTTGAGTGCTTGCACGAGTGCTTTCCAAAATACGGTACTGTATCCGCGTGGAATCAGTCGGCTGCCTGCATGTTTCGGGTGGCTGTGTGGTTACACAGCTGAGACGGCTGCAGAAATGCATGAGCTTCGGTGCCCACATTGTCACTGACCTTGGCACAGCGCAAGTGACCGAGACTCTGACCGAACTCAGATAGTTTCGGGTGGAATAGCTGCTCGCAGAGCGTGGTGTGCAAACCATGTACAAATCGGTGTATGCCAACGGCGCCCCCCGAGCTGCTCCGCCAACTCATCACCAGCCGCTCCGGAGTATCCCGCCGTTACACAAGGACAACTGTCAACCGCCACCTCCAGATCCCACGCGCGAGGACAAAGTTTGGTCAGCGCTCATTTTTTGGTCGCACAGCGTGAGTGTGGAGTAGGCTGCCGACGGATGTGAAGTGTTCTCCGAGTTTCACCGCCTGGAAGACCAGACTGGTTGAAAACCAATGCAATCCGTGTGATGACGACAACGTGTTTTGACAGGCTTCTGTTTGTAGTGCGTGTTGCGTTTGTTTGTGCTGCGTTTTTTAGATATGTTACTGACGTACCAATGACAATGAAAAGCAATGCCCTAAGTTTTTCCAAAAATATCACTGATGCGTTATTAAAGGCATCCACATAGTAAACGTGATGTAGACATTTGAATAGGTCAGGTCATTTAGCAAACGTTTCCAAACAGAAAGAGGTTTTGCAATAAATGTGAACTAGCTGCTCTGGTGGATCTCGGCCAGCATTAAGACCACAATCCTGGGATCGTTAGCCTAGGAACGGTTCTCTTTTGTTTTAATAACGCTGGTGCTACCAAAGAGTGCATGCACGCATCTACCATCCAGGCAAAAATGGAAGAACTATGAAAGCGACGGAGTATTTACAATTCTCGAATGGGTATTCGTGCATTTGTTCTAAACATTAAGAATGTTTTAATAAATTGTGCGGGAGCCTTTGTAGATCACATTTTTTAGCATGAAACTTGGTGTTGGAGAGTTTGCTTCGCAAAACGTCGCTATCTCAGACATTTTCATGGCACAACCGGTTGACACATTTCAAAATATCTGTCAAATATTTCGCGGAGTAAATTTCGAAAAAAATCCTTTCATGTTAACAAATTTTTGAGGACCTCAGTATTTCCGTCACTCGATTTTGTCTTGCAGCAGATCTTCGTTCAAACAATTGTCACGAGAACTTTCTGATATAAGTGTCAAATGTCTTCCGCTTAGCTTCTTCACATTAAAAATTTGTCTCTACTCACGTTTGCCCGTCGGTCATTCATCTTGTCGTGGGCCAGCCGTCTCCACACCACGGCTGACTCACGCTGCTGGCATATTACGGAGATACCATGGGCAAACTTTCCGCCAGATTTCCGGGCGCCACCCGCTCTGCCGTTAGTTTTTACGAGGCTCTCCTGCCGCGAGTAATTAGAAGCTACGCCTGCAAACGCGATGCCGCAGGAAAATACGACGGTAAGCTTTAGAAACTGGGCAGATATTAAGCTCACCGGGAGGAAATATTTGCGATGGGCTGGACGCATAATGTCGCTGACGATGTTGCGCTGCAGCTCCCGTCCCTCGTCGCAGTGTCGCCAGAGAGATTCGGGACTGTTAACCAACGCACCTCAGACTGCTCATGGCGAATACTCATCGTTGCCATGGAAACTTGAACGTCGCACTCGGCTGCTGGGGTTGTATGACATCGTCTGGCTTTCATCGTATCCGGAGCGGAAGGCACCGTGGGAAATCGAGCCACGTGCCTTTGGCTTCCCAGACGGTCAGCACTACACTACCAGCACCTTAAGATGTGGTGAAGAACGCAATCGAGCAGCGTGCCGTACAGGTCTCCCTGATAAGCTGCGCTGTTCTGGATAGTGATAAGCACTCATCATTCTTCACTAACAGCGTCTTTAGCTGGGGAATAGCCTTGCATGGGATCGTCCAAAGTCAAAAGATTATTTTGAAAATTATTAGGCAATGGTTTGAGCCAGTGCAACATTTTATTAAGTCTTCATGTATGTGTGGTGATACATAAATACCCCTTTCATATCCGTTTCCACGTAATCCTGAAAGCGCGATAGTCATGTGCAAATTATTATACTTCAACGGCACGTTTATGTATCGTAGCACTGACGAAATTAAAAAGGTTTTATGCATCTATTTAGTGCTGAAATGGTTGCGTATGGTACTCATTTGAAGACCACTTGGTTCGGTGCAAACGTAAGTAATAGCGGAAGGACAAGAAATCACAAAATGCCGATTTCCACGTCTATATCTTTGTTAAGAGTGCCACGGAATAAACAGAGCGTTACTATTGAATGGGACGCTTCTTAAATCGTTAACTGTATCCTTTCACCATACAGCGCACTCATAGATAAAACGGTGCTGTTGGCCTTATTCCTCGTAAAATAACCAGAAGAAAGAAGACATAAATGCACTGATATTTTGACTACATGCCTTGGTCAAAACCAATATGATGGAGTGGAATGCAAAAAATCGGAGTGGAATCTGGAGCAACTGGAGCAAAATGGAGTGGAATCGGCCCGTGGTTTTGAGTTTTGATTTAAATACTTAGATTTGTTTTGATTAATGCATGTAACCGCAATATCAATGAATATATATTTCCTTTCTCTTGGGTGTTGTACGATGAATAAGGATGAGAGGACCGTCTTATCTATATGCACAACGTCCCTCGCAAATGCACTTGACATCTTACGTAACAAAAGCACACATCGCATTGTAGCGCAGCGATGTGGAGATATCGCTTCGTAATGTATAGGTGATGGCATCGTTAGAATCAATCTACCATGGATAAGGACGTAACTCCACTGAAATCCTGCTCTATTTCATCTCTTTTCTTACGTATGGCGTGTGCAACGATTTCTTACGCATGACAGCGTGGGCAAAAGCTGCCACTGGAATCTCAATAGCCATGTGGTTGCAGGGGCCCGAGTGTCTCCTCGACCCCCCCCCCCCCCCATTCGAAGCTCAAGTGGTTTCAGAATCAGTAAACTATCTGGAGACACCAGCCTCTCCATGGCCTTGGTCGTGTGGGGCCCTGTACTGAATGAGTAGCTATGACTAGTTAGACCACGAAGTTGTAAAGACCTGGTTCCAATGCATATCATTTTGGAGGTCTTAGGGTTTTCCGGATGCTTCCCGGGTTTTCCGTCACGCTTACGGCCTTGAAGTGACGGTCTTGTAAACTTCGTCACGGAGACAATCGAATGCTTCCTCTTGTTTATGCAGGGGCTGCCTCAGCCGTTGCTGGCACTGGACATTATGAAATTGGAATGATCTTTGACCCAAAACATCCTGTGTTGTTATGGACAGGTGTTTTGTACCGACTTTTCATTTAAGTCACTGTTGTTCGTCATCGTATATGACACCAAAAGCTTGCCGCAAAATTAAGTTGCAATATCGCACCATAGATCAATACCGGGTTTGACGGCACCGTCATTTCTCGCTTTTCATTGGTCCCAAAACGCAGAGAGGTGCAGGAGTGGGACGAGGAGCGTCGAACTGCGCGGCAGACGCGGCCCCTCGACGACCGATGCCACGGCCAGGAATCTGCCAATTGCAGGCGGCCCTTTCACGCACGACTGGCGAGGAGCCGAGGTCAGGACAGACGCACACGGGACTTACGGCGTTGGACGACCCGGGCCTCCCCAAGACAAGGTCCGGGACGGCAGGAATACGCGCGGCCATCGCTGAAACGTGGCACGCCGCGACGGACGTTCGATCCATAAGACGGGGCCGCACCAGAGATTTCTGAAGTGTTGAACGCGACAACAAATAGCTCCTTCAGCGACGAGGGCGCGTGCCAAACTGCCCGAAGCGCCCCAGTCGAAAACGACGGGAACACCCCCACATCCGACGGCGATGGGCGCTCGTTTTCCCGCCATTTCGCACGGCGCCCAGTGTGTCGATTTTGGCGCGCTGTCGGTTTGTTTGTTGACGCCGGCCCGTTGGACGCGGCCGGTTTAATTAGGTATAAACTAGCCCTGATTTATCGGCGGGCAGAAAATGCAAATTTGAAATATGAAAATGAAGATGGCAGTCATAAATGTGATGAATCGGCCACCGTAGGGTCGTTAGATGGCAGAACGCACTGACGTAGTACACCTTTTGGCACGGTGGCGGAGGGGAGTGATCTCGTTACCGGAGTGGGGAGCTCCCAGAACAGAGACGAGTGTGCCAAGCTGACGGACTGCCAGACGGCTAGAGCCAGCCGGGCACGAGCGCGGTCCAGCCTGGTGCGGCGGGCTCTGATCGCTCCAGCCACCACGGAAGCCGGACTTTTCACTGTAGAACCACAATCAAAACTAGCATTGGAAGGACGCCGCTTAGTTTGGCAGCTGATATCGCCTTGACATATTTCGGCGAGGTGAGGCATAAGGCAGTTGGCATGAGACAATATTTTGCAGGGTTGGTGATGGCGACGTTTATTTCAAACAACACTTCTGTTTATTTCAAGCTCATTCCATGCGCTGGATGACAAATGTCATTCAACCGGTAGCTGAAAAAGGGCTTCTGACAAAGGTGCCGTTCGTTAAGTAATTAACGCGTTCGCTGCAGTCCCTGCCCGTCTGGAAAACCAGAGGTGCGGGGTTCGATTCCCCGCGGTGCTCGCCCTTCCTGCCAGGGTGAGAGGCAGGCGACGCCATAAAGCCTGAGCGACTGAGTGCGTCTAAAAGCCGCAATGACGACGATGGGCTTCTGACAACGTTTTAGATGACGGTCGATGAAGCTTGCAGTGAAGGAAGTGGTTCAATTGGTCAGAGAAACTGGATGCACTGTTATATTTAGCATAGCCTGACTACATGGGCATAGCTAACTCTTAGACGTTTGGGGACATATCGGGGCAAAACACAAATGGGACCTCGTATTTTTAGAGAGAAGACGCCAACGACGTGTTGGGCCGACCGGCATTGGAAAATACAAAAGGACGTCCGGCAATGTCGCGGGGAATGTTTCCCTTTCTGGATTGTGGCTTCATTGAAGCCCCGTCACGTTTTCTTACACTAGCACGTATTGGCCACCCCACCCCGCACAACACACGTCACCCGCGCGTCAGTGGCGCCACCTGCGATTGGCGCGACTGACGCGCCCCTGGCGGCGGTGGCCGAAGGCAGCCATCCTCCCGACCGTCACGGTCCGGACGCGTCCCTCCGCCGCCGCCGACGCAACGTCGGGGGCGACGCGACGACACCGGCGCCGCCGGGGACGAGGAGAGGGGGATCGACGGAAGCCGAGCCGGACACGACAGAGGAGACGGACGGCGGACTGGCGGCGGCCACCGGTGATAGGGCGGGTGGCGGCCAGTGTCGGCAGGCCAGGCGGAGGCGGCTGATGGTGATGCGGTGCCAAGTCCGGAAATTGCGGGACGTGCATGACATGGAGATTGACAGCATATATATATATATATATATATATATATATATATATATATATATATATATATATATATATATATACATATATACCTACATGCGCATGCTCACAGTTAAGACAGGTGCACACACAGGTAATTAAACGCCTTCACATGCAAACGCGTGCACATATTGTTCGAAATAGTTTGATATTCAAGCATTTTTTAGGTATCATTTTGAAGGTAGCTGCGGCCCACACCATCTGATTGGCCCTTGCAAAGCTTATTGCCCCATCATTCGAGAATGCGATCCTACCACGAGTTCATTTATAAGGTCATTCCACGTCATTATAAAATGAAGTGCTATATTTTCGACGTGCTGTTCAACAAATTGTATGCCTGAAAAAAGCAGTTCAATCAGGCAGCAAGAAATAAAATGTTAGTCATACAGGTATTGGGAGCTTGATGTTTACCACACATAAGATTGGTTTTCAACCAATAACCCTAATACAGGGCTGTGTTTGGCCTATGACCTGTGTCATCTACGAGACCTATGTATCCCTAGATAACGATATTTCACCTTTCCTGAGTTCTGCGAAATCGGTCTCGACCTTCATCTTTTCATGGGGCACAAACGACACCGGTCTCCTAACGAGGTTTCTGGGGGTGGTCACAAGACGCCGTGGGGGGGGGGGGATCCCCACTCCCGGGTACACCATGATGTGATGTCAAACAAGCGACCTCTTCAGTGAGGAATCGGCCTTGGTTATGCAAATCACACACGCATCACACTACTTCTTGGCGTCCACGCACTGGCGGACGCACTGGCCCATACGGACAGTTCAGCCTCACCGCTCAATCACGGTCTTATTTACAACAAGGTGTCCTCCCCACAGCCCACGTGTAGAAAACCGTCCATGACTTACGTTTTGAATTTAAGGTCATATTTCAACCCTTTTCCTCGGTTACGCACTGGCTACGCTGCGTGGAAATTTTTCCTACCCCACTGATCGCGAAATATTAAGTGTAACGCCTCAAAACGGTAACGGCCATTTCGCTCCTTCTTAAGCTAAAGGTGCGTAAAACAGGCGTGTTGTTTATAGTGACTCTAGCGTAACGTTACGCTGTTCGAAAGTCGTTTTCCCTTGCTTCCCTCCGGTAACCCGTCCATCAAAACTTTCTCCTCGCCACGCGCAACATAGTCTATCGACTACCTCTGTCTGCTTCCAGGCGTTTTGTATCATGCCTATTACCAAGACTGATCTTGTGAGTCCGCCCGCCACCAACTTCCGCTTGCAGAACGAACTATATTCATAAGATACAGATCCTTCCAGGCTCCAGTGACTCTTTTCTTCCAGGTCCTGCGGTGACATTGCGTTTTAAGTGGGCCGTTGAGGACATCCTCCATCCAAGAAACGATGACGTCAAGATCCCGATCCTTCCCCTGCGACGCTCTTCAGATCATGTGGAGAGCGGTTCAACCGACTGTTTGTCGTCAGCGTTGTTGGTCTGATTCCGCGTTTCACGCCTTCCAGTGGCTCAAGCTGTTCCCTGCGGACTTGTTCAGTTCGGCTGTCGTGCAGGGCTTGCAGTTCTGAGGTTCTGACCCGCAATCCGCTGTCTCGTGCCCTGCGCATGTTCTCGCTGAAAATGCACCAGGTCTTCCCAGAGAGCTTACTCTCGTACGATCAGGCCACCCTGGCGCTTCAGGCATAATGTCGAAGGCGCGGTCCTTAGAAACTGCTGCATGAGACGTGGGAATGCTGTCAGACAGCCGCAGAAGGCGAACTGTATGTCCAAAAGACCTGTCTGTCTCGTTACTTTCACTAAATATTGTGCATTTCCTTCCAATGTATCCACCCGTGAAGGGGCGGACTCGAGTCGTTTTAGCCGCTCGCTGCTTGCCCATGAGTACGATGTTCTGCGGCCGGTGGCAGCGGCCGCACTTAAGGTCAGGTGACGTCAGCGGGTGGAACGGACCGTGCCGAGTACTGCGGCACGTTAAGCTTTCTCCGCAAAGTTATGTCGTTAACCCGGAGTTTCACGATTAGATGGGGGGAAGAGGGGGCAGGGCTCACATAACAAGCACTGCATAGAGCCGTCGTTGATGCCAGAAATACATCCAATCGAAAGGTTCAGATTAAATCTTAAAAAGCATCGGAAGATATGTGATACCACTAAGTCTGTCTTCCCTTGATGCTTTGGATCCGTTTACAGCTTCAATGCCAGATAAGCCTTGTTCAGTTCCAGAGTATTGAGCTGTTACGTCCCCGACGACGAGCCCAGCACTGTGGCAATGCTCAGGAGCGGTAGGGAGTCTTTCTTGAGAACGGCTCGATACCGTTTAAATGAGTTTACCGAGTGGTATCATTGTTAAAAGTGCACAAATGAGTTTACCAAGTGATAACATTGTTAAAAGTGCACAAATGAGTTTACCAATGGGTAACATTTCTAAAAGTGCATTAGTTTACACAGAAAAGCGTAATGTTGTCCTTGGTCGCCATGCCGATTGGCACTGACCAGTTATCAAGATCCCGATCGTTTGATTCTGAAACAAACCGCAAGCTCGATCCCGAAACATTTCTTGCTCTCTCGCTTCTTTTGCACATGGTGGCATCTCCTCACTTGGGCAAATGGATTCACCGTGCACGAGCCCGTACAGAACAGGCGTTCCGGTGCCGGTCTTGTGTCCCACCTCGTCTGTCTTGCCGAGGTCCTGTGGGAAAGACGCGATAGCATTTTACAAAGAGCTTGCGTACTTTTCAAGTTTCCCTTTCACTAGAAACTCCATACTCCGTGCAGATCGGTTCTTGAGATACTCGTGTATCTTCTTGCATACGAATGTCTTCTGGGTAGCCAGCAGCCTAATGCTGCCCACATCTTCGGTGACGGTTCCTTGCTGGGTCGCGCTCGTGTCATTCTTCAGTCTCGCCGCTAAGTCTGGATAGTTTGTAACTTTCAGGGTACGCACGGCTTTCGAGAAAGGTCTCCAGCGTGTCTTCCATGAAAATAATGACTCCTACATCGAAGGGACAGAGTAGCCTCAGGGCATGCTCTTATTCGCTGCAGCCGACGGCTGCGTTGACAAAGGACTGGCTTTGCGAGCGACCGGATGGTCTCAGCGAGGATATTTCGGAGGCAGTCCTTTCCAGATAAATGTGGAGTCGCCCGATTAACTAAGTGCGCTCGCCAGTGCCGAACGGCAAACGCTTCTTGTCCGCTTTCCAGTCACGGTTTCTCCGAGTAAGTCCTCTCCAGAAGAGAAGCCTCAACGTTCGCAGCCAGCGACGTCAAAGGCTAACCATCCTGAGCTGTTTTACAAGTCTATGTGCACCCTCAGGACATAATGTTGCCGCTTCCCGACTTGGCAAAACTTTTTGGTGGGTTTCAGTTTCTACTTTGACTGCTCTCTTACATTTACGAGGACTTGAGGACTCGTAACGGGCACCGCAGCTCCACTGTCGATCAGTATGTTTACAACGATCTCATCAACCGCGCCATGCGCGAAGATCCCCAGCTTCACCGTGCAGATTGCCGGCAGGTTTTCGATTATTTCTTTTCACTTCGCTGCCTCTCACCGAGCTCTGCCCAACAAGCTCCGCTCCACTGCCGCTGGCGATGTTCAGGGGCCCCTGCTGTGCCTCGCCTCATGTTCTGGTGCAGCGCAAAGGTTGTCATCGTGCGGCCATCTTCTCGCTGGACTGGAAAACCAGAGTTCCAACCAGCTGCAGTAATTGACAGTGTTCCTCAACCAACTCTTGCAGCTTGACAGTGTCGTCACTGAACGGGTCCCAAGCTGAAGTTGGCTAGAAGTCATTTTGCTTGGAGTTGACTTCCTTTACCGAAACTTGTTCTCGATTCCCCTCCATATCAATGGAATTCATGCTTATTCTAATTTGGGTGCACCGAATCATAATTAGTTCGAGTTTATTCCAAAAACTGATTCGAACATATTCGCCGTTCAAGCAGTTCCGTTTTTTTAGATGAGGTGAGATTTCCAACAAATTGCAGCTATCCCTCGGACCACTGGCTTTTTGTCATTTGCAAACCACGGTTACAAGTCAAGCTATCTATAGTCTCATGTAATTAAGACGGATATAAATAAAAGCTGCTTACGTCGAGTTGCCAATGGACTAGTACGAGGCCTCTTATGCACAGGAAACACTGAACTAGCACGTACCCTGTTCCTGGTTGAATGTTTACTATGTTGCTTAATTTATGGTAAAGAAAACGGAACATGCTGATGTTAACAAAAAATGAAACACACTCCTGTGATGTATGGTGCACTGCTGTGACGGGCCGCTCCTGTGAGGTATAGTGCACTGCTGTGACGGGCCGCTCCTGTGAGGTATAGTGCACTGCCGTGACGGGCCGCTCCTGTGAGGTATAGTGCACTGCCGTGACGGGCCGCTCCTGTGATGTATGGTACACTGCCGTGACGGGCCGCTCCTGTGATGTATGGTGCACTGCCGTGACGGGCCGCTCCTGTGATGTATGGTACACTGCCGTGACGGGCCGCTCCTGTGATGTATGGTGCACTGCTGTGACGGGCCGCTCCTGTGAGGTATAGTGCACTGCTGTGACGGGCCGCTCCTGTGAGGTATAGTACACTGCCGTGACGGGCCGCTCCTGTGATGTATGGTACACTGCTGTGACGGGCCGCTCCTGTGATGTATGGTACACTGCCGTGACGGGCCGCTCCTGTGAGGTATAGTGCACTGCTGTGACGGGCCGCTCCTGAGAGGTATAGTGCACTGCGTGACGGGCCGCTCCTGTGAGGTATAGTGCACTGCCGTGACGGGCCGCTCCTGTGAGGTATAGTGCACTGCTGTGACGGGCCGCTCCTGAGAGATATAGTGCACTGCCGTGACGGGCCGCTCCTGTGAGGTATAGTGCACTGCTGTGACGGGCCGCTCCTGAGAGATATAGTGCACTGTCGTGACGGGTCGCTCCTGTGAGGTATAGTGCACTGCTGTGACGGGCCGCTCCTGTGAGGTATAGTGCACTGCTGTGACGGGCCGCTCCTGAGTATTGGTACACTGCCGTGACGGGCCGCCCCTGTGATGTATGGTACACTGCCGTGACGGGCCGCTCCTGTGATGTATGGTACACTGCCGTGACGGGCCGCTCCTGTGATGTATGGTACACTGCCGTGACGGGCGCCCTGTGATGTATGGTACACTGCCGTGACGGGCCGCTCCTGTGATGTATGGTACACTGCCGTGACGGGCCGCTCCTGTGATGTATGGTACACTGCCGTGACGGGCCGCTCCTGTGAGGTATAGTGCACTGCTGTGACGGGCCGCTCCTGTGAGGTATAGTGCACTGCTGTGACGGGCCGCTCCTGAGAGATATAGTGCACTGCTATGGCGGACCGTTTTAAATAAATTATTATCCAATAACGCCGTTTTCTGATAATGGTTTGTGTTGCGTGACTTAAAGCATTTGTTTTAGATGGACAGTTTTATTCTGCAGCGGTTCCGGAATATGATTGGCGCCAAGGCTCTCAATTGCAGCGGCTCAATGTATTTAAGTCATACCGGAAAGTAAGATTGACGCCAGAACGGCCTGGTTCGAAACGGCAGAACAGGATGGATGATCCTTGTAATCAAATGCTGCATGCATTCATATTACAATGGCTAAATATTCTCCCATTTCTTTAATGTTATTTTGCTTATACATCCTATGGTGTCAAACGCTAGAGAAGCGTCAAAGCAGCATACACCTCAGCGTTCGTGAAATACGTAGTTCAGACGGTGCTAACTGCCTAATTCCCCGCAGAATAACCAGGAGGATGGAGAGATAGGTGGGTGAACATTGCATCTACATGGCTTTATCGAAATGAATATCAGCAATGCATAAACGATTGCATGCATACTTCTTGACATAAGAGGTATAATGGGACGCGGTCACGTTACATCAGATAGAACTTCAATGAGGGCGTGGCACTCTTCAAGAGGCTGGCAGGAGTAACTGGCATTTCAGTGCTCCCATCTGCCTCCAAGGTCTGACTGCATACTTTAGAAATGTAGGATACTATAGGATACTATAGGATACTATAGGCTCATGCTATAGGATAGCATGATGATCTGGCATGAGAGTTTTCGAGATGAATGTTTTCTGTTGGTCATCGCTAACCAGTGCCTATGGGCTGTGCCTGCAGCCTGTTTTAGCATAATTCAGTTTGGTGAAAACTGGGACCTGCCAAGGCTAGTGCCTGCGAGCCTGTGAGTGAAAACTCGATGGGTCCTACATTAGCTTGGTTGCTTCCATGCTATTATTTTGGAACGGTGTTTTGTGCATGGAATATAATGTTCCGTTACAAGTCACGTGCAGCATGTGTGTGGCATGTGCGATGTGTGTAGTACGTATATACGCACGGTTTGTTTTGGTTTTGTCAAAGAAGTTTTGGAAATGCTCCAACTCCTTTAATGGAAAAACACTCCTTCGAGGGCTTGAATTTCTCATTTGAGTCGGTACAGCGCCGAATCACAAGAAAATAATTGAATAAATCCCTGTTCTGAACTGGTGGTTTGAAATTGCGTAAGTTGTTCAGGTCATTACCGAGGAACATTAGTCACATGGAAAAGACAATAGTATTCACCTTATTCCTCGGAAAAAAGCAGGAGAATGGAGATATAGTTAGGTAAATATTTTGGCAACATGCCTTTCTCGAAAGATGCTTCTGCTATTTTTCGAGAAAGGCATGTTGCCGAAATATCAAGCTAACTAACTATATCTCCGTTCTCCTGGTTTTTCCGATGAATAAGGTTAATACTACTGTCTTATCTATGAGTTTGAAATTGCTTCAAATTCAGACCTGGCTCACCCCAGTGAGGTGAGATTTTGAATGAATTGTGATACTAAATCGAATTAAGCTCAAGTCCGCCGTCATTGGCGTCACCTGCAGGCACTTGCCACGCTTCTTAATGACTCTCTCTGTCATTAGACTCTTAGACGTCCTGCAGTGTCTTTGGCCTTCTCCTTAAGGGTGTTGCCTGCACTGTCTCACTCACCAATGTAGTCAGTTACTGAAACGTTGGGACTTCTTGAACGTCCCGCTAGTTTCAAGACGGCTCAGCGTAACGTGCCATCTCGATGCCTCGGATTAGTTTTTGTAGTGGATTATTCTTCCCCATTCATGGCACTAAATATTCTTTCTAAATCTTCCTTCTTTCATGGCACTGCGAAGGACTTCGCTCTGTTCCTGCTGATGACGCGCGCCGGACGCGATGACAGGTTTGCCGGGACAGACACCAGCTTGGGGTGGCCGATGTGGCAACTCTCAAAGAAGCTGAGGAATAGAGTCGGAGACCCGCTCTGTTCAGGTACCCGGGCGATAAGCTTTGCCCGTTCATCACCCTGTTTTCTGGCGCCAGTCTTCATCTAGACCTGGGCCAGACGTGTTCATGAGGCGGTGCCCCCACTCGTGACATACATCTTCTCGTTGTGTCTGAGGGGGGGGGGGGGGCTTGCCAGGCACGGGAGCGTGCCTGCGCAGTCGGTACTTAAGGCCACGTCCGCACGAACGGACGGCTACGCAGTCGCCGACAGCCGGCGAGGGTATTGTGGCCTGACGGTTCTCTTTTGTTTCTCTGATCTCGTCTTCGAGGGAGCCCGTTTTCTCTGCCAGGCGTCGTTCTTCTCTTCCCTCGTCTCGTGGCGTCTTTCACTTCGGCCCGGACTGCAACACACATCCAAGCAGTTTGTTTGATCAACTTGTGGGACTGCTGGTCGAGTCGTTTGTTTAACGTCCCAGGACCGCTGATCCGGCTTCTACGCGATGTCCTGAAAAGGCTGGCGCAGCCTCTGTATGAAGCTGGTCGTAGTACGAATGACCGACGTCATATGCAACTGAAGCGACATTACCTACCGTGGTCCACGTTCTGCTCCGTGGTACTTCATCGGCAGGCACCGGTCTCTTCCACAGGACGCGGTGCCGCGTCGCCTTCCTCGTAGGATCGTGTTGGGCACGGAAAACCCACGCGGCAGCCGACACACTTCAGTTATCCATGACAATATAATTTTGCGAGTCAAAGATACCGTATGCCTAAATTAGTGACCAGTTGAGTCCATGGGTGACGCACAAAAAAAAACGCTATGTGAAAATTCGAATGAATGTTAACCTGAGAACTTTAGCAAAAGTGTCTGGATTTCTGTTGCATCCATTTTACCAGCTGCCCGTAGATGCCACACATTTTCCCACGTCGACAACGATATGTATCATGATCGTGACATAACCTATAGATTTCATCAATGTGGGCGTAAATATGTAGCGAAACGTGAGCACACAGAATCTGTGCACATGAACCATGCAGCATGACACTCGGCATTGCAATGACAGCCGTCTTTAAACGTCACGCTAAGGGAATCTAGTTTGCAAATATCAGTGCAACACTGCGACTGAGAAGCCAGCACATGAAAGCCTTCTACAAGCTGCATGACTGCTTTTATGTGCACGGTCAGGCCCGGGCTCGTCAGCAGCCTAAATTCAGCCTGCCTCAGATAGTACATCACAGATCTCATGTGCAGCGCGCGTCTCGCTCTGAGCTGCCGACCGTGGACCCTGCCTCAGACCGAACAATGCGCCAAAAGTAACTTGGTGCCTACGTGCTGTGCATTTTAGACCCTGCTGCAGGGAAAAGCCGGGCTGACATGAAGGACTGGGGCCGTGACCTGCCTTTATTCGCCAAAGTGAGAGTCTCACGCAAGGTCACGCCCTCAGAGGCGCCTCGTGCCCGAGCGTCGGATTGATTGAGGGTGGCGTCGGGTCGTGGGTGGATGCAGAAAGGCTTAAAGTATCCTGTCAAACCTTAAATGAGTGGTGAAGAAAGCAGCTGGACGTGAATCGCCGGCTGACAGAATCGCGCTGACTAGCATGCTGTCATCGGCACGGTGACGAAAAACGTCTGTGGCAGGGTCGAGGGCAAGTCTGGTAACAATTTTGAGAAATTAACAGCAATACAATGCGTAACAGGGTGCCAGTGTACAAGTCAAGCGTTCACATATTGATGAAACATTCTCTCCATTTGCAACCGTATTACGGGTCAAAAGATAATCATGGAACAAGCAGCGGCAGACAGGGCTGCAGCTTCAGAAACACTAAGCACTGGATGGTCTCTGACTTCATCCGTGTGATCTGGACCGACGAGTCGACCTTCAAAGTTGAACACCTACTGAAGACCATGACGACCGTCTGACCTAGGACAGGTCACACGATCAAGTCCAGCCGGTCGAAGCGGTGGAGCAGCCTCCAAAGCTGACGATGTTGGGCCGTAATGTCCGCTCAGGCGTAGACAGAGCTGCGCATCGTCCCTCAAAACCAGGCGATCAACTCGGAAGATGACGTGCCTGAGATACTGGAGGAGTTACTGCTTCCAGTGGTCGATCGCTCCTCAGGAACGGGCGCCGTCATGGAAGGGAAAATGGTTAAAGTGAGGTCGCAGGCGCTTTTCACCTGGCCGAGCTCATACGTCCAAAGCTAGCCTGGAGTGAAGCGAGCACCATTTCCCGGTTTCAGGGGCAAATGCCTGCGGCTGGGGAACTCACCAGACCAGAACTCCATGCAACATCTGAGGTCAATTCCGCAACAGCACCTCAATGACGAAGACCAGCTGCAAGCCTGGGCCAGCGCAAGTCACCTGGAGATGACAAGAGAGCACATTGCGTCGCATTCCGGCTGATGCTCTGCGGCACCTGGTCGGAGGCATGCCATCCCGAATTCGAAAGTTTGTAAAAAAAAAAATGAGCGTAAAGATAGAATTAGTGGGAAGGTTGAAGTGCACGTCATATCCGATGTCAAATTAGTTGATTATAATTAGGTTATTATATATACATACACAGCTATGTATACATATATAATCAAATTAGGTGATTATAATTAAACCAATCAATTATTTTTATCGCTTAAATGACTTAATCACATCTACCCTATACCTACACCACAGTGATCATGTGGAGCACCTGTCCGAACGCGACAGGCATCCCGTGCGTTCGGCGCGGGATGTCTGTCGCGCCCAGCTGCCCTCTCACGTGGGCGCCATGGACACACCTGGCGGTGATATAAGACAGCCAGTCTGTGGAGGACTGCCAGCATCTCCCCAGATCGGTATTTGAAATATTCCCATGGCATCACCATGGTCATTGTGTACTACAGCAGCATCCCGGGGTACGGATCACAGCGCTGCACTGCACGCACTGTTAAGTCAATCATAACTATTTAATGCGATATTACTAAAGCATTGCAAAGGTCAATGGAATGAGCAAATCTTTCTTGAACATTGCACCCTTTAATAATCAGCCAAGTTTCACTTATGGACTACTTCATGAGCAAACGGATACCTATCTAACGAATTCGTTCACAGCGATCTTCGTTCCGCGGTGATGTCGCCAAGCAAACCAATGATACCTGGTTCCACATGTCTGCATTTCGGTGGAGGACCGATGTTTTGGCCCGCTCCATCCTCACCGGAGGCTGCTTGAGGCAACCGTAGGCTTATCCACCAGTATCCACCGACAGCCCCTTACCCTAAACAGTGTCTCGCAAAACCCGGGCCATGTTTCACAGCTTAGAATGAGTTGGCCTGCCTTAACAAATCCGAAGCTTTCGTAGAAATGTATGCCTGGGACTCCAAGCAATACCCGATCAATATGACCACACAAACCACCCCAAAATCATTTCATCGATGCAGATTTCGCGTGACAGTTCTTTGTGAACAGGCCTAGTGTGTCCGTGAATTGACGTGCTCGCGGCGTATGGCGCGGGGTATGACTCGTGAGTGATGGCTCATAATCGTCCTCATAATGACGGATATCATGCCACATCGAGCGAAGAGCGTGCGCCCAAAGCTGCGTGAGCTCTAGGCAATAAATTGGTTTGTTCATGATGCCTTACTGCTGGCAATAATTGATCACTCCAAGCTCGCTTGTGCGACGATTTCTAGCCGCAAACGTTTCTGCTGCATGAACGAGCCATTTGTAGCTATAAATCTCGGAATGAATCGCTCGAGGCAGGAAACACTCATGTGAGGTGGGCAAAGAGTAGAGAGAGACGTATCAGTTTTTACTCAGCTCCATAACATAAGCACCAAGAAAAATTAAGTTGTTTATGTCTGAAGACAACTTTCACCTTCAAGTGCATATCATGAGGTAAAATTTTGGACGGCGCGTTCCCGTTTTTTGGTAAAAGCCCGTGAATAAACCCATTTCAAAGGAAAAAACTGTCCAAACTCACCTGCCTCCGTCCTGAGCATAATTTTTCACATGATAGGAAAAGTTGGATAATTTTTTTTGCTTGGAGTAGGGGCTGTATTACAAGGAAGCTGAACGTGTCACGACATGTAAAAACAAGGGCACTCGTCTCTGCTATTTCGCAATCTATTGTGATTGGGATATGACAAACTTCTGTCCTGGTGTTTATTTAACAACTCTTGTCTCCTCAGCATCCGTGCCTCAAGTAGGAAAGGTGTTGTGAATGCCGACATATTGTCCGCATGACAATGTAGCGTAGCAATCCTGTTAGTTAATCAGTGTCAGTGAACCAATCAATGGCATGCTCGTCCATAGATATCTTGTACCACTGACACAACATGCCCCACGCACAGTTAGCCTTATTATGCCGTAAAACTTTAAAAGGTTTTCGCGGTCAGACGTGGCCCTCTGGCCCTGGCCGCGATGTCCAAAACATTGGGCGGCACAAGCGTTTGAGTGAACTGAAACAACGCCCAAAGGCGATATATTACAAGTCCCAAAACCTGGGGGGAGGGGGGGGGGGAGAGACTCGAGCCGCTCCAAACTACATAGGAAGGTCCAACCATGACGCCAGGTGCACCACGTGACGTGCTACTTGTGCTACTTTAGGAAAACGTGTCAACTGGACATCGACAGCTCCCCGGATGGTGGGCCGTCGGGGGCTCGTTCACATTCCAGCAGACATGGCAAGTGAACGGCTCACTTCATTACACTGGTGAAGCGCTCAATGACCAGGTGTTCCAAACAAGACAAGCATGCACGCAACGGCTGGCAAAAGCCCTGCACAGACTTCGTGACAGGACCAAACGTTCCTGGATTAGACTAGGGATTCCTCAAAGCCAACAGCGGCTTTGGCAGCCGATGGGACCATGGTGAATGCAGTGGCGCAAGCGGAGATGATGCGCGCCTGTCGTCAGCCAGGCGTCCATCATCGCATTTTCACCGTTCGGCAGTTTTCAGCGCTATGCGAGAAAAAAGGGCGCGCTCGCACCAAGCCGCGCGCACGCAAGCAGCCGAAAAAAACGCTACAAGAAAAACTCAGCTGACATAAAACGCGCTGTTGTGCGTCAGCCGAGTGATTCGAGACCAGCATCTGTCGCATAGATTTAAAATAAATCACCCATTCTGATGCTACTTGGACATAATGCAACCCTCATCATGGTCAACAACACCATGATCAGCTGCTCATGTTCTGCACTCTTCGTTGTTGCAGCTATTGCCTTTCGAAATCTATTGTAACGTTTGAAGACATCACGCGCACAAATAGTTCGCAAACACGGTTGTTAGTGTTTCTTAGAAAATTCAATTTGCGATGCCTATCACCTTTTACAGTTCTACCTGATAGCATTTCCCCTTTCGTATAGGGACGTTTTAGGTTGGAAGCCCTCTTCCCACAATTGATTTTGTTATAGAGTTGAATTAACGGGTCAACTAACGTGCATTAGCCTGAGCCTTGATGCTAATACCGGAAAATTCATGCTTTGCCTTCTGTTGTTACCTGCACATATATGGCGGTAACGCTGCCTACCGCTGGCGCTCATGTTCTGCTGATATTGCCGTTTATTTTTGTGTTGATACTGCCTGTTGACAATGGGTTTGGACAACACTTGTTAAGAAAAAGCACGAATGCATAGAGTGCGTCCGCAGCCATTCACAAGAAAATGTACATAGGTATAAAGTTGGTGTGGCAAAAGCATGCAAACGCTGGTTTGCACTCAAAAGCTCGTAAGACAATGTTCCGCAGGTATAGAGTACCTGTGCAATTTTCGTATTGATGATGGGTGTCAGGACCAAGTTTGCATGGACTAAGTTGGCATGGATGAAATACGTATGCAGTCATCCGTTAGCACTTGTACGAGCGTAAACGTTCCTGACGAGTTAAGCTTTTTTTGACGTACACGTTAGGCAATGTTCGTTGTAAATCGCACGTAAGTGCATAGGCACAAGTCTGTATGCAGTACCACCATGTAGACCAAATGCGCTCGTCTGAGCTATTCTGTCTTTCGAAGTGCTGCGACATGATAAATTTTCGGTCATTTTAACCAGTCAGTATTTTTTTACGACTTGTGCCACCCGGTTTCGGTTGCTCAGGTGAAAATTATAGATATACATAGGTAATGTAAAAGTCAACTTGCTGTCTAAGTGCCAATAAGTGATGACTACCATGTCTGTCAGTCATTGACAGTAAGTCAGTCTATCAAATGAGTCTAGTTATACCGTATGCCCTTAAACACACATTTAAGCTGATTATTTTAGTTTTAACGACATGCAAAATATCAAATTTGACGCCCTCAACCCAAGGTGCGTGTACTTATGCAGCCAGAAGCGCATGCACGTTTGCGGCACTGAAAGATAGAGTTCGCCGCTGTGCGTCAGCAGAGTCACTCAAGACTGCCGTTCGTCGCGTTGTTTTGGAATGAGTCACCCTGACACTATTTGGACATGATTCAACTCATGTCACTTTCTACTACCAATGTCATATTCAACATGAGCTGACATTTTAGAACATTTTGGGTCATCAGACCGGGAGTTTCACCCTTCTTGCTCCTATCAAGCACAATTTGGATAATTTCACTATTCCAGAACAAAAGTGCATTCTGTTTTAAATGTGGCCATGTACAGAGTGACGATACCAATTGTACCAAGCCGGCTACTCGAAAGCAACGCCAGGAAAATTCGATGGGCCGAATCGCTGGCAGAGTGCGACTCAGTAGCCCAGCGAGACCCCCAGCTTCGTACTTCGATGCTCCTCTGCGGCGGCGGCCGCCACGGTATCCCCGGCGATTTCCGGCGGCCTGTCGGCGGCTCCCTCCCTGTGTCTGCTGTCACTTCGAGAAGTCGACGCTTTCAGTTGGCGGCCGCCCCCAATGCCGACATCCTTCAGGTCATATTTTTCTGACGTGTCCTGATGGTTTATTTGTTATTTTCCGGCGCCGATCCTTAATGTCCACTTTTCATCAGCGGCCACCCCCGGAGATGATAGCTTTGTTTTCTTTCTCTCCCCGCTTCCCGTTCTATTTGATAAATCGTGGCGTTTCGTTTCTCGTCCGCTGGACGGCCAACGCCGTCCGGAATTTGCTGGCCGCGTGCGCCTGTCACTGCCGCCCGCCAACGTCAGGCGCGCCGATTACGCCGCAATAGCACGTGTCCATCGCGGCGGACGCCGATTCGACGGCAATTGCGGCGCGGCGGTGCGCCACTTCAGCGCCGCGCCGGATTGGATTCCGGCGCGTTTTCAGCCATTTAGACGTGTCGTCCTTCAGGTGATGATAGTGCCGCGAAGAGCCGGGTGCAAACGGCCGCGTAACTCATCATTATAGGGCGTTTGGCGGGCGCGCCGAGCGGCCGCCTCCTGATCTTATGGAGTCATTTACGTAGTTGATGAGAGCCCACGCTAAAAATTAAGAGATGAAAGAGGAGATGGAACGGTCGCGTGCGAGAAAGGATTGGCGAACTTAGAGATAAGACAGCGCCATCAAGGTGGCGGAACGTCCGCTAAATCATGTGCCAAATCCAGGGCGGCGGCATCTCGCCACGTGTGAAAAACAGCAGGGGTGACAGGATTCTGACCGCCGAGTCGCTCGATACGACGGCTGCGACGACCCCTGACGTCAGACTCACATGCGCGGGCGGCATCAGTGGGCGGCGTCACCGGGCGTGCTCCCAGGTAGCGTCGGTAGGGTGGGCCATCGGAAGGCGTCATCAGGGGTCGGCATCACCAGCGACGGCCGTCAGCTCAGTGGCCGGCGGACAACAGAACGTACACAAAGAGGCTGGCATGGCGGTTGTTCATACGATAAGGCACGTTGAGCATACAGTTCGTAGCATCAAAATGTTAGTCACATCAAAAGCTCATAATGTATAATGTTCGCATTAGGCAAAGCTCGCATGGTAAAAAGCTCGTAGCTGAAATGGTCGCACGCACAAAAACTCGCATGGTAAATATCCCATGTGACTATAAGTATGCAAACGTCCATGCGCAAATGTTCGTCAGGGGTAAGATTAGCATGACAAAAGCATAGGCTCAAAAGTGCTCGCGCTAATACATGACACAAGAACGGAAAATTCGTCCACAAAGGCTCACCAGAGATAATGCTGGCTTGGCAAAAGCACGCACGCGAAAGTTCGCATGCTAATATATCATCAAGCACGCAAAGTTCTCACGCAACTTCTCGTCATGTATATTGTTCGTTTGAGAAAAGCACGTACGCAAAAGGCCATGCGCAGATGAATAATGCCAGTCTGACTGCGGATCTCCATAATTGGTGTTGGGCCTCTGGTGATATGTCACTGACGGGCTACTACGTCCCATCGATCAGGGATGTGGTTAGTTGATAGTGGTGGACAGGGACAATTACATAGGTTCAGCTTAAAATGGATTACTAGCGTAGGTCTTCGCAACAATGAAATTAGACGTCTTCCGGCGGCCAGCAAATAAGCCCAAGTCAATTGTAGCAATGCAAAATGGCTGAGATGAAGGTGAAACAAATTATAAAAATAGCTCTATCGCATACCATCTATATTATTTCATTGTGACAAACGAATCCCATGAAATCTACACGCCGACGGGCTGTAAATGGGCGCTGTTTGTAAATGATGCGCCTGCATGGCGTTACCTTTGATACCAGCCAGATCATAACGCATCAATAGGGTAATTTCCAAGGCCATGCTGATATTTTTGTCGATATAAAACAAAGCACTAGCACTTCAACGTTCTATTTAAAAAAAGTTAGAAAAGTGAAATTCATCACACAAAGCTGCCACCTAGGTGCCTCCATACGACGCTAAAACCAACGTTTCAATTTTTGTGACATTACCAGTTGGCGATTTCGTCGTCTTTGCGGCAGCGCGTGCCTCCAGCTACCTCGACTTTTTCGTTGGGACTGGGGAGTAGAGTGAGCTGCGCAGGGCAGCGGCAAGACAGAGCACAGCGCCAATTGTACTACTGGGTCGGTGAAACGGTTCGCCAGTGGACCTGCGTATACACTATAGCCATTTAAGAGAGGTAAAACCGCCCGGTGATTCTCGCTTCGTCTTCGTGACCCTCATTTTCACACTCCGTTTAAAGTGAGTGTTCCACATTTGTATGGCGTTTCGAACGGAAGCCGCCATTTTGAAGATCGTTCGGTGCAGTTCGCAGCGCTGTCCTTAAGACCCGAACCTCTCTAGTTTCCGATATACACGTCCGCGTAGTTGCGCAGCTGTTTCTTGGAGACTACTGCAAGGTCATCCAGGCATACATGATAGCATAACCCGGCCATTCCATTAACCAGGCAGCAATAAAGGTCAAGAAAATATAATACTAAGTCGTTCATATCTGCCGCTCATCGGCACGATTTTCAGATATAACGACCGTCAAATGGCTCTCAATCAATATTGTGCAAAGTACGATGGTGTAATCAATGACCTATCGAGTACCATATTTACTAAACAAAGAATTAGTGTTGTTTAGAGCAGTCCTTTTCACTCAAAAGTATACCAAAGTTTACAACTGAGCTTCCTTCATCATATTTGTTGCTTGCTTTAATATTATCGAATATGGAGCACTCCCTTTAGCGTAAGCTTGACGTCACTGGTGTCGCATTCGGCCCTGGCTGGCTAACATTCCACACCTATCCTCAACAGTTTGTTCATAATGAGTACAAAGGCAGTCAGATATCCCGGCCGTCCATCTCCACGGCGGTCCTTGCGTGAGGAATCTCAATTTCAGAACTGATTTCATTGTAATGGTTGCGCACATAAGCTTACAAGGCACACCATCATATTCGTCGTATGTTGTACGCGATTTGCTTGCCGGTAATATGCACCCGCCACTTATAGTTTGTTGTGATTAATGCGAAGAGGACACGTCGTTTTAGACGTCCTATCTTGTATAGTCACCGTGTGTAAAATCGCATTTCTCATGCCTTTATATTGTACCAAATGGTAGTGGCATAGGCTTGCAAGGCACATCATCATATTTGCTCTAATATTTTACGCAATCGGCTCGCTGTTCATACGCACCTCCCATTAACAGTTTGTTCATCACCTGTACGAGGATTTCCGATGTTCCAGTAGTCCCGCAGCGTTACGCTCCACGGCTAGCAACCGCGCCGTATTGAAGTCTCGGCACCAGTGACGTCATCGCCCTAGACAAGGCCTGTGAAAACCCGACCTATGACATAGCCTATCCACGGCATTCCCCTACGCATGCATTATGGAACGCCAAAAATTCCCACATTTTGTGGACCCGCTCCAGAGACTCACATCCATGTTACGTCATTGGCTCAGGAATGCGTCTGAATTGGTAGGACGCGTCATCGGTCCGTGAATAGCGCAAGACAAAGCTCATGTGCGTTAGCTGTTGCACGCAGTTGACAGAGGATTTCACAATACTGCCGGAGCAAAGGACTTCGGAAAGCTCCCTGACACTCTCAATCCAGTAACAAAGTACTATGACTTACAGCCAGACGCTGATAAAGCGTCAAATATGTTAGCAGTTCCACATATGGATGGAGTGCCTCGACGCATCCAGACTGCTCATACCACGCAGTATGTGTAACAATGGCAACAGGGACTGCAATGATGCGTAAGTGTGATAACTGCTCAAGATAACACAGAATCTCCCCCTTCGTATGCCTGCTCCTAGAGGAAAATCTGCCAGCAGGCGCAGGGAGATTGATGAAAGACGCAGCTTTCTCCAACATATCAGCCCACAGCCCAGTCCGCCGCCGTCACCCAGCGATCCAGCCCGCAAAAGCAGCTGTGCTGCGGTGCTGACTCGGCATTAGCAAGCAATTACTACGTTTATTGCAATATGTGTTTTACCGTGTCTTCTTGTATCCAAACCTGTATATAAAGCGTACAAAATGGTATTTGTGTATTAAAGGCATAGCGTGTCATGTAAATGTCATCTAATGCACAACCTTATTTGACGAATACAGCAATGTTGCGTAGACAATAGTCATCTAAGTACCTGAACTATGGAATTTGTATTGCACCAAACCTTATCTTAAACGCTGCGATGCCAGTGTCAGGTTACAATAAGAAGGAAGAGAGCGAAATTCATAACTCTCTGTCACCAAGATGTAACAGACGTTTCGCCCTTGCACCTCATTCAATAAACTACAGCCTAAGTCAATTAAAATGGCAGGCGTCGGCTCATGACTGTACACTGATAAAGTAAAGCAACGGTGGAGATTTCAAGTCGCCGGAAGCCTCCTCAGTTCATTACACTGCACGCGGGTTCAAACACCATTCGACTGCGTCACAATCGTCGCGCATTCAAGAGCCAAACGCAGGCTCTCATATGGTGTTTGCTGTCCTTTAGTGAATACATCATGCAACAGCACAGAAGAAATACCGCATAACGGTTCTGAAATGATCCACGTTTCTTCCTTACCATTACCCATACTTCATTGCACGACGGCCATTACCGCACCGATTATGATGTTGCGCACGAGCGAAGATAGCGATAACACCTTGCCGTTCAATTGACATCATTCGCATTTAGCACTGCCACAGTTAGCTGTAAAGTATTGAAAAATGTTGAAGTAAAATGCGGACGACAGCATTCAGCAAATCATACCAAGGGCCTCCGTCCACATTTGAAATAACCTGCTGACGGCAGCTTTCGTATCTACCCGGAATGTTTGATCGACGTCATATGCTGAACAGGACTTTTTGACACCCTCAAATGTGTGCATATTTTCTGTAATTGCGCACGTGAGGAATTTTTGTGCGCAGGTGCCTTGCGTGACGGCGCCATTTGTATATGATCTTTACTCATTACCACACTCGAGAATTTAACTTTGAAAGGCAATTTTCATGAAACTTGCTGTTGCAGCAATATTGTAAAAAAGCATTATTATATCTTTGAGCAATCGTCTATGCGACCGTTTTGGTGCGATTCAGTTTCAATTTGAAACCGAAAATGGTTTCAACCGGCCTCACCGGTGGGCGAAAATCTGTTTCCTTGGCCTAGCCAACAAATATGGATACCAAACGACTTGCAATTGCTTCCAACTTTTATGCGGTTGCTTTGATGCGATGGGTAAGTTTTAATTTCCATCAAGTCACTGCACTGGCAGAGGTCAGTCCGAGTACAAAGTTAAAAAGGCATGATAAGCTCCATAGCTTGTTCAAGTATGACCAGATTTGGTAGACATCGCAGATGTATTTTGCTAGGTGACATTTGTGCATGTAACGATTTTGATTGGTTTTACAACCTTTTTTGTCTTATAACTTGCAGTCTAATGGATTGCGGAGAGTACTCCGCCAGCGGTTGGCTTGAACTTGCAGGAACCAGCCTTAGAGCATTTTTTTAAGGGACTCGAATTGTATTTCCTGCATCTTTGCCAATTATACAAATTTGCAATATGTTTTACATCTTTGTATTCCCGTAACTTTTTAAAACAATTGATTCAAGCAGATGAATATCATGATTCTAATACGGGAGGAGTTTCCAGACAACTAAATATGAGTAAAAAGCAATGGCTTTGGAAATTAGATCACTTGACCCAGGCTACAATATGTAAAAAAAATCAAGAAAATGCCCGGAGGCAACAAAGTAAAGGGCCAAAGGGGACATGTCGCCCTCAGCCAAAAGGTTTTCACCGGTATTGGGTAATTTCACAGAACTTTGGTCCAAACCTGCAGGATTTTAATGAATATTTTATATTTGGCCGCGTGAAAAAATGTTGACTTCGTGTCTAAGGAAATGGAAGGGGAAATCTCCCGAGGATTGCGTCGGTTCATACTCACGGTGCGCTGGGAAATATTTCAGGGGGTCACAAATGCCCTCCACTTGCACCAGTCGGGCACGGGTTAAAAGTAAGATGTCGTTCATTTAACCTAAGGGCTCTTTCCATTCGTCTCTTCCCTGTTTTCAAGCTCGTAACAATGCTTTTCCTGGCGGCGCAAAAGCTGCGCACACCATCTGCACGAAGGCGTCCACGAGCAGCGCCTCCGGAGAGGCAAGGGAGCATCCACCTCCTTGACATTTGCCGAGGGGACAAATACGCCTCCCCTGTCCGTTCTCCGCAATGTGGGGCGCAACGCGCGGGAACCCATCCGTGAAACCATCGGACTTCCGCGGCTTTTTTTTAACCCCGCCCGCCAGTTCAGCCGCAGCTAAACGTGGGTTCAGCATGTGACATCGACCGAAAACTGACGTCGCAGAGGGTGATCAGCATAGCACCAGTGGGTCACGAGCATCGCTTTAGCTTGGGTCGAGTGGATCCACCTCATCCAGTTATCGCTTTTGCTAGCATAAGTGCGTCTACAACTAGAAAATTGATTTTAGACGCAAAAAATAGTTCTCCTATCAGAGAACGTGTGGCTGCGCTTACGGCCGTTCCATAAACGATAGTGGCGTAGATCTGGAAGGAGTATGTGAGCTCTGTAGTCCGCAAGCAACGCACCGTTGGAATACTTTACTGGCACTGTTATGGATGGTCAGTTTTACTTTCTGTTGACAGTTTTCGACAAGCAGACCAAAATATTCTGAAATCGGGCGGCAAAGCAATAACGTAACTCCTGTATAAAGAATGCACCAAAGTGCACCCTGCGAAAATTTTGCAATTGAACATATCACCTTTATACACTGCTATGCCAGCTTTCCTTAATGCTACCAGGTAATGTGCTGAAAAGAAGTTACGATGCTATGAAAATACGGTTCTGTCGGCTTTGAGCAAGTTACGTCCTTCGAATTTGGGAGGGGAGAAGGAGATAATCATTTTTATTTTGTCCTTGTAGGCGACGCCCATAGGGAAACTGTTTAGTTTTCAGACGCGGGGTTGTGTGACGGGGTCGGTGCTCCGCTGTTCCTGTTGCAAGGAATACTTGACGAGAGGTAATCCGACCCGTGATCTCCGGGAGAGGCCGACACGCTCCCAGGCCGCGTGACGCAGCACGACGGGTGTCCGCGGCCACAGACCAGCAGAGGCGAGGCCCAGTCCAGCCCGGTCATCAGTAAGATTCGGCAATCTTGCCTCAGCTGACGTGCTGCGACCCTGCCTCACCATGCTCTCCAGCTCGTTCGTCACCACGTCCCTGATGCACTAACGGCGAACCCGCTGCCCATCAGCCCACAGCAGGGCAGCCCGCAACAGGCAGGCCGTCAGCGAGTCAGCCGTCAGCAGGAGAGCCGTCAGCGAGGCAGCCCGCAGCAGCAGGGCAGCTTCCTTCAGCTTTGTTAGGTGGTGGCGGCGTCCACCTCGGCGGCACGCACAGCCACCGGACAGGGATAGCCGGCACTGACCAGTGCCGCGTGCTGGCACCCCCGTCCCACAGACGATGCCACAGCGGTTGCGCCGCCCCGGTGCCGATGGTCTGCGGGGATCAGGATCGCCTGAGTGACTCGCATGCGAAGTGTGAGGCTCCAGGGTGGACAGACATAAGCTGTAGGGAAAAACCTCACTGATCCAAGGCGGCGTGCTCAGCTAAAGGGCGATAGAAGCGACGCATCGTGACATGCACCGCGACGTGTGCCAGAGCGCCCGACAGGTCTGAACCGCTTTTCAACGTTTCGCCGGAAAACCTCGACCTTCAGCCAAAAAAGCGCCCATTATCATAAACGCGCGAGGCAAATGCTGTCGGCACTCGGCGTCATTACCGACTAGCCGTTGTAAATTGCAGTCGCTTTGACGCAGCGCGCTTGTGACAGAGCGGGTCGTCCGTTTAACCAGACATTTAAATGGGCGCGCTCTGCACCGTGGCTGAGGAATGCGACGGACCGCGGTAAAACGTCGTCTTTTTATGCAAATGTCGCGCAGTGACGGCGCACGAATGGACCGGGCGCCAGAAACAGATGACGGACCATTGGCGCTAAACCCGGCGACAGAGCGGCGCGGGCGCTCAGCGCGAGCGCGCAGACAACGGGCTTGGGTTTGGGCTGGTTGACCTTAGAGCCCTGCCGGCCGGCACTGGCCATTTGAGGGCTGTGGGGGGAAGGAGAGAGGCATATGGAGGAGGGGGGGGGGCAACACCGCCGCCATCGTCGGGACCTCCGCTAACGAGCCTCACCCGCACAGGGACCCCTCTTGGGGTATGTGCGGGCGGTAGGGCGGGACCGCCGCCAGGACTGGTATTCAGGTAGCCAGCTCAGAGTTGGCGGACGCAGCTCATCGGCACAGGGATACACTATGCCGAAGATTCACGAGGATTGGGAAGATTTGGGAAGGCACGTTTTGTGAGAATAGAGGCAAATATGACAGGCAACACTTGCCTCCGGATTAAACGGAAACCATTTCTGGAAGTCATCATAACACTCAGCGATAGGCAGTAAGGACTAGAGCTGCTATGCATAAAGCTTAAAGGAGCAACTGGACTGGATCAATAGGTTTTTGAAAATTTCCGGCTCCGGCTCCGGCTCCGGCTCTGGCTCTGGCCCCGGCCATGCCTCATGCTCCGGCTCCGGCTCCAGCCATGCCTCATACTTCTATGCCTCACCTGTTGGCCATCAGGCGCTGAAGATGTGAGGTGGACGCGGCACAGAGCCGCGCACATTTGATCGATTGTTGTGGAACTATAGAGGCAGGTCTACCGCGAAATGCATGCAAGCCTTCCATACACATTTCCCATATTCCAATTAATAAAACAGCTCTCACAAAAAACTATTTGCAACAATAGCGCGTGTAATGAAATGTCATCATCCAAATTAACCATAGCGTGTTTCCGATTACTTTCAAGAACAAGTTAAAAATGATGCAACTTTTGATTATTTGCTGTCACTGCGGGAGAACCAAGCTACCACGTGAACACAAACAGGGTTTCCCATGATCACCATCTCTTGGTATCTTTAACTTGTCTTTCACAGCAGCAAAGCTAAAAACGAATGCAGTACTGCGTCTTACATCACTTTAGGGGTCGGTATGGCAATGCAAAACACACACAGCAGTTGTGTAAGTGGAGCAGGCAGCCTGCCGCCCGCTGTGCTTTACAGACGATTCCCATGAGGCTTGGGCGAGCCCGTCGAAGTTTGAAACATTTCGCGCAACGCGTGTGACAAATGACACTGCTAGTGGCAGCTTAGGCTCCAATTTACTTCAGAAGCGACAAGCGTTTGATGTAAAGGACAAAATCCGTTGACATGCCCGATTAGTGCTCATGGCATCCCGGTCCATAATAGCCAGCGTTTAGAGTTTTCAAAAACCTGAGCGAAGCCACCGGTAAAGGGAGCTGGAACGTATAATATGTAAGAGAGGCAGCAAACACGCACCATGTGTTGCATGAATTGCACATTAACTTTATTTCATCTTTGTATTTGTTCGCTCGAAAAAAGCATCCACTAGTTGGGCTTTTCATGTCTACGGCTTGTTGTAACGTTTACTGGGTTTGGTTCGTTACAACACTCGCTTGCTCGCTACAACACATCGCAAAAACTAACTTCAAAAAAATCCTAGGAAATATGCTGCAAAATGCGATATCACGAAATAAAATATAAAATGTGATAATGTAAAATACGACACTACAAAATACGGTGAAATAAAATACGATACGATAAAATACGGAACTATAAAATAGGTACGTGCCTTGGTATTGTGGATGGGTTTAAAACTGAGAAGTCAGTCAATACCAATGCACAATATTTTTATCAGTTCCGCTCTTTCCACTCACCTTGAAAGTGGCTACCCGAGTCAACAGTAAGCTTAGTAATCAGAGCTGGTAAGCGCTCACAATGCAACCACGGGGCATGCATGCTTAGTAAGGTATGCAGTATCATGGCAGAACACGCACTGCCTAGCACGATAGTGTGACGTGTATAACGGTTATTTGCTCTCCTTGGTTTGGCGAGAAGTGTTTTGTACTTGTTTATCGTGTCAATCAATTTTATTAAATTGAAAGAATGATGACAATGATCGTGTGGTATGTGTGAGCGTTTTTAAGGGGATCTTGTTTGTCCGCGTTGGAGTCTTGGTATCCGCCCCCTTCATGCAGTCCTCATTGAAACGTCCACTTTTTTCTGTTTAAAGTACTTAGCCTAGTCTACGACCTTCAATGTTCCAGTAAGTACTTGTTAAACGACGTTGCAGTGCTAAACAACGATTGTATTAGGGATATTCAATATTTCCAGCTGCACTCGTCCCCAAGAGATGAGGATGTACTTTTGAGGGCATGCCTCTTGAGGATGAACGCAGCTCGGAATATTGAGCACCACCGATGTAGTGGTTATGTTACAGCATAACTTCGCTTAGTCATTACCTCCTGATATCTTGGTGTTTTTAACTAACCACAAGAACTTTGAAAGCCCATAATGCCAAAAACCAGGAGCTGAAGACCGTTCTTTCTTAAATAAAATGCCTATATTCCAGAAATGTTCGCACATGGCATGTGGTGCTGTATCTTGACTTTTATCATTACATATCGGGTAAGGATTTTATCACGACCTGCCCTGGATTCCACTTGCAAAATTAAAGCCTCTTGAGGTTTTGTCAATTGGCACAACTGCTTTATGTTTTGATGGCGATGCGCATAAATTTATCACACCGATGATTCGTTGTCGCAATGCTGTATTTTGTTCGATTATCTCATTCAAATTTAACCCTTAATTTTGTGCCAGTGGTTTTCTCAGAGTCACGTGGGCACTGCCCACTTTGAATTGCGATCGCCTCGGGTACACCCAGTGCAAGAGTAGGCTTGGCACCGTGCCTGTGGTAACCTAGCTTTGCATCTCTTATCACGATTATCCGAAGAGCAAAAGGATCAAACGGCCTTCTTTTAACGTTTAGAAGTCGTCATTACCTCCCTCCCTGTCATTAATCATCCAGCGAATCACAGCAAACAGCAGTCGGCCATGCCAAGGAATCGGCCATGCTCCGGAATCGCTGTCGCGTTCGCACCTGCAACGCTACTCTCATCAAAGCCTCGCAAGGCTCGTTTAGTCAACGGGACACGTGCTGAGATATCTGGCCCCCGGGCTGGCGCCGCAAAGTTGAGGCCGTCGCCAGCGCCGCGCTCGCGGAGTGCCCCGCCCGCCCGCCGGGACCGCACCGGCCGGCTCGCCGACAGCTCGGACGGGTGAAAATGAACGTTTATTAGGTTATGAAGAGACGGATTGGGCCGCGGAGGCCTATGTGTCATTGCATTTGGCGTGGGCGCGGTGGTCAGCGTTCTGCCTCGGACAGACGCGCGCGTGGCCTCGGCGGCGCCGGCGGCGGCGGGCCCGCGCGTCCGACGCCGCTCCCCCTCCCCCTCCCCACAAAACGACGGTGTGCCGTGGATCATCGATGAAATCACGCAGCGCCGTAACCGACGTAGTGACGTAGAGGCTGTAGCCGGCAACAGAGGGGGCGGGGCGAGAAACATCCTTAAAATGGGGTGGAGCAAACCCATTTGAATTCGGTCATTCCCATGCAATACCACCGCGTCATGCCGGACTTTCACGAAAAGCGGAGGAGGAGGAAGGGTTCCTGATATCCCTCGCCCTCGGCACCTGTGCCTATAGTATCAAGGCTAATGACCACCACATGCGCATGTGTCTAGAAATATGTTGCAGCTATTACTCTTGCGAACACCCCCTCATTGAGCCACGGTCTCTACCATGTGGTCGGTAATTAATTTCATCGCGAGTTAAGACTGTCATCTGAAGTCAAACAAACCCTGTCGATGGCGCCGCTCCAGTTCCCTGTGCGCCGCTTAGCTGGCCCCTCATCTGCATAGCCGGCCCAAAGACGGATTTTAATCTGGGCGGCCAGTTGTGTGCCGGCCAGCCGACTTTCCCCGGAGACGAAGCGCTTCTAAAAACAATGGCCCGATGTAGTGACAGTGGATTGTGCAGGCCGCGCTTAAATCCGGCCGTAATTGGATTCCGCGTGTCGTTTGGCCGGCCTGTCTGTCCAATCATTCGCGGTAATTAGAAAGTACTAGGTAGAGCAATGTGCCTGCCGCGCTTCCAATACCGACTGCACTGACAATTAACTCTGTCTTATTGGGTCGTTTTATCAGGCGGCCGCCGGCGCGATTTAAATTAATGCAGTGGCGGCGGAGGCGGAGCGCCCGTCTCCGGCCGGCGGCTGAGCGTTTTAAATTGTTTAGGCCGGCCGGCCGGCTGGACACGGGACTGGGCGCGCCGGCGATTTCATTGGCGCCCCGCCCCTACCCCCTTCCTGCGACCCCGCGGCGCGCCGGCGGTCTCCAGGGAGCCGGCAGGGTCGGCTGAGGTTTATCGGATGGTCCGCCGAGGGTTAGCTCGGAGGCTTAACGGCGTAGTACGGCCACGACGTGACGGTCCTTACACGCTGGAAAGGAAACGACAGACAGCTCAGCGGGCTAAGTTTTATTTAAGGCTTTTTATGGAAGACTTCGGGCTGGAATACTTTGGAGTCTCGTCGTGGGAAGTAGGTCGCAGCTCATGGTAATGTCGAGACGCAAAATGTTTGTTGGCGAGAATGTGAATTCTCGTTACAATCGCTTGCTGAATGAGTCAGAGCGCCAACTGTCGTGAACCACGCGTCAATCTAAGGTACTGGAAGGCTCAATTTAGCTCAAGCGGGATAGATTAAGAGAGCCTTTCTCAGCACATATAGTCATGACCATTGTCGTCATACCAATGTTATCAGAGAAACGATATGCGCAACGCATTGCCAACAAATCTGGGAACACTTGGCATTTACGCTTCTGACCCTAGATGATAAATGTTAAGCAAAATAAAAAGGAATTCGGAGAGCGTTATAATCTTCAACAATTAAGCTCCTTGTCTCCAGTGCATAGCCCTGAAATCATTTCACTGAAACATTAAATTAAGTAAACAGTTACCGGGAATAAAAAAACTCAGTGTTGGCCAGTGTCGGACGGTCTGTCACACGTGGCAAGAATGTGATGTAATATGACACTGATCTGCCCGCGAAACATTATATTTCCCATGACTGAATAAAGTAATACTAGTAGCGCCTAGATGCTTCCACATTTATCCTCCCGGACCACGTGGCCAAACAAGAATGCCTCAATCCAGAAAACTGGGCACCAGCAAGCGGCGGTAAGTGCCGTGCGATGAGCCTCAGCGGAGTAACAGGTGACCCGACCGGGCGCGTCGACGCCGGGCGCGCCAGCCAACAGCGGGCTCCCGGGCCGGTGCCAGCCCTTCTCATCCTGGGCGCCACTCCACCCACCACCGCCTAATCGTGTGTCGCGCCCCTATTGAAACTATAAACACCAGCCGAACAGGTTTATGCTCGCCATATTTCGCGCGGCCCGCTCATAGTTTTTGCTGGCGCTGTTATTGGACGGGTCGAGGCGCGCGCATACTCAACAAGCGGTCCATCGGCTCGGGCTGAGCGGGGCAGGACCGGGCCGAATTGGAACGTGCGAGGCCGATAGGACTCGTACGTCATCGCGACGCCCGGCAGCACGAGAAATGTCGCACAGCCAGCATTTCTGCTTATTGAGACGAGGGAACACTGGACTAAGGTGAGCGAAAAGGCCATTTATTACACCCGCATGGGCTCGGGTTGCCGTTGCGCTGAGTGTTGCGAGGGGCTGCCTCAGTTGGCCATGCACAAGCAGGCTATGAAATGTTCGCGTATGAGACAAGGCCCTTCTGAACCCTTACGTCAAAGAGCTCTCCGTCTCTTTGACGAACAGAGAGAGGGAGGGAGCACGGAGCAAAGAACGTACAAAAAGAGAAGAGAGAGAGAGAGAGAGAGAGAGAGAGAGAGAGAGAGAGAGAGAGAGAGAGAGAGAGAGAGAGAGAGAGAGAGAGAGAGAGAGAGAGAGAGAGAGAGAGAGGGAGAGAGAAGTGTTCACGATATTTGTATTGCTGCCGTTCATGATTGATTGCCCCGTTAGAACCGTTTTAAAGAACAGAGTAGCGGAGGAGTGGGCATTTACACATGACGAGTATGTAAAGTTGCCAAAGCTCTGGGTGGTTCGATGTTACACAGGCGTCATATCGCATAACATTTTTTTCCAGGTGCGATAGATCTGGAGGCTACGCGGATAAAGAGTTTGCCACCGACCGTCAGCGTAATCAGGACTATTTCTGAAAATTTTTGGTTAGCAGTATTTCAAAACTCTCGGACGCGATCCTTAAACCGATGGCATGTTTTGTGCCATCAGCAGCTCCGCGTGCGAAAGCTTGCATTGTACCATTCGGTCTACTCCATGCATGTGTTTCATTTAGCCTAAATGCAAAGACCACCGTGCTACGTTCAGAACAGGCCAAAATACCTTGTTTGGCATTCGGCTGCGTTACGACGAGCGTTGTCGCCTGAAAGCCTGCCTCTCCAGGATCCAGACCGGGCCGCGTCACGGCGGCGTTCACGAGCGTTTCGTTGGCGTACGCTGTCCGTGGGCTGCCGTAAATTTCACACCTCGAAGGAAAGTGCGCTCGTAACTATCCCGTTTGTTCTGGGCACGTTGGATTTCGTCTGTCATGAACCAACGCCTGCAGTCCACTTAATATTCAAAGACGCAGCTAAAATACAATCAGCCACGGCAATTTATCGGTTGCCAATGACGGGCCCGCGCGACGCTTTGTGTGCTGCCAGATCCGGGGGATAAGGGCGGGCAGATTTACAGTGATGGCAGATCAGCGCTAAGCGGAATTTATGAAGAGCCCAGTGTTTGTGAGGTCATAACTCGATCGGCGCTGCGCCCGCGGCAAAATTGTCCCCGCCGGGGCCCCGCGCAGTGACCACCGGGTGACCTCTGGAGTCGCGGCTCTGATGGTGCAGTGTGGCACGTCCACCTCTTCATCGCCCCACAGTGAATACTCAGATTGCTTTGAGTTATTAAATGCAACGTTTTTTCTCTCGAAATACTTAATCACAAGGAGAGGTTGCCTAGAAGGTTGTGGCAAGTCTTTGCGATTGGTATGCGGTCTCTCATTTTCCCCAACCTTGTGTTCCATGATATATTTTGATGCACGTAATAGTTCCGCAAAATTTGAGCTTTGAAATGAACTCCGCGAAAGGGTGGTACCAATACCGCCTTTTGGCATGGGATACAGTTGGGCGCCCCAGGGGAAATCCTTTATGATCCCAAAGGAAAACGAGGTGTCGGTATGTCCGGTGTTCTGCCTTCAATGTGTCAAAACTCTGTTTTTGTACTGATGTTCCAATCGTTATGGGATTTATAAGTTAGGTGTGTAATAAGTGTCAGCCATCCAGTCCAGTACCTTTATGAAGTTTTATGGTTGTCCCCGTGCACGTTTCCCACAACAAGCGGTTTATGAAGACGAACATGTAACACACCGTACCGGCTTGATAATAATCAGGCTGCGCCAAGAGCAGTGGCAAGTCTAGTTACACATTTTCGGGCTTAAAATGGCTTATAATCTATAAACACCTTGCTCGTCACACAGATCGTCACGACTGCAGGCCGCACGATCTCTCAGCGTGCAACTCCACACCTACTTAATCTAATTTGCTGCAATAGCATCATGTACTTATCACACAAAAAACGTTCAAAGTCGCCATGCCTTCCTTGTAGCGCGCTCGTGGCCGTTTTTGAGAGCTCTCTCTCGTCACGTGTTCCGTGAGCTCTCGCCCTGCCGCTCCGTCCACGTTATTTCCGCTCACGATCCGAAACGCTGCAAATCTTCGCCGGGGCGGGCCGAAACGCTGTCGCAAGTCAGCGCCCGCCCGAATCCCCGATGACTTCAAGAGCTTGGTTTTAATTTACACGGCGCCGAGAGCCGCGCCTTTGCGCTGACAATCGTGGCGCCTCTAATTATTTTTGACCGACTATTTGCATACGCGGCCCTATTGTGGCGGCGACTGCTGTCTGAAGTTACAAGTGTAGCTGTCTCCCAGGACCGCGGCCGGGCAGGAGGTGGCAGTGTCTTGTCTTCTCTCTCTCTC